>NW_022059983.1:3931407-4231407 GCF_007399415.2 Gopherus evgoodei
TGCAACCAGCCAGAGAGGATTTTATGCTTAGATCTAGTGTGTGTAGGTGCCACAAACAGATCAGATCAAGGCTTTGACAACAGCTGGCTGGAAAGGGGGGGTGGTCCAATGGTTAGAGCAGTTATCAGGAATCAAGTCCAGTCTCCAGGTGACCTAACAAGTAAGTGCAGCTGGTCTGCTCAGCGGGAAGAATCAGCTGACAGCTCCTTGCCTGCTTGTTCCCAGCCCTGGCCCTGCATTGCCTCAATTTGGGTAGCTCAGTTCTGACCCTCGGCTCCGATTCCTGACTTTGGCTCTGCGCCATGCCTCTGTTTGCCCTCTATCCCCGGCTGCAGCCCAGCCATGATATGAGCCATGTGGGCAGCTGTGGGGAGCTGCAGCTTGGACCCTCTACTTACCCTGGGTGGGAAGTCCAGGGGGCAGGGACACAGGGAGAAGAGGAGGGGAAGGAGGTGGGGACCCAGGGTCTGCCATGGCGAAAAGTGGATGGGCCAGGTCCTGTTCTGACACCACTGGAGCATGTTCCAATGGCGAATCACCCTCCCTGTTATGAAATGGTGCCTTTTTTCTAACTGGATTTCACTTGGCTTTAACTTCCAGCTGTTGGTTCTTGTTCTTTCTCCACTCGATTAAAGAGCCCTTTGGTACCCCAGGTTTTTTCCCCGTGAAGGTATTTTTACACAGTGATCAAGTCACCTCTTGATCTTCTCTTTGATTAGCTGAGCAGATTGAACTCTTCCAGTCCTTCACGATAAGGTGTCCCCCGCCCCCACAGCTCCTCTCTGCACCTCCTCACCCCAATTTTTCTAGTCTTAAAAATGCTAACACTAGAACTAGACACAACATTCCAGTGCGGGTCTCACTAGCTCTGTACCCAGACTCTCCACACCTACTCACTAGCACACAGGAGTCCATGCTCAGCTGGATCCCACCAGGTCTCCCGAGTCCTTTTCAGAGTCCCAGAAAGAGAATCTCAGCCTGTACATATGACCGATGTCCTTGGTTCCTAGATTTAATAGGCAGCAGGTTTAAAACAAAGGTAAGGAGGCATTTCTTCACCCAGCACACAACAACCAGGGGATGTTGTGAAGGACAAAAGTCTAACTGGGTTCAAAAAAGAATTAATTGAGTTCCTGGCAATAGGTCCATCAATGGCTATTAGCCAAGATGGTCACGGATGCAGCTCCGAGCTCTGGGTGTCCCTAAGCCTCAGGCTTCCAGAAGGTGGGACTGGACGATGGGCTGGATCAATGGTTGCCCTGTTCTGCCATCTGGCACTGGTCACTGTCAGAAGACAGGATAGTGGCTACATGGACCATTGGTCTGCCCATGTGTGTCTGTTCTTATGACCTTATGTATGTCTCTATTGAATCCCCTTTGATTGTGCTGAGTTTACCCTGTGATACAGATTCAGCAACTCTGAAATGTAGGTTGGATTTGTGTCTGTTTCGCTGGATTGTTTCAATAGAGAGAGAAAAAAAAAAGAAAAATTTGCGAAGAATCAAAGTGTTTCCTTTGGACATTTTTCAGACAAAACCTTTCAATTTTTTTGGCTGAAACAACTTCTCGTTTCAAAATGTTCTTCAGTTTATTAAAAAGAAAACCAATCGAGAATCATTTAAAAGGGTCAAAATGAAACACTTTGCTTGACCTGGGATATTTTTTCCTGCCTTTTTAATTTACAGAACATTTCAAAAGTTTTCAGATCACCCCAAATGGTTTGTTTTTCCTAAAAATTTTTGATTTGCTAAAAATGTCCCAATTTTTCATTTTTGGTTTGATGCCAAATAATATTTTCCCTCACTTTTGGATTTGCCAGAAATTTCCAGAATTTTCCATGTCAGTTTCACCCATAACGATTTTTTCCCTGATTTTTTGGAATTGCCAGCAATCTGCAAAATCCACAGATTTTCATGTCATCTGCAAATTTTACCGGCGACAATTTTATATTTGCCTCCAGATTGATCAGGCTATTGAACTGTGTTGGACAGAGAATGGATGTCCAGGGCTCAGCACTGCACTCAGAGCCATGGAAATGGTACCTCTCAATAACACACAGATGCACCAATAAACCTCTCCAAAAAGTCCTTCCACTCAACCTCGCAGAGAGCTGCATCTTTCCAGCCACAACCACCTACAATGAATGAATGTTCTAACGAGGATGATTAATTAGAAGGCATAATTAGCGCAGAAAACAATTTATCTGCTAATTTTTTTCCAACTTCATTTTCTCACCACAGCACATTTCCAGTCTCTAGGGTAACGCCAGTTTTCTGTTAGCAACACAAGCATGTATCTAATTTACACGGCCACTCCTGGGTGCAGATCCAGAAGGGATCCACGGCATGGCTGGTAGGAAAAAGAACCTTGTAATCCTCCCCATCTCCCAACAGTTTGACAAGTGTTTCCATTTTATGGGTTCAAACATGACCCGTTTTTGGGGAGCGGTGTTTGAAAAGTTTTGGTTCATTGTTTTTTTAACATTATGGATGGGGGAGCGCTGGGTATGGGGGTCAGTGGGGGGGGGCAGGGGGCGGGGGAGTGCTGGGCACGGGGGTCCGTGTGGGGGTGTCTCTGGATGGGGTAGCGCTGGGCACAGGGAGTCAAGAGGGTGCTGGGCAGGGGGTTGGTGTGGTGCCAGTGTGCCCCGAGGGGAAGGGGCATGCTGGCAGCACAGGGCTAGGTGAGCCAGTGTGTGCCTGGCAGGGGTACCCAAGCTGCGGCCCACAATGGGAAATAGGTTGAGTCACTGCTGTGAAGTGCTATGGAGTTTCATTTCTTCTTCAGTGGCATGGTCCCTTTGCTGAAGCAGGGGAGGTTTCGGAAAGTCCCAGAGCAGGAAAAGGGAAAACCAGAGAAAGGAAAAAGTGCAAAGAAAAAGGAATCACAGATTGACAGCTGGACAGACCCAGTGCTTGAGACGCTGAACCACGAGAGGGCAGCAATGCCTACATGCGGCTTCATGCCCTCGTGCCAATGGCTGGGAGAGATGTTGCAGCCTGGAGGTGGAGGGAATCTATTTGTGGTGAAATTGAAATCAGGAGTGATGGGTGTTTGTGGGAGAGGGTGACAGGTTGGGAGATGCAGATAAGGCTGGAATAGGGCACCGGGAGTCAGTCAGTCAGTCTACCCCTCAAACCTTATCTATCTATCCCCACACACACCCTCTATATATCCACCTTTCTATCTATCTATCTATCTATCTATCTATCTATCTATCTATCTATCTATCTATCTATCTATCTATCCCTACACACCCCCTTTATATATCGCCCCTACACAGCCCCTTTCTATCTATCTATCTATCTAGCTTTGCCCAAAAGCTGCCAGGCCAAGCTCTGAAATCATCCAGGCCCCGCCAAGGGAATTGTCCTTCCATGTGGAATTCCCCACCCTGGGGATCAGGGTAAGTAAGGGGCTGGGGAAAGGAGTGTGTGTGTGTGTGGTGGGGGGAGGTGGTGAGATTTGCAATGGTATCCTGTGCCATCTGCAGTGATTCCCGTGCCGACAAGTCGGTAATTAGGCCGAGCGTGCTGCTGAGCAGAGCTGGAGGGATGAGTCATGCAACCCTCTCGCCTCAGCATGTGTTTGTAAATCAAGTGCAATTAAAAAGGAATTAACACTGGGAACAACTTCCCCAGGCATGGGGTGGATTCGCCATCACTTGGAGCCTTCCTGGCAAGAGCAGGCATCTAAAAGCTCCGCTCTAGCTCAGCCACAAGATACGGGCTTGAAATCACGAAGAGGTGGAGTTAAGGACACACATGAAAAGGGGTAGAGTTAAGGACACACATGTCAAGGGGTGGAGCTAAGGGCCCTAAAGTTCAATGGTTTTCAACCTTTTTGATTTGCGGACCCCTAAAAAATTCCGAGTGGAGGTGCAAACCCCTTTGGAAATCATAAACACAGTCTGTGGACCCCCAGGAATCCACAGACCACAGGTTGAAAACCACTGCCCTAGCTCAACCCCCAAATCTGGGCTGGAGGCAGGAATTGCTGGGGGCTGTTCTCTGGGCTGGGCTGGGTGGGAGGACCAACTGCACAGGCAGAGGGGCCCTTCTGCCTGGCCTTGAAATCTGCAAATGCCAAATCCCAGCTCTGCAGCGTGCTTGATCCCCTAGTGTTTATGCCACCATGTGATCGGCAGAATGGTGCCAATCAGGTTTTTCTCCCCATGCCGATCTCAAGCAAGGGGAGATGCCAGATGGTGGGAGAAGGGGTTAAAAATAAAGAAACAGAAAAAAAGAGAAGTAAGGGAGTCAGACAGGCGATCCCTGCCTCCCCTGTATTCTACAGGTAGCTATGAAGCACTGTGCCTCAGTTTCCCAGTTGAAACCCACAATGGCCCATGCTCTCCCCTCGTGTCGGGGGTGGGCATCATGCCTGCATTCTGCACCATGGAGGAGATGCTGGCTCCCTCACCAAGCCTGGGGGATTACCAGTTGCACCAAATTAGCATGTAATCCTGGGTCCTGGTTTATTCTTGAATGGCCACAAACTCCCCACAGGCAAACAAAACTTCCAGCTACGGCTTTCTCCCCAGCTGTGCTGCCCCGGGCTTTACACCTGGAGCCTTCTGTCCTCGGGGAAAACCATCCTTCCCCTGAATCCCCACCCCCTCAGCTGAGCCTCTGACTGGTTTTTATAATCACTTGCTCCTTATCTCAGCTGTGTCTGATAATGGCTCAGGGCTGGCTGGCCCAAGGCCATCCTGTTACAGGGAACGATTTGAGATGAAACAGGTGATAGCAAAGTATTATGATTTCCATTGCTCTCCCAAGTGTGCCAGGCACTGCCCAGACCCCGACCGAGATCAGGGCCCCGTTGTGCCGGGCGCTGCACAGACCCCGACCGAGATCGGGGCCCCGTTGTGCCAGGCGCTGCGCAGACCCCGACCGAGATCAGGGCCCCGTTGTGCCGGGCGCTGTGCAGACCCCGACTGAGATCAGGGCCCCGTTGTGCCGGGCGCTGTGCAGACGCCGACTGAGATCAGGGCCCCGTTGTGCCGGGCGCTGTGCAGACCCCGACCGAGATAGGGGCCCCGTTGCGCCGGGCACTGCGCAGACCCCGACCGAGATCGGGGCCCCGTTGTGCCAGGCGCTGCGCAGACGCCGACTGAGATCAGGGCCCCGTTGTGCCGGGCGCTGTGCAGACCCCGACCGAGATAGGGGCCCCGTTGCGCCGGGCGCTGCGCAGATCCCAACTGAGATCGGGGCCCCGTTGCGCCGGGCGCTGCACAGACCCTGACCGAGATAGGGGCCCCGTTGCGCCGGGCACTGCGCAGACCCCGACCGAGATAGGGGCCCCGTTGCGCCGGGCGCTGCGCAGATCCCAACTGAGATCGGGGCCCCGTTGCGCCGGGCGCTGCACAGACCCTGACCGAGATAGGGGCCCCGTTGTGCCTGGTGCTGCGCAGACCCCGACCGAGATCGGGGCCCCGTTGTGCCTGGTGCTGTGCAGACCCCGACCAAGATCGGGGCCCCGTTGTGCCGGGTGCTGCGCAGACCCCGACCGAGATCGGGGCCCCGTTGTGCCGGGTGTTGCACAGATACCTAGAAGAAGTGATGGTCCGTGCCCTGAAGCATTTACAATCTAAGTAGGCAAAAGTTCCTTCCCATTTTACATATTGCACATTCATTGCCTCACCTCCTAATGGGGGGGGGGGGAAACTGAGGCAAAGAGCAGGGAAACGTCCTTGCTCAAGGTCACACAGCTAAGGCAGGAATACAGTTGTGTGCTCCTCCCATGGGGCACTACTGTTGCTCCCTGAAACTGCAGGCCACAACATCCCTCAGTCAGTGCCTTAGTTTCCCCTTCTGAATAGGGGGAATAACAGCTTTGCCTCGCCTCACAGTCACAAATAAACACCTTAAATATTGTGAGGTGCTCAAATTGGATACTAATGGGGGCCATGGCAGGTACCTAAGGCAGAACTAACATGGTTCGTTCCCCTAGAACAGGGATCTCAAACTCAATTTACTTTAGGGCCAGTGCCAGTCCTCAGATCCTCCCAGCGGGCCAATAATGTCACTGAAGATGGTGTTCAGAAAAGAAAACATTTATATTGTATTGTTTATTTCATATTTCATAGCAATAATCAAACTGTCATAGAACTTTATACAATTCTTCACCTGCCAGAGAGTTTTTAGTGTTTGCCAGGCACCAGGCAACACTTCAGTTCTGTCAGTTTGTTGATGTTCGGCCTCAGTGATTGAGCAGTTTGAAACCTTCAGGGTAGCAGCAAGGTGTGCATCAGATAGTTGTGCTTGGTAGTTTGACTTGTTTATACTCATTGTGGAAAAAAGTGACGCTGCCTCCACGGCTGACTCTGCCCGGCAACTAATGATGCTGCCTCCATGGCTGACTCCACCTGGTGACTAGTGATGTTATCTTTGTCCATCTCCCCCAGCCAATGGGAGCTGTGGGGGACGGTGCCTGCAGCAGACATTGCCGGCAGCGTGTCTACATGCGTCTTTCCTCCGCTGGCCACAGTGGGGAGGTTCTCGGGCTGCAGATGGCCCATGGGCCAGGACTTTGAGACCTCTGCTCTAGAAACTGTGCCAGTTAAAGAAGGATGCCCCTTAGCCAGGGTAGTATTAAAATAATCACAATTCGGATCCTGGAAAATCAGGAGATTTTGCTTAAAAATCATGAGGTTTTTTTTTAAATAAATGTTTTGTTCCTTTAGGATTCTGACCCTTTCTGAGTGGGAGCTGTCTCATTTTCCCAGCTTTTCTCCTCAAACACCAGGCCGAAGAATGTCCTTGTTTCTTTTGTTTTCACAAGAGGATGCTGAAATTCCCTAGTAAGCTCCTGAATTCAAGAGCTTAGGAGTCAAGAAAAAATTGCAGTGTCCAGCTCTTCTCTGCCCCCAGGAGGGCTAGAAACTCATTTTCTTTTACAATGAAAGCTGAGCATCTCTCCAAATCACCTGACTGCCCCAATAGGGGCTCTTAACAAGACACCTAAAAGCACAAAAGGGGCAATAAAATCACACGAATTGGACAGTGCTGGTCCCCCAGCAGGGACAGTGTGTTATGAACCCCAGGGCCACTTTTGCATGATGTATAAGTTGCTTTCGTCTCTGGCAGAGTTTTGCTTCCGCTATCCCACGCCACTGAGGAGGCATCTGGGTTTACAAGGCTGTAAGGAGACAATCAGACCAGGTCTCCGAGCTGTCTGCTTGACAGAGAGACAAAGGAGGGTGAGGGAATATCTTTGATTGGTGAAAGAGATGAGCTTTCGAGCCACCCAGAGCTCTTCTTCTCGTTGCTTGATGCAATACATGCTGAGCGGCATTATGAGTGGCACATAAAAAGCAGGAGCTGTGGAGCAGCATTGCCAACTGGTGAAAAATCAGGAGCCTGCCCTCCCTCAAAGTCATGAGATTGACGGAAAAAATCATGGGATTTTTTTGTTTCAAATGTTGGGCTCTTTTTATTTGCCTCCAGCTCCTGAAGTGTTAGGGCCGATGTCCCCAAACTTTTTACATCTCACCCTCCCTTACCCCATCCGTGTCACTCCACAAGCCATGGTTGGAGGGGGGGGGTGTGTGGACAGAGGTAAGGGGGGCAAGGCTGGGGCCAGAGCTGTGGCTTGGCCAGAAGCCAAGAACTGAGGTGGGGGCCACATCTGAGGGTGGGTCTGGAGCCGGGAGCGGAGCTGCGATTGGGGTATGTTTTTATTTTTTTCTCCTAGAGGAAAAGCTAAGATCTTCATGCATTGTCATGATTAGCATTAGCTGAATTCTTCGAGATGAATAGTTTTTTTGCTGAAAAATGCAGTTTGGGGGTCAACTATTTTGCGCTTACTGTCGAATTAGGCAAACAGTTTCAGCTGACCAAAATAATAGATTTTTTTTTCTAAAAAGACAAAACATTTTGTTTAGATGTTTTCCAGATGAAACACTTCAACTTTTGTTTCAAAACAATGTTTCGGTTTGTAATTTAGCTAGATTTATTCAAAAACCACACAAAAAAGAAACCAAAACCACCTGAAAATGAAACAAAACAATACCCCCAACCTCAATCATTCAACATACAATTATTTTTTTCTGTTTTTAATTTCAGTGAGAAAAAAACCAACAAAAATCCTTTTAGGGCTGATCTGAAATTATTTGTTTTTCTCAGATTTTTTTTCATTTTGGCCACCGAGTTGAATAATCCATTATTAGCTCATCTGTAATCATAACACCAGCAACTGGGGGGTCATGATTAAATCTTCAGAGTTGTCAATGTTGTGTATGTTTGTAATTGGTAGGTATAAAGTGTGTCATCTATTACCATGGAGGTATAACAACATCATTATACTGCACATAAAAGTGGCTGGAAAACGGATTTTTTTTTTCCTATGAGAAATTTTGATTGAAAAGCTGTTGGTTTTTAATTTGACGTTTCAAACTGATTCGACGCCCCATTTCGAAATTAAAACGTCTGTCTTGCTTTGACTTAGAATATTGTTTTGGTTATAAAAGCAAAAAAACCCAAGATTTTAAGTTGAATCGTTTCATGTGTTTTTTCCCTTTGGATTTCCCTCCCACCTCAGACCTGGCATTTTGCCCCCCTCGCAAAAAAATTTTGGCTACAAGCATATTTTTTGCTGGCAAAACTTTCTCAACTGGCACGACCTGTTTGTACATAAGTATGGCCACATGAGTCAAACCAATGATCCACGTAGCCCAGTAATCTGTCTTCTGACAGTGTCTGGTGCCAAGTGCTTGAGAGGGAATGAACAGAACAGGCAATCAATGAATGATTCATCCTCTGTCATCTACTCCCACCTTCCGGCAGTTCGAGGCTTAAGGTCACTCAGAGAATAGGGTTGCCTTCCCGACCATCCTGGCTAATAGCCATTGATGGACCTATCCTCCAGGAATGTATCTAGTTATTTTCTGAACCCTGTTATAATTTTGACCTCACAACATCCCCTGGCAATGAGTTCCACAGGTTGACTGTGCATTGGGTGAAGAAGTATTTCTTGTTGTTTGTTTTAAACCTGCTGCCTATTAATTTCATTGGGTGACCTCTAGTTCTTGTGTTACGAGAAGGGGTAAATAACACTTCCTGATTTATTTTCTCCACATCCGTCATAATTTTATAGAGCTCCTTCATATCCCCCCGTAGGTGTCTCTTTTCCAAGCTGAACAATCCCAGTCTTTTTAATATCTCCTCAGATGGAAGTTGTTCCATACCCCTCATCATTTTCATTGCCCTTCTCTTCACCTTGTTCTAGTCTAATATATCTTTTCTCAGATGGGGCAACCAGAACTACACAAAGTATTTGAGGTGTGGTCATACCATGGATTTATATAGAGGCAATATGATATTTTCTGTCTTATGATCTATCCCTTTACTAATGGTTCCTAGCATTCTATTAGATTTTTTTTAATTGTTGCTGCACATTGAGTGGATGTTTTCAGACACCTATCCACAATGACTCCAAGATCCTTTTCTTGCATGGTAATGGCTAATGTCGACCCCATCATTTGATATGTATAGTTGGGATTATGTTTTCCAACATGCATTACTTTGCGCTTATCAGCGCTGAATTTCATCTGCCATTTTGTTGCCCAGTCACCCCCAGTTCTGGGAGATCCCTTTGCAACTCTTCACAGTCTGCTTTGGACTTAAGTAGCTTGAGTCATTTTGTATCATCTGCAAACTTTGCCACCTCACTGTTTACTCCTTTTTTCCAGGCCATTTAGATAAAGCTGTTATGTATGCCATGCCCACTCAGTGTTTAAGCCACACCCACTCATTGTGGTGCTCTGTGCCCCTCTTCTGGTGGCTGGGATGCATCTAGAAGTTGATAAGCCTTCTTACAGAGGTGGTTCTTTTAGCTCAGGCAGCAATGGCCCAGGATTTTAGATGTAGAGGTCGTGGGTTCGAGCATCACTGTCAGCATCCCACATGGGTGCATCGACAGCAAGGCTTCCTATGGGGAGGGGAAAGAGGGGCAATGTCTCAGATGGAAGAAGAGAGCAGATGCAGACAAGAAAGTGACAGGGGCTGGTAGATCCGATCCTAGTGCAAAGGAGGCAATGAGCCACGGGTGTGTTTCACACTGTTTATTACAGGAATCTGTTTTCTGGGGAAGGGACAGTGGCAGCTGTGGCTTGCTTCTAGCAGGCGATGGAGGCTCAGTTGCTGGAATTCTCCCTTATTGTGTCCTGGATCCAGTCGGTGAATCTGCAGACTTTGGTGTAGACGCCCGGCTTGCCTTTTGTTGCGCAAACCTGTGATCCCCATGAGACGATGCCCTGGAGTTTCCCGTTGCAGACCAGCGGGCCGCCGGAGTCACCCTGCACGAGGAGTGGGGGGAAAGAGGGATGAGGAAGTGGGGAGAGACAGCAAAACCATTTCCATGGTAATGATAAGACCACCGAGCTTGCATCATCATTAGATCTCAAAGAACTTTACAAAGGAGATCGGGATCCGGTTGAGATGCATTTCCAGTTCTGATGGAAAATTCCCAAGAGGTGACCTGGGGGTTTGCTCTCATTTGAGGGGTCCCCCTTCCCCACACTGTCCTCAGCACTGCGCCCCCCCCCCTTACCTGGCAGGAATCCACACCTCCTTCCTTCACCCCAGCACACAGCATGTTTTTGGTGAGGGCGCCGGGGTAAGATTTATCGCAGTCCGCGTTGCTCTGGATGTAGACTTTCCCACATTGCAGAATGTTGGGGTACTGCACTGGAACAAAAAGTCCCCAGAAGTTCACTGATGAGTTAAAGGGTGACAGAAAACGCTTTCGCCCATCTAGACGCAAAGCAGCATCTATGTCTCAGTCACCACTCAGCATTTTGATTCCAAGGGGAGCTCCATCTGAGAAAGAATTGGGGCTGTGTGATAAATTCTAACTTATGGGAGCAAAATCTTTCCCTGGGAATTTCAGAGAGGCCTAGGTGAGTTAGGTGCACAAAATCCCAGCCTTCGTGGGTAGGGTTGGCGGCAAAAGGGGGAGGAGAGTGGGGATTGCAACATTGTTTCCAAATGTTTTTTTTTCACAGTTGTGTCACTGAAAATAAAAAATGCATCAAACGTTTGAAATTTGGAAATCATGTCAAAATTTGGAAATCTTGCCAACTTTTTGAAATCTGGGGAATATTTGGAAATTTGGACTCTCACTGGAATTTCAAAATTTGGAAGCTTGTTGAGATTTTGAAACGTGAAATCTTGGTGAAATTTGGCAAGCATGTCGAAAGATCAAAACTGCCTTGCAAATCTCATTGAAATATTGAAATCTGGTAGTCACACTGAAAAACTGAAATTTGCAAATCTCATCAGAATTTCTAAATGTTCAACATTTGACCAGTCAGTTGAAAAGTAGATGAGAAATGGTCACAAAAATTGTAGATACATGGCAGTGAATATTAGGTAGGGAGGACCTCAGACTAGAAAAATGTTGGCTTTGAAATAAAGGGACAAACACAGAAACATCTGATTTGCTACTGTCACAGAATTCAAAGTGCCTCAGAAAGTATCTGTATATCCACACATTCATCTGTCTTCACACATACCTATCATTTATCCATCTATCTTCATACACATCCATCATTCACCCTCATCCATCTCTCTTCAGACACTTCCATCCATCCATCATGATGCACATCTATCTATCTATCTATCTATCCATCTATTTATCTAGTACCAATGTGGACACAAAAACAAATAGATAAAAACTGGACACTAGGAAGTTTAGACTTGAAATTAGACGAAGGTTTCTAACCATTAGAGGAGTGAAGTTCTGGAACAGCCTTCCAAGGGGCGTAGTGGGGGCAAAAGATGTATCTGGCTTTAAGATTAAGCTTGATAAGTTTATGGAGGGGATGGTATGATGGGATAGCCTAATTTTGGCAATTAATTTGGCAATTGATCTTTGATTATCAGTAGGTAAGTATGCCCAGTGGTCTGTGATGGGATGTTAGATGGGATGGGATCTGAGTTACTACAGAGAATTCTTTTCTGAGTGCTGGCTGGTGAGTCTTGCCCACATGCTCAGGGTTTAGCTGATCACCATATTTGGGGTCGAGAAGGAATTTTCCTCCAGGGCAGATTGGCAGAGGCCCTGGAGGTTTTTCGCCTTCCTCTGCAGCATGGGGCACGGGTCACTTGCTGGAGGATTCTCTGCACCTTTAGGTCTTCAAATCACAATTTGAGGACTTCAATAACTCAGACATAGGTCAGGGGTTTGTTACAGGAGTGGATGGGTGAGACTATGTGACCTGCATTGTGCAGGAGGTCAGAGTAGATGATCATAATGATCCCTTCTGACCTTAAAGTCTGTCTGTCTATCTATCTATCTATCATGGCCAGGAACATCTATCTAATGGTATATCTACCCAGTGCATGGCTGCCGTAGTATGTCAGAGGAGCTCCAGATAGGTCTGAAAGGCCATTGCAAAGGTGTTCCAAGAACTCTCACTGCAGAACATCTGTGGTGCTTGCCCTCATTCTGCAGGACCCCATATTCCCTCCACCTCCCTTCCGCCCCCTGCCAGCACCCCATTGCAGATTGCTCCTGTACCTTTAGGGGTCTGGGTTGTGCCCCATCCGGACACCAGGCATTCCGTGTTGGGTTCAGGGCATCTGTCAGGCAGGCCGATGGTTTTGACGTAGTTGTTGAGGTTGGCGGTGTTCTGCAGCTTCAGCAGCATGATGTCGTAGTCGTGCGAGGTGAGGTTGTAGTTGGGGTGAGGGAAGGATTGGGTTGATTTGATGCACTGCTCCGTCCCCTCACTGGCCTTCAGGCTGTACTCCCCCAGGCGAATGGAGATGGGGCTGTAGCAGTGACACGGAACAGGGAGCAAGATAAAAATAGCTGAACCCTCGCCCGGGACCTCCCCTCTTCCCACCTTTCCTCCTTCTACAGCTGTGGGCTCTCTCCTGAGTAGCAGTGACTCCGAAAAAGATTTGGGGATCATGGTGGGTAATTGGTGGTACACAAGCTGTGGCCCAAACAGCTAATGCAGTCCTGGGAGGCATAAACAGGGGAACCTTGAGTAGGAATCATAGATTATTAGGGTTGAAAGGGACCTCAAGAGATAATCTAGTCCAACCCCCTGCTCAAAGCATAACCAATTCCCCAATAGCCCCCTCAAGAATTGTACTCACAATGTACAAACCACTGAGCTATCCCTCCTCTCCACACAGTGGTTATTTTACCTCTATTTGGCCCTGGCGTGACCATAGCTGGAATTCTGTGTCCTCAATTCAAGAAGGATTTTGATCATTTGGAGAAGGTTCAGAGAAGAACCAGGAGAATGATTAAAGGATTAGAAAACCTGTCTTACAGTGACAGACTCCAGAAGCTCAATCTAGTTAGTTTAACAAAGAGAAGGTGAAGGTGTGACTTGATCCCAGTGTATAAATACCTAGATATGGAACAAATATTTAACTACGGGCTCTTCAATCTAGCAGAGAAAGGTCTAACACAATCCACGAACTGGAAGCTGAAGCTAAACAAATTCAAATGGGAAACAAAGCACAAATTTTGAATGGTGAGAGTAATTAACCAGTGGAACAATTTACCAAGGGGTCTGGTGGTGGATCTGTCATCACTGGGAATTTTTAAATCAAGACTGGAGCTGAGACTAGATGATCACAATTGTCTGTTCTGGCCTCGGGATATATGACTCTGTGAATCTAAACTGCTCGGAATATGGTGATTCTTTTTGCAAGAATTTAAATAAAAAACAACCCAAAAAAACATTTTTCCCACCTGTTTTTGTAAAAATTTCCACTTGAAAATTTTTGGATGAAAACGAATTTTTTTGTTTAAATGTGAAAAATATTTTCAGTTAAAAATGTTCTTTGAATATCAGCTCTGCTAAAAAAAAGTCGAATTTTTAATACCATTTTTGATCTTTCCCACAAAGTTTTTCAGAAATGTTTTTGGTAAAATGCTTCACTTTTTGAAAATGTTTTTGGTAAAAAAAAATCCATTTTTGTGTCACTATTTTCAGAGAAAAAATTGTTTTAAAAGAAACTTTTGGGGTAAAAATTGTGATGTTTTAAATACCTTTGGGGTGTGTGTGTGTGTGTGTGTGTGTGAGATCCGTTTTCCGAAAAATGCTTTTGGTAAAAATTTTGAAACCCATTTTTGGTGAAAAACAGTTGCAAAAACAATTTACAGGGTGTTTTGGTTTCAAATACCCTTTTGGTTAAAAAGAAATAAATCATTTTTTGAAAACTGTTTTTGATTAAAAGGCCTGTCTTTGAATACCATTTTCTGTCCAAAAAAATCATTTTTGAGAACCATTTGTGGTACAAGTGATGGTTTTTGTTCAAAAACTGAGAAATTTAGCTGCAAATGAGACTGCTTAAAAATTCCGTCTGATAAAAAGTCATTTTTTCATCTAAAATTACTTTTCAGCTGAAAAATGGTGGCCATATCTACAACTGTCAAACCACAAGAGCTAGTAATCCCATAACTCTTCACAATGGGAGACTAGTGCATAGCACATACTGAATAACATGTTTGTGATGCTGTGTGTGAAAAGCACAACAAAGGACTAACACAAGCCCCTCCATTTTAGTAAGGAAGCTGGCTAGCCTAAAGGTTATGGTAACATTATGCTGCTCTCGGGGGAGCTAAATTCCATTCCCTCTTTTGGCAAGTCATTTAAATTCTCTGTGCCTTAGTTTCCCCATCTCTACACTGCCCTAGTTCTGAGGATTGTTTGAAAGATAAATACAACTGTGATACCACAGTGCTGGGAGCCATGTAAGGGCTTTAAAGTGATCAACAAAGAGCTGTGTTTAAAGCTTCATTTCTTCACAGCTCAGGGATTCTTTTTGCTGTTCACCCAACTCTATTAATTATAATTATGCTTAATGGACTATGGGAATATAATTATTATTATTATCATCATTATATAATTATAATATATATATAATAGTCCAAACATCGCACACGCATGAACATAGCTGTGAGAAAGTGAAGCAAATGACATTAACCGCAGATGAGGAAACTGAGGCAGAGACTGATTACAATCTGAAGTCAATTGCACAGCAAGGACAATGAGCTGTGAATTTCATCTCAGCCCCATAAACCAGGAGATTCTTCCAGGCTCCCAACAATATCTTCTCATCCTAGAAGAGCCAATCTAGTATGCTGCTTTTGTGCATTTTTTCTGGAGTCCTTGGCTGGGTTTGTACTACCATTAGGGCAGGTTAAAAATGCATATTTTTTGAGGGAGTATTGGATTTCTGGCTCAATAAAATTTTTCACACCAATTTCCCACTGAAAAAGCCAATTTTTGTCCAAAAAAAATGCCCAAAACGGTTAAAAATTTGGCCACATATAGATAGATAGATAGCTTTATTCTAAAATGGCACCACTGCACTTCATAAGAGTTATAGCATGGGAACCTTGAGTCCTCCCCTCCACCCACATTGTCCTCTACTTTCCAGGGTCTCCAGCTGGTCTACAGCTCCCATGATGCTCTGCAGCAGTGCAACATTTAACCCTAAAAGCAGGTTGCATCACGGGAGATACAGACCAACCAGGGAACCCAGCCTATAGAAGAGAATGGAAGCATAATGCAACCCAACTACACCTCCTGTGATACACTGTGGCCATGTGATATTAACATTTGTCAGCTCACCCTATGCTAGAGGAGACACTGTAGTGCATCTATGATCATGGGAGATATAATCCAACCAGGAAATCCAGCCTATAGAGGAGAATACAAGTGGAGAGGTGTGAGACACCCAGACAACATCTCTCATAAGGCACTGAGGTGACTTTCCATATCGAAATATTTCAGATCTTAGATTTTTTGTTAAAAAAGCCCTCAACATTTCCTGTGGAAAATTGTGCACAAAGATGATTTTTTCCCCTCCGTTTTCACTGGAGGGAAAAAAAAAATTATTTTCTCACTAGCCCCAGCTGCACACACCTCTCCAGAGGGAGGGGAAGGGCAGATGAGCCCGGCTCCCTTTGCAAAGTCTCCTAATCCTCTGTCTTTCCACGCAGGGCGCTTTTAAGCAGAGGCGCCAGCAGCTCATTGTGGCTGGGTGGTGATTGCAACCAGAGGCAGGTCACAAAGCTGCCGAATGAGATTTATCATCCCAAGAAATCTGGTGACTAAGGCCTACTCTGGCTGACAAAAGCAGCCCAATGTAAATAATTACTGACCTGATTTGAGTGAGGGCTTAACCAATTTCAGTGTGTCCACATTGTAGGGAGAAGGGTGTCCCACCAGTTCATCTACATAGGGTGATCAGACAGCAAATGTGAAAAAGTGGGACAAGGGGTGGGGGGGTTATAGGAGCCTATATAAGAAAAAGATCCAAAAATTGGGACTGTCCCTATAAATTCGGGACATCTGGTCACCCTACATCTACACCAGTGGTGCCCAAACCTTTCCTCTCACGTTCCCCTGACCAGTAATTGGTGTCCATGGCCCCCAGGCCGGGAGCAGAGTCATGGCCAGGCTGGGGGCTGTGGCCAGGAGCAGAGCCACTGTGATAAATGAAGGGGGGACAACCAGCTAGCCAGTAGCTATACAATCCCTCTTACTAGCTGTTCTCTGATTGCTCTACTTGTAAAGGGTTAAAAGGTCTCACTGCTATGCAGAGGTAAAAGGAAGTGAGTGGGCACCTGGCCAAAAGAGCCAATGAGAAGGCTAGAACTTTTTAAAATTGAAAAAAGACCCCCCCCCCCCCCCCCGATTTGTCTGCCCATAGTTATTCTCCTGGGGAGAGGCAGACAGGGCAGAGCGATGCTGTAGGAAGCTTGGGGCCCGGTATGAAAAATCCTCGGTATCATACCTAGAAACCACTCATTTCAAACCCCAGATATGTAAGTAGATCAGGAAATGTCTAGGAAGACGTGATTAGATTTAACTCTTTTTATTTCTTTATGGCTGTGGTAAACCCAGGTGCTTTTGTTTTGCTTGTAACCTTTAAGCAGGACCTCAAGAAAGCGATAAATGCCTGAGTTTCCAAATGTATTTTCTTTCTTTTTTAAAAAGAAGATTTACCCGTTTTAAGAACAGGATTGGATTTCTGTGTCTTAAGAGGTGGTGCACATTTAGTTAGCTGGTGAAAACAGCTGATATCCTTTTTTTTGGTCTTTCTCAGCTCTTCCCCGGGTGTGTGTGTGTGTGTACGAGCTTGAGGGTACCCCACAGGAAGGAATTCCCAAGTGCGCTTTCCTGGGCTCTCCAGAGGGGTCTGCACTTGGGGTGGTGGCAGTATTTACCAATCCAAGGTCAGAGAAAAGCTGCACCCTTGGGAGTTTAATACCAGGCTGGAGTGGCCAGTGTTAAGTTTTAGAATCCTTGCGGGCCCCACTTCCTGCACTCGGAGTGCCAGAGTGAGGAATTAGTCTTGACAGCTGTAGTAGGGTTGCCAACTTTCTATTTGCAGAAAACCGAACACTCTTGTCCCACCCCTGTCCTGCCCCCTTATTTGAGGCCCGCCACCTCACTCTCCCCTCCCCCATCACTTGCTTTCCCCACCCTCGCTCACTTTTGTGTTTTTACCGGGCTGGGGCAGGGGTGCAGGAGGGGGTGAGGGTTCTGGCTGCGGGTGCAGGCTCTGGGATGGGGCAGAGGATGAGGGGTTTGGAGGCTGGGATGATGCTCCAGGCTGGAGCAGGGAGTTGGGGTGTGGGAGGGAGTGAGGGCTCCGGCTCCGACTGGGGGTGTGGGTTCTGAGGTGGGGCCAGAAATGAGGGGTTCAGCGTGTGGCAGGAGGCTCTGTGCTGGGGCAGTGGGTTGAGGTGTGGGAGGGACTGAAGCCTCCGGCTGGGGGTGCGGCCAGGCATGAGGGGTTTGGGATTCAGGAGGGGGCTCTGGTCTGGAGCTGAGGGGTTCGGAGTACCGGAGGGGGTTCATGGGTGGGGCAGGGAGTTTGAATGCAGGAGGAGGTGTGGGGTGAGGAGTCTAGGGTGGGGCCAGCATTGAGTGGCTTGGGGTGCAGAAGAGGGCTCTGGGCTGGGGGGTGGATCCAAGGGGTGCAGAGTGTGGGAGGGGCCTCAGAGGTCTGGCAGGGGGTTCTGAGCTGGGGCAGCAGGTTGGGGTGCAGGAAGGAGTTTGAGGTGCAGGCAGGCAGTGGTGAGGTCAGGGAGGCTCTACGCGCTGCTCCCTGAGCACCCGCTCTGCAGCTTTCGTTGGCTGGGAACCATGGCCAATGGGAGCTGCGGAGGCGGTGTCTGTGGGTGGGGGCAGTGCGCAGAGCCCCATGGTCACCCCTGCGCTTAGGAGCCGGAAAGATATGCTGGCAGGGCAGAAGGACCCCCTGCTGCCGAAGACCCAGAGCGGAAGAAGCTCCAGGGGCCTGGACCCCACGAGACTTTTCTGGGGCCCCTGGAGCAAGTGAAGGATCCTGCTCCAGGGGCCCTGAAAAACTCTTGTGGGGGCCCCTGAGGGGCCCGGGACCTGGGGCAAATTGCCCCACTTGCCCCACCCCCTCTGGGAGGCCCTGTCCAGAAGAGGCAAGACTCTAAATGTTAACCTCCTCAGCAAATCCGCTTGGGCTTGTGCTGTGTCTTGCTGCAGAACATCTTTTCTATAATAAAATAAATTAGAGCCAGCTCAGATCTGCTCCAGGACATCTGGCAAAAGGGAAACAGGGTGGAATTCGTCACATGCAATATGCTTAGGCCTGGGAGGATATGATTTTTATTCATCAGTGGCAATTGCACTGCACACACATGAACCGTGGGGAAAACATTTCCATGGATGATGATCAAAATATAGCGAAAGGCAAAGTAAGAAAAGTGCGGCTCGAGCCGTTTGGTTTTCAGGCTTTTTGCTTTGTCCGGATCGACATGCGATGCCGGCAATTTGTGTTTAACAGCTACAAAGCTTTAACTTTTTGACTCCCCACGTCTACTGCTGTTAAATAATCGTCTGATTCCTCCCCATTGTCTGCCCCCCCGCAATGACGAAAATTTAAATAACTAAGAACAGGGGGAAAAAGATGCTAGAAATGTATCATTTTGCAAAGTACAAAGTACAAAGAAGCATCAATATTGCCCTTCAAAATGATCAAAAAATAAAAGCCAAATTCTGCCACGCCCAAAGCTGCAGGAGGGTAGGCTGGCTGGATCATGGATCTGATATGGGTTGAAGGCTGGGAGATACCTGGCCAGGTGGCTCCCTGTGTCTGAAATGGGGTGAGGAGATGGGGGATGCTGGGCTAACAAACAAGCAACAAAACACCGCCCACAATATATGTATTTTGATGTTATCGTTTTCCTTACCTTATCCTCACGCGGCCCAAGCTGAACTACAGGGGTGGGAATTGGCAAGCGCTCCAACGTGTCCTAGGTTGCGTCACTGGCATATTAAATCTTTGAACTGGCAGAACAAAAACCAGCCAGGACGGTTGAAAACTGGTCAGGTGGCAATCCTAGAAGTCGGGGGAGGGAATATACCAGGCTAGACGGACCATGTGTCTAAGCTAGATTCATAGAGGTATAGATTCCAAAGCCAGAATGGTTCATTGTGATCATCTAGACTGCCTCCCTGCAGAGCTCAGGCCAGAGACCTGCCCCAAAACTAATTCCAAAGCAGATCTTTTAGAAAAACGCCCAGTGTTGATTTAAAATCTTTCAGTGATTGAGAACCCGCTATGACCCTTGGTAAATTGTTCCCATGGTTAATTAAGCCATCTTTTCTGTCTGAATTTGCCTAGCTTCAGCTTTCAGCGGCTGGGTGGTGTTAGACCGCCTCGTGAGATTGATGAGACCATTAGCAAATATTTGTTCCTCATGTAGGTGCTTATAGACGGGGATCACGTCACCCATGACCCTTCTCTTTGTTAAGCTTTGTTAAGGCAGATGAAATTCGATGTGGATAAATGCAAAGTAATGCACACTGGAAAACAAAATCCCAACCACGCGTGTACAATGAAGGGATCTAGCTGTTGCCACTCAAGAAAGAGATCTTGGAGTCATTGTGATAGCTCTCTGAAAACACCCGCTCAGTGTGCAGCGGCAGTCAAAAAAGCAAACAGAATGTTGGGAATCATTAAGAAAGGGATAGATAATAAGACAGAAAATCTCATATTGTCTCTATAGAAATCCATGGTATGCCCATCCACTGAACACCATGTGCAGATGTGGTCGCCCCACCTCAAAAAAGGTTGGAAAAGGTTCAGAAAAGGGCAACAAAAATGATTAGGAGAATGGAACAGCTTCTGTATGAGGAGAGATTAATAAGACTGGAACTTTTCAGCTTGGAAAAGAGACAATTAAGGGAGGATATGACAAAGGTCTATAAGATCATGACTGTTGTGGAGAAAGTAAATAAGGAAGTGTCATTTACTCCTTCTCATAACACAAGAACTAGGGGTCACCTAATGAAACAAACAAGCAGCAGGTTTGAAACAAACAAAAGGAAGTATTTCCTCACACAACGCACAGTCAGCCTGTGGAACTTCTTGCCAGAGGATGTTGTGAAGGCCAAGACTATAACAGGGCTCAGAAAAGAACTAGATCAGTTCCTGGAGGATAGGTCCATCAATGGCTATTAGCTGGGATGGGCAGGGATGGTGTCCCTAGCCTCTGTTTGCCAGAAGCTGGGAATGGGCGACAGGGGATGGATCACTTGATGAGTCCCTGTTCTGTTCATTCCCGCTGGGGCACCTGGCATTGGCCACTGTCGGCAGACAGGATACTGGGCTAGATGGACCTTTGGTCTGACCCAGTGTGGCCGTTCTTATGCTGTAATAGACTGGAGTCTCGCACTCTAAGGCAGATTTTCTAACCTTTAATCGTTCTGAGGTCTCTTCTCTGAATCTTCTCCATTTTATGAGCTCATGGATCTGTTCTGGAGTGGGGACACCCACTTCAACGAGCCTCTGTATCTGATCTGGGGTGAGGGACACTGGGCTAGACAGACCCATGGGTCTGACCTGACATGGGAGGGGAGACTGGGTAAGATGGGTCCATGAGTCTGATTCAGGAGGGCAGAGAAGGGTAGTGGATACCAGTCTGCATCCAGGGCAGCAAGGAGTGGATGGGGATCCTGGCCTGGACTGGCCCATTGTTCCATCTCTAACAATTCCTGTGTTGCTCTTATATACTCCTCACATACACCTCGTTGTCCTGATACCATTGGCAGGCATTCACCATCCTCGGGTGTTCTTTGTCAGTAACGCTCATGCCAGTTGGCATAGACATGCAGGTGTGAAAATCCAGCTGGGTACACAAGACCTTTAATTGTTTCCCAGATGTCACTGGGGGCAAACTATGGAGATGGCATTCATTCAGAATAAAAGGTCTAATTCCATGTTTAATGATGGGCCAAGTATAAAATCAGACAGATTTTGGGTTTCCTCCGATTTTCCACCACTTAAGGCCACAGGATGAGTGGGATCTAGGAGTTTTGTGGACACTCCCTCCCCCACTCACATCCACATTTTTTTCCTTTTCTTTGTTTCCTTTTTCCCTTTTCTCCCTCAGGGCTGGTCCAAATATTTCATTGGAAACTCATTTTTGATGGAAAATTGTTTTTTTGACAATGCAAAATTTACTGTGAAAAGTGTCTGCTTTCTTGGAGAATTTAGACATTGCATCAAAAAGAGAACGCCCCAAAACCAGCAAGTTGTATCTAAAAATGGCAAAACTTCAGTTTGGAAATACTGCCTCAGTGCCTCATGGGAACTACAGTTTAGTCCCCCATGCCACTGTTTTCCTTTATGGGCTGGACTCCCCATCTGGACTACATCTCCCATGCTGCACTACAGCAACTCACATGTCACGGTGCATCATGAGAGATGTAGTATTTTTCAAGCACTGAAAACAGAAGGCACTTAACTCCCAAGCCCCTTGCCCCTACCCATTCCATCCAGCACAAGGATCGGTGACTAAATAGATCACACTGACACTGAAGTGACCCAATCAGATGGATCAAGGACAAGGGGCGTTTGCCGACACAATTGTGCTGGGTGCTGCACAGATCCCAGCTGAGATGAGGACATCACCACATGAGTTATACCCACAGTTATACTCTGCAGCTACCAGGGCTAGAACTTTACCTTTGTTTTAATGAAAGCTATGAACCTGCAGAATCTGTAGATGTCGTGTCGGCTGCCGACCAAACATAGTCCAGAGGCCACATCTGACCTTCCTGCACCACATCTGGCTTTGCTTCCCCAGGGGCTCATGCTTCAAGATCTAAGTTTCCCATTACAAACAGCTTCCCCGCTGCCAGTGATAATCCCATTATTTTTTTCTGCCAATCTCAGAATTTTTGAATCAATCTTGTGGAGTTTTTTTTATGCCAAACTAATTTTTGGATTCCTATCTCACGATTTTTTTCTGCCAGTCTCATGATTTTTTTTTTAATCACAGTATCATAATTTTAACCCCAGGTCATTATAATCTCATGATTTTTTCCTGCCAGTTCGGTAATTTTTAAAGCAATCTCCTGATGTTATGCCAATCTCATGATTTTTATACCAGTCTTGTTGTTTTCTGATGTTTATCTCATTTCTTGGCTAAAAAGCCAGTCTCAGGGCTTTTTATGCCAATCTGGTGCTTTTTCTCAGGGCTTTGAGGTGATGACAGCGCTGGCTTTGCAGTGAGGCAGACATCTGAAAGCAAGGGACAATCTTTTCCCTGCCTGCATTTGTGCCATACTAACCCTCTGGATTTCCAGACCTTCCTGCCCAAGGCTACAGAGAGACACCTACATAGGGCGGTTCTGTCTGCGTCTCACGTCCTCGCTCAGCATCACCTTTGTGGAATTCAGGGGAGTGAAGGCGGTTTTGAAATCGTCAGCTGTGTGGGTAATGGCAGATCCAGGCATTGAGCCACGGAGCAGAGATTTGTTGGGGAGGGAAGAGAGGTGCTGGGGGCCTGGCCCCACTGACTTCAATGGAGCTACGGCCCATTGACCCCAGCTGGGTGCCTGGCCCCATTGACTCCAATGGAGCTATGGCCCATTGAACCCAGCTGGGATCTGGCCCCATTGACTCTAATGGAGCTGCGGCCGATTGACCCCAGCTCGGATCTGGCCCCATTGACTCCAATGGAGCTATGGCCAATTGACCCCAGCTGGGATCTGGCCCATTGACTCCAATGGAGCTATAGCTGATTGACCTCAGCTGGGATCTGGCCCATTGACTCCAATGGAGCTGTGGCCAATTGACACCAGCTGGGGATCTTGCCCCATTGACTCCAATGGAGTTGCGACCGATTGACTCCAGCTGGGGATCTTACCCTATTGTGTTAATGGCCTAGAGGCGGGGGAAATGTCAGGTGGACATCGTCCTTGGAGGCTACTATGCTAACTTAATGGTGTTTAAAAGAGCCCTAACTCCAGGGAGCTGAGACCAAGGGAATTAGACAGCAGGGCAGAAGCAATCTGGGGGCGGGGCAGACAGCAAATTAGACAGAGATTTGAAAATTGATAGGACTGCAACCGAAAATACATGAAAAGGCCACTGCTACTCTGGGCTCCGTATTTACTGCAGATTGTTCATGTTATTACTGATTACAGGTGCCCCATTATGCCAGGTGCTGCACAAAGACACACCGAGACACTGCACGGCTCTGTTCCGCTCTGGGCAACACGTCCGGGGCGAGGTGCTGAGCCTCACCTCGTCAAGGTATTTCAGTGCTTAACTCCTACCCAGCGAGGCACTGAGGCCAAGAGACGCAGGGCGTTCCAGCCAAGAGGCTGGGAAATGATCTAGAAGGCAGAGGAACTGATTTTGGAGGGAAAGGCAAAAGCTGGGCTGGGCTAAGGTAGTTAGCGTGCATCTATGCCATGATAAAAGACCCATGGCATGGCTGGCCCAGGGCTTGGGCCATGGGGCTAGAAAATTGCAGTGTAGAGGTGTGAGCTCGGGCTGGAGCCCAGACTCCGAGACCCCAAGAAAAGGAGGGTCTCAGAACCTGGATCCGAACATCTCCACTGCAGTTCTTAGCCCCGCAGACCAAATCAGCTGAGACTCAGCACTGCGGGTTTTGTATCATCTGTTTCGATAGATATAAATTCCTGGGCATCCTTCGAAAATCCTGCCTCGTTAGCTGTGAGGACTATTCTCCCTGTTGCACAGATAGGGAAACTGAGGCATACAGCGGCTAAGTGACTTGCCCAAAGTCATCCAGGAAGTCTGTAACAGAGTAAGGCCTCGATCGCAGCTCTTCCCAAGTCTAGGCCAGGGGCCTAACCACAGGGCCACCCTATCACTTCACTCTCCAAGCTCCAGTCTGGCTAAGTGCTGCCCATAAGATTATAGACTCACCCTTTGGATAGCTGCCAGTCTCGTGATAGGTGCTGGAATTGCTACATTCCTGGCGCCTTCAGTCATGTCAGGACTTGACTTAGCTTTTGTTAGGGAAAACAGCAGCAGCCATCTTCCCCTAACCTCAGGGTCGCAGTCCCAGCTCTCCTCTGAATAGAACCCTGGAGTCCTGACTCTCAGTCTCTAACCACTAGACCCAGCTCCCCTCCCAGATCCAGGGATAGAAGCCAGGAGACTCGGCTTCCAGTCCTCTAACCACTAGGCCCCACTCTCCTCCCGGAGCTGGGGACAGAACCCAGGAATTCTGACTTCCAGCACGTGCCCCAGTGTAAGCACTCTACAGTGTTACTAGTAAAAAGTGACATAGAGTCCTGTGGCACCTTATAATCTAGCAGAGGTATTGGAGCATAAGCAAAGTGTCACCAGTGGTACTATACATAGCCCCCCTCCCTCCATTTCATTTGTCATTCATTACTAGGCTTGGAAGGATTCGATTTTTATTGCTAAATGTCAGTAAACCTCAATTTCACTGCCCACACACAAACCAATGAAAAAACATTTCCCTTGACAATAATCGAAATGGACAGGGGGGCAAAATGAAAAAAGATGCTGCTTGAGAACTAATTAGAGTTTCGATTTCAGGATATTTACTCTGTAGGTTTTGACGTGTGATGTTGACAATTTGTATTTTAACTTTTTGAATTTCCGGGTCTAGTGTCATTAAATAATTATTGTCTTAAGCCCCTGCTGTCTGATTCCCCTCAGAACTGTGAACATTTTAATAGATTTAAATAGGAAAAAAAATGCTTAAACCCCACAATTTTGTGAAACGTTGTAAATTGAAATCTATACAACTTACCATGGGTCATGGTGGATTCTCCATCACTGCTAACTTTTAAATCAAGAGTGGATGTGTTTCTAGGAATTATTTTGGGGCCGTTCTCTGGCCTGTGCCACAGGAGGGCAGACCAGGTGATCCCTTCTGGTCTTGGAATCTATGAATTAATTCCTCAAAAGGTTCACTTTAGTCCGGTGATTTACCAACGCAAAAGAGCTCCCGGCTGTGGGATACACATAAGGCAGGCCTAATTCACTGGACGCACAGTGCTAACTTTGCCTAGAATAGAAGAAGCATCCCAAAGACAAAATGTTCTGGACAAATGTTTTTTGGACCGTGAATAATTTACTTACTGAAAAATGCCGTTTTGGTTGCCCTTAAATTATTGGTGACTTGAACACAAATTCAATGAATAGATTTGGCCCAAGATTTTTTTTAGGGAGAGGCTTAGGTGCCATTCCGCAAATGGAAAGAAATGCATAAAGGGGATGTTGCATATGTAATATTTTTGTTTGATGTCATTCCTTTCTAGAGCTGAGCAAATCGTTTGCAACACATCATTTTTATGACATACATGGGCAGCGCGTATCGTAGGCTGAGCAAAGCAGGGCCTCCCCAAACAGCCCTGCGTGGCCTCGCCCTGAGACACCCCCCTTCCCACTTGCTGCTTCCCCCTTGGCCTCAGCCCAGGCAGGCTGCTCCTATTCTGGGAAGAGTCCTGGGGCTGGGGCTGGGGATAGGGAAGACAGCCTGTAGCTGGGAGTTGAGGTGGATGGGGCTGCCCAGTGCTGGGTTCTCCCTGGGTGCTGGGGCCGGGGCTCGGGGTGCTGGGGCTGCATTGCCGATACTGCAGAGATGGGGGCACTGTGGCTACCTGCCCTGGGCTGGGGGAGGGCTGGGGGCATTGGGACTGGAGGTTCTGGAGGCCATGGTTCTCACCCGGCGCTTCAGGGCTGGGGGCTGCGTGCTGCCCGCCTGCCTGGCACTCTGGGGCTGGAGGCATTTGCTGTTCCAAGCAAAAAATTTTTTGGCTGCACCCCCACTCCAGCCCTGGGCTCTCTCTTCCCCCCCACACCTGTACCTCCTGCCACCCCAGCCCTGGGCTCTCTCTTCCCCCCTCCACCTGCACTCCCTGCCACCCCAGTCCTGGGCTCTCTCTTCCCCCCCCACACCCGCACCTCCTGCCACTCCAGCTCTGGGCTCTCTCTTCCCCCCCCACTTGCACTCCTTGCTGCCCAGGACCGCCGAGAGCGGGTTTGGGCCCTGGTGAAAAAATTTTTCGGGCCCCCCAGCAAGGGCGGAGCAGCTAAACAGGGCCACCAGCAGCAAAAAAAAAAAGAAAAAAGAAAAAAGAAGTCCGGAATGGTGCCCTTGAAAATGTGCCGCCCCAAGCATGTGCTTGGTTTGCTGGTGCCTAGAGCCGACCCTGGGCCTGGGGCTAGGGGAGGGGGAAGGAGGGGCTCTGGACTTTGGCGAGGGAAGCGGGGGGCGGGCCGCGGGCAGAAGGGGTGGACTAGGGTGAGGGGTAGGGGAGGGAGGAAAAGAGGAGACTAAGGAGGGATATGATAGAGGTATATAAAATCATGAGTGACGTAGAGAAAGTGGATAAGGAAAAGTTATTTACTTATTCCCATAATACAAGAACTAGGGGCCACCAAATGAAATTAATAGGCAGCAGGTTTAAAACAAATAAAAGGAAGCTCTTCTTCACACAGTGCACAATCAACTTGTGGAACTCCTTGCCTGAGGAGGTTGTGAAGGCTAGGACTATAACAGGGTTTAAAAGGGAACTGGATAAATTCATGGTGGTGAAGTCCATAAATGGCTATTAGCCAGGATGGGTAAGGAATGGTGTCCCTAGCCCCTGTTTGTCAGAGGGTGCAGATGGATGGCAGGAGGGAGATCACTTGATCACTGCCTGTTAGCTTCTCTCCCTCTGGGGCACCTGGCATTGGCCACTGTCGGTAGACAGATACTGGGCTAGATGGACCTTTGGTCTGACTCGGTATGGCCGTTCTTATGTTCTTATGGGAAGGAGGGGCTCTGGACTTTGGCGGGGGAAGGGGGGGCGTGCCGCGGGCAGAAGGGGTGGACTAGGCCGAGGGGTAGGGGAGGGAGAAGGAGGGGCTCTGGACCTTGGTGGGGGAAGAGGGGGGTGGGTCGCAGGAAGGAGGAAGGGGTGGACTGGGCCAAGGGCTCGCCTCCCCAAGCCTCTGGTTCACCCACTGACAGATTGCATCTGTCTTTCCCCCTTGAACTGAGTACAAAACACTGCAAGTATAGACAAGCTTCTCCACAAGGAGAAATTCTCCCAGTTGCCAACCTGAAGCACTCAAAAATCACGAGTCAGGCCCTAAAATCATTAGAAGAGCTAGGCAAAGAATGGATTTTTCACTCATTGGCAATTCTGAAAAATCCCCCCTCCCCCCAAATTATTTTGGGTTGAACTGAAAATGAATTTTTTCTAAATTTTCAGAGAATCCAAAAGCTGAAAAAATAATCGCAGGCCAAACATAATGTTTCGTTTGTCCTGAAACTAAGTATTTCGTTTCAATCCTTTTGTGACATATTTAATTAAAAAAAAAATCCCGCAGGAAATTTCTAAACAAAAAAGTTCTTTCGAATTGAAAAATTAAGACGTGTCATTTCAAAAATGTCAGAATGTAATATTTTGATTTTTTTTCCCGAATTTTTATATTTTAGGATTTTTGCCCCTGAAGCAATTAAGTGAAATCAACATGATTAATGAAATCTGCTTTTTTAGATGAAAAATATCTGCACTGTTCACCAAAATTAAAAAAAAATGTTTTAGTCAAAAGAATTGCCCAAGTCTAGTCAAAAGATAGGCTTAAAAATCATCCGTTATTTTGAAATAAAAGATTTAAGGTTTTTTCTGTTTGTGTTCTATTTCTGGAGCAATTTGGATTCCTTTTGCTCTGCACTCATGAAGACTAGAAACTTCTGAAAAATCAAAACTGAGATTCTCTTGACTGCACCAATGGAAGCCTTAGAAAAAAAGACCAAATATTGTGGGACTTGGGATAAAACCTCTTCTTTTTCCGGAACAGCTCATAACGTGTGCTCCCAATGTATGCATTATTGGTTGGTTACAATAGGACATGTGATTTAACTCTCATCCCTGATTGGTTATATACAATAAATCATTCCATCAGAAGCAGATGCTGCATGGCCTATTGTTTCTAGCCATAATGATGCAAACTGAATCCTGGCTGATAACTTCAAAGCCATTTAATGCATTAGGATGCCCAATTCCCAGTCAAATAAATGGGAACCGGGCATCAAAATCCAGTGGCTGACTTTCAAATCCCAGCCTAACTCCAGATCATCATTACTATACTATGGTACAGTAAAGGGCTTACATGTTGGGGAAATCAGGTTTGCTAATATGCTAGAAATGACATTTATTGTGACTGGATATTTTTTAGCCAGACCATTTTTTCTGGTGAAAAATCCAGATTCGGCAACACTATTTTACCAATTTGTGTCGGTTTCCAAATGGTTCTATTAAAACCAAAATATGAAAAAATCCAAAATGTTTCATGTCGACAGTTGAAAATTTTGATTATTTTCGTTCAAAATTTCCCTTCATTTGATTTTGAAAAAACATTAAAAAACGCTCAGTATCAAAATGAAATCTTCCGTTTCAGGTCATACAAAACATTCCATCCCACCGAAACAAAAAAGTGTTGTTATACTTTTCGATTTGTTGTACATTGTGAAAAATGTGAACCCCAAACCATTTTCCCCCGATTTTTCAGCAGTGCCAGTGAACTGAAAAATCAATTCTTTGCACAGCATCGAAATGGATATCGAGGAAGAAATTTCCCTTCTGCTTCCAGAACTGCCAACCCCACACATTCCAAAGTTGTGAGTCCAGCCCCACCAAATCACGAGATTGGCGTAAAAATCAGGAAATTACTTGCAATTTTTTAAAACTACAGACCAAATACAGCAAGAAGTGCAGATTTTTATTATTTGTTTAAATTTACCACCTGGTTACAGACTCTTTCAATTTCTCAAATTTTCCAGCTTTTCTCCCCAACTAGGAAGGTGGAAACTTACTTTTCTTGTTACAATGGAAGCCAAGATACTTTCATAATGACTGGACTCCAGGGGCTGGGACTTGGAGAAAAGCACCACTAACCACTGGGGGACTATTGGTAAAATAGCAATGCTGGGCCAGATCCCCCAGTTGGTGGCAATTGGTTGTAACCCCACTGGAGCAAATTTATGCCATTTGACGATCTAGGTCACATTTCCAAGTACCCTATACCGATCAGAGCCCCATTGTGCTGAGCATTGCACAGACCCAGAGACAGACAGCCCCAGCTGAGTTTGGGGCCCTGCTGTGCTGGGCTCTGCCCAGACACAGCCAGGGACAGTCCCTGCCCTAGGTGGGATCAGGGCCCTGTCGTGCTGGGCTCTGCCCAGACACAGCCAGGCAGAGGCGGCTCTAGACATTTCGCCGCCCCAAGCACGGCGGCATGCCATGGGGGGCGCTCTGCCGGTCATCGGGAGGGCAGCAGGCGGCTCCGGTGGACCTCCCGCAGGCGTGGCTCAGGAGGGTGCACGGGTTCCGCGGTCCACTGGTCCAACCTGCGGGAGGTCCACTGGAGCTGCCTGCTGCCCTCCCGGCGACCGGCAGAGCGCCCCCGCGGCATGCCGCCCCAAGCACGCGCTTGGCATGCTGAGGCCTGGAGCCGCCCCTGCAGCCAGGGACAGTCCCTGCCCCAGCCGAGATCTGGGCCCTGTCGTCGTGGGCTCTGCCCAGACGCAGCCAGGGACAGTCCCTGCCCCAGGTGGGATTGGGGCCCTGTCGGGCTGGGCGCTGCCCAGATACAGCCAGAGGGGCCCTGCCTGGAAGCTCTTACACTCCACAAAACCAAGGCCCCAACAAAGAGCAGGAGGAGGTGAAACATGTTCCGAATCTCACACCTCCCACATCCACCAGCACAGCTAGTTATACAGCTCCCATTGCCATAGCGTCTAGGCCTCTTTCCCCTCTCCATCCCCCTGAGAAGCAGAGCAGGGCTGTTATCCCCATTGTCCAGATGGGGGAAACTGAGGCGCAGGCCGGCTCAGTGAGCTGCCCAAGGGAAGTCAGCATCGAGCAGGGAATGGAAGCTGGGTCTCCTGAGCGCCCGGCTCGTGTTCTAACCGACAGCCCCCCCTCCCTGCGTCCCCCCACCCAGCCCTTGGCTCCTTACCGCTTGGTGTCGCAGTGGGCAGCCGTCAGCACCCAACTGGGGTCAATCAACACGCCCCCGCAGCGCACGGTGTTGGGGGAGTCCATCAGGGCCACTTGGTAGGTCTGCTGGTGCCGGCCACAGGACTGTCCCCCGATGATCCGCTCGTCCTCAGCAGCCACTAAAGTGTGTGTGTGTGTGTGGGGGGGAAATGTCAGTGTCCGAACTAGGGTTGCCAACTGTCTAATTGCACCAACCTAAGCACCCTTGCCCTGCCCGTCCCACCCCTTCCCCAAGGCCATGCCCCTGCCCCGCCTTTCCTCTGAGCCTCGCCCCCACTCATTCCAGCCCCCCTCCCTACGTTTCTCGCTCTCCCCCACCCTCACTCACTTTCACCGGGCTGGGGCAGGGGATTGGGGTGGGGGCTGTGGGTTGGGGAGTGGGACTGAGAGGTTCGGAGCATGGGCTGATCCTGGGCCAAGGGTGCAGGAGGGGGCTCCAGGCTGAGCCTGAGGCAGGGGATTGGGGTGGGGGCTGTGGGTTGGGGAGTGGAGCTGAGAGGTTCGGAGCATGGGCTGATCCTGGGCCTGGGGGTTAGGGTGCAGGAGGGGGCTCCAGGCTGAGCCTGGGGAAGGAGATTGGGGTGTGGGAGGGAGTTTGAGTGCAGGAGGGGGGGTCAGGGCTGGGGCAGGGGGTTAGGGTGCAGGAGGGGGCTCCAGGCTGAGCCTGGGGCAGGAGATTGGGGTGTGGGAGGGAGTTTGAGTGCAGGAGGGGGGTCAGGGCTGAGGCAGGGGGTTGGGCTGCAGGAGGTGCTGAGGGGTGTAGACTCTGGCTGGACGGCGCTTACCATGGGTGGCTCCTGGTAGCGATAGCATGTCCAGCAGCGTCTCCTAGGCTCAGGGGCGGCCAGGCGGCTCTGCGCGCTGCTCCCACCTGCAGGCATCACTCCCGCAGCTCCCATTGGCTGTAGTTCCCTGTTCCAGGCCTCTGGGAGCTGTGGAGTCAGCTGTTGGGGTGGGTGCAGCGCGTGGAGACCCCGTGTCCGCGTCTTCTCCTAGGAGCCACTGCTGAGCTGGGCAGTGGCCCCTGGGGCTGGGCTGGGACCTGGAATGCTGCAGGGGGACAGGGCAGAGGGATGGGGGGAGCTGGGATCATGGGGGATCTATGGGGGAGTGCAGGGGTCTAGGGATTGGGGGACACTCACCCCTTGTTTGAAGATGTACAGACATGTACAGACCATATTAAACGGTTGGTGGAGGCTCCTGCTCATGGCAGAGTAGGCTCGAGTGCAGGGGATGTGGGGAGCACAGGGGATGGTGTAGGGGAGTAAGTGGGGTGGGGAGCACTGGGGATGGGGTGGAGGAGTATGTAAGGTGAGGTGAGGTGGGGTAGCGGAGTATGTGGGGTGGGGGATCACTGTGGTTGGGGGCAAGGGAGTACATGGGGCGGGGTGGGGGAGTACATGGGGTGGGAAGCCCGGGAGTAGGGCAGGGGAGTATGTGGGGTGGGGAGCACAGGGGTGGGGGTAGGGGAGTACATGGGGTGGAGAGCACAGGGGTTGGGCAGGGGAGTACGTGGCATGGGGAGCACGGATGGTGGAGCGGGCGAGTATGTGGGGTGAAGATGGGGAGTATGTGGGGTGGGGAGCACAGACATAGGGCAGGGGAGTACATTGGGGGTGCACAAACATTCTTCCTGAGCCATTAACTGCCCTTGCCCAGCCATCCCTTCATGTCTGATCCCCCCCATGTCCCTCCCCGAGAGCCAGCCCCTGAGCTGTCCCTCCGAGCTCTGCTCTGCTAGCACCTAGGGTCACCCAATGGGTGCTCGGCAATGCTGGAGCCTCCTGCCTTGCCTCACAGACAGACAGACACCCTGGTATACACACACGCATGCAGGCACACACAGTAACACATGCATGGTAACACACACATGCACATACAGTAACGCACACACACACAAGCAGTAATGCACACACATAAACAGTGACACGCACACATACAGCAACACACACATACGCAGTAATGGATAAACACATGCATGCATAGACACAGTAACACACACATGGGTATACAGTAAAACACACACACATACAGAGTAATGCACATACATATATTGTAACACACACAGTAACACATGCACAGTAACACACACACCAACACACACATACTGTAACACACGCACATGTGGTAACACACACATGCGTATACAGTAACACACTCATGCATGTGCACGTGCCCCCCACACTCATGTACACATTTAACACGTACACACACACATATACACAGCCCTGTGGCTAGACACACAGACACAGAAACACATGCATGCACATACACAAATACTTGACTTATGTATACGCACACGTGCACACACAGAGACATACACATCCCTGCACACCCTGACACAAACTCATACACAGACACTTGCACACTTGCCTGTGCCATATACAGACACACACGCACACCCTCAAGCACATGGACATTCACACAGTCACCCACACTCACAGGCGCACGCCCACACCCACAAACGCACAGCCGCCCCCTGCACGCACTCAGATGCACACTCACCCCCAGCCCCCTTTCACCTGAAGCCAGCAGCAGCATCACCGCAGCCAGCAGGACCATGTTTCGGGCGGGCGGCTCGGTAGCCTGGCCTCCTGGCTGCACGGGGCTGGGCGGCGGAGAGCCGATGGTTTATTAGCAGGGAAATTCACCACCCTTAAATCCCCGCCGGCCCCACCTTCCTTTGGCACCTGGCCAGTCAGAGCTGAAGTTTCTGTGGCGGAGAACACGCCCTCCCGGTAGGTGCCTTGCCCCAGAGGCAGAGCAGAAACTGCCCTCGCTTTCCCCAGCCTTCCGGAGCCCCCCGATCCATGACTCAGAGGCCACTGGGGTGGGCACCACGAGGCTTGGACACAGGGTTGGCCTTACGGGTGGGAGATGTGGGCCACCACCCAGGGTGCCATGGTTGGCGGGAGGGCTCTGTCAGAGTGCGGCAAACTGGAGGGCCTAGGCTGAGTGTGGGCTTGCCTGGGGGCTGGAGCCCCTGGCCATTCGGGCTGGGGGACCCACCAGCCTGACAAGGAAGCACAGGCAGAGGGGCTGGGCTCTGGGGCCAGGAGCTGGTCCTTGCATCCCGTGCCCCATGCTGCTGGCCTCCAACGCAAAGAAAGGGTGGCAAAAAACATTCACCCAGGGCGCCATGTTCCTTCAGGACGGCCCAGCTCGCACAGCAGTGGCAGCGTGGCCCCAGCAGCCGGCAGGCCGAGCATTAAGGCCCTCACCTGGGGTTGCTGCAGGGCTGCGTTTAATTCCCTCCTCTGCCCCTGACTCCTCAAAAAGGTCACTGAGTTGCTCCATTCCTCAGTTTCCCCAGCTGCCCAGGTGATGCGGGGAAGGCAGGGAAAAATCTGAAGATGGGTAGGATTAATTAATGCATCTAGGTCTAAGCATGTCTACACCTATGCTGCTTTGGTCATGGGTGTCACACATTGGTCTACAAATGTATTTGTCCCCCCCTCATGCCCCAAAGAATGTCAGTGCCTCACAATATTAGTGGACTTTATCCTTACAGTGCTCCCGCACCTCACATCCTTGTTTTAGAGGTAGGGAAACTGAGGCACGATGAGACTCAGTAACTTGCCCCCACAGTCTGAGATGGGAGTCAGGATTCAAACCCAAGTCCTAGGTTGGTGTTTTAATGGCAAAAAAATGGCCTTTCCTTATACCAAAACCAAAGCTGCCCACCTGCAAACCACCCACAAGCCTTTGCAGCACACTCAGAATTACCCATGAACTTTCTTTGCTGGCCAACAGTAAATTACCCACAATCCTTCACTGACCACAGGCAAATCACTCACAATCCTTTACTGCCCGCCTGTGGTTCTGGCATGACAGGGCCCTGATCTCAGCTGGGGCAGGGACCGTCCCTCGATTTGTCTGGCCAGCACCCGGCACAACGGGGCCCTAATCTCAACTGGGGCAGGGCCTGTCCCTCACTGTGTGTCTGGACCATGCCTAGTTACTTAAAGCAGCCTGGATTTCTGAGGATGGACATTCAACTGCTCTGAAAACTGGGCCCCTTTATGTTGTCCTAGAATCAGATATCAGTTGTGGAAACCTTGGGTGTATGGATTTTCTCCTTTACGATGGCCTAGCCCGGTTTCACTCAAACTTGGTTCTAATCAACTTAAGCTAGATAAGTGCTTGGTGTACGAGAGATTAAACTGGCAGCATTGAGGGGGGATTGTTGCAAAGAGGAGGCAGTGAGGTCTAAGGGAGAGAGAACCTGCCTGGGACCCAGTCTGCTGCTGGGCAAAACAGTGGTTGGGTAGAAAAGCAGGACAATGCAATCCCCCAGGGAACAGAAAGCAGGAGACAAATCATGTACCGTTCCCCTGTCTGTTCTTACTTTGCCTCCTTCTTGGCTTCCTCATTCCCGTATTAATTTGAGGCCAGTGGCTGATACCCAGCAGTGCCCCTGAACCAAGGAGACAAGGGCTGAAGTGGCCTCAAAGACAGATCTAGTCATATCTTCCACCACCAACTGCTATGAAATTAGTTACTCCTGATTTATTCCATGAGGAGTGAACAGGGAGTTGGGTTACAAGCAGCGTCTAGAAATAGCCCGGAGAGCTGTTGTACAGCAGGGAGCCGGGCAAGCTAGACTCCCATCTCCCAGAGACAGATCGGAACGGGCTGGCGCTAACTTACGCTCAGGCTGGGTGGGTCGATTGTGGGAGAGTTTTGGAAGGCAGCTCCAGGAGAAGCAGGTCCCTTTTCCCTTGGTAACAGAACAGGGATAACTCTAGGTTAATTAGGACACTTGGGGTCAATCAAGGGCCTGCTAGAACCTGTTATGAGCCTCCCCTCCAGCCAGAGAGAGGTGTAGGATAGAAGCTGTGGGAGGAAGGCGAGCTACTGGTGAGCTGGGTGGTGCAGAAGAGGAAACCAGGAGGGAAACCCCACAGGTACAGGGGCGAAGGGCAGGGGAAACCCTGCCCAACAGGGCGAACAGCACTTTTGGGCCCCTACGGTCTGAGGGAAGAGACCCCACCAGAGGGAAGAGACTGAACGGGGGGTCTGGCCTGTTGCCACCACGCCCGGAGGGGCTACCAGAGACTAAGAGGCTCTCCTTCCCCTCCCCCCATCAAGGAGGCTGGGAGGAAGCCTGCTCTGGCAAGGTGTGTACCCCGGCCCGTCACTAAACGGAAGCGCAGAACCCACCGAGGAGGTGAAGGAGCTCTGTCACAGTTATTTAAAAAATCTCTGAGCTAGATTGATCTAATATAAACGGGGATATTTCTGGTTTCCAAGGCAGTTTTCACGTATTAATTAATTAATTATTCTTGTCATTATGGTGGCAGTGCCTTTGAACCTCAGTCATGGAGCAGGACCTCACTGCGCCAGGTGCTGCACAAACACAGAACAAAAAGATCGTCCTTGCCTCCAAAGAGGTTCCATTCTTAGTAAGTTATTTCGAAGATGGTGGACTGTATCCTGGAGATTGGTGATACTGGGAAGGACCCAGGAGACCTGATGGGGCCAACAGCCCATGAACTCCCTGGGAGATGCTTTGGTTAAGAGGCTGAATGCAACCCTGGGCTGCAGAAGCAAGTGAAGGGCGAGTAGGAGCTGGAAGGTGGGATCTTCTGTGGATACAGCATTGAGGAGCTCATGACTGGAGATTCCCCCAGCTCTAGGGGGCTGCACATCAAACAAGATGTCAGGAAATCGGGGAGGGTTCAGAGAAGAGCGACGGGAGAGATCCAAGAGCTGGAAAACCTGCCTGAGAGCCAGAGACTGAAGAAGCTCGATCTGTGGAGTTTTGCTCAGAGAAGGCAGAGTTGAAGCTAACGAGAGTGAGAAAAAGAAGAAAGAAAGGTCAGAATCAAAACAAAACATTTTGAAATGATCGAAACAGAATGTTTCCATTGACCCATAATGGAGACCAAAAAATCCTTTTTTCGGTTCATGAATATTTTCAGGATTTTGACTTTGTGTCCCAATTCGAGACGGGAAAACATTTTGAACTCCCCAAAAATATTCATGGGAGTTCATAGATTCCAAGGCCAGACACTGTGATCATCTGGTCTGGCCGCCTGCATAACACAAGCTAGACAACTTCTGCCAAATAATTCCTAGAGCCGAGCTTTTAGAAAACCATCCAGTCTGGATTTAATAATGGTCAGTGATGGAGAATCCACCACAACCCTTGGTAACTGTTCCAATGCTTAATTACTTTCACCATTAAAAATGTCTACCTCATTCCCTGTCAGAATTTGTCTAGCTTCAACTTTCCCAGCCATTGGATCATGCTAGACCTATCATGTTAGGCCTATTGGATCATGTTAGACAGGTATCCCCTGATGCTGTGCCTTGTCTTCGCTGTTGGCCTTCGTGAATTCTGGGATTTTTCTCATGGTGCATGGTGGGAAGCCAATGGTCCTCTTGGAGTTGGGGGTCAAAAACTCCCATGGTTCCTTTCTTTCCGGGCAGATGAGCACCATATGGAGAGAAAGAGCAATTTTCAAACTGCTGGTCGGCCATCACGGAGGGTGAAACTGATGACCACTAAACAGAAGGGCTCCTTGGTTGATCTGAGGAATGGAAAACCTGTCTATAAACACATCAGAAAGATAAACACTAGGCAGGGAGAGGAGTTATTTAAACACCAATGTGGCCACAAGAACAAATGGCTATAAACTGGTCATCAGCAAGTTTAGGCTTGAAATTAGCTGAAGGTTTCTAATCCTCAGAGGGGTGAAGTTTTGGAACAGCCTACCAAGGGGAGCAGTGGGGGCAAAAAGCTGAACTTGCTTCAAGACTGAACTGGATAAGTTTATAGAGGGGGCTGCCGACAATGGCACATAGCCAATCTGTGACTGCTGGCAGCAGATATCTCCAACGGCCCAGTGATGGAACACTAGGTAGGGAGGGCTCTGAGTTACAAATTCTTTCCCAAGTATCTGCGTGGTGGGTCTTGCCCACTTGCTTAGGGTCTAACTCGGGGGTAGGCAACCTATGGCATGCGTGCTGAAGGCGGCATGCGAGCTGATTTTTCAGTGGCACTCACACTGCCCGGGTCCTGGCCACTGGTCCAGGGGGCTCTGCATTTTAATTTAATTTTAAATGAAGTTTCTTAAACATTTTAAAAACCTTAGTTACTTTACTTACAACAATAGTTTAGTTATATATTATAGAGTTATAGAAAGAGATCTTTGAAAAATGTTAAAATGTATTACTGGCACGTGAAACCTTAAATTAGAGTGACTAAATGAAGACTCGGCCCACCGCTTCTGAAAGGTTGCCGACCCCTGGTCTAATTGATTGCCATGTTTGGTGCTGGGAAGGAATTTCCCTCCAGGTCAGATTGGCAGAGACCTTGGGGGGGGGTTTCTGCCTTCCTCTGCAGCGTGGGGCATGGGTGACTTGCAGGTTTACACTAGTGTAAATGATGGATTCTCTGTAATGTGAAGTCTTTACATCATGATTTGAGGACGTCAGTAACTCAGTTAGAGGGCAGGGGTCTATTATAGGAGTGGGTGGACAAGCTTCTGTGGTCTGCAATGTGCGGGAGCTCAGACTAGATGATCACAATGGTCTCCCTTTTCTCTGCCTCGGTGCTGCCCTGCATGTGGGAGGAGGAAAATCTACACCGCAGTCCCACTCTGTGGGCAGCGAGGTTGGAAAAAAAAGTCAGTTTAGGGGACAGCAGGGGCTGACGGGGGGCGGGGAATGGGAACAGTTGTAGCAGGGACCCAAGCTCAAGGGGGTCCTCAAAATGCTTCTAATGGCAGAGGGTGAGGGGGGGAAGGTGGCTGAAATGGGAGGGTGTGGGGCCCAGCGAACATGATGTAGCACTGGTCCAAATGTCTCCAGAGGGGCTTAGGGAACAGGCCTGGTAAGGGCTGGCTGGAAAACAGAAATTCCACTTTAGGAACAATTCTGATGCATCCACATTTGTTTTCAGTCCAGAATGAAACCGAGGACTGTTTACACTTTTCAGGAACCCCAGAGCAGGCCACCAAGGCCTAACCCGCAGCCCAGTAGTGGCGGCCCTGCCCTACCCCAGCGACTATCTGATTCTTTAGACAAAGGGGATGAGCACCAGCAGCTCGCTGAGGGTCGATGCGTTTTAAGCTTAGTTGGTTTTTCAACCCAGTGGTGGCTGGGGGGTTGTTTGCTGAACTCTGTGGGGCTCTCCTGCTTCATCACAGGGTGTTTCCTTTTCTTCAGCCCTGCCCTCTTCCCAGCATGACTGTGAGAAATTATGCCCCGCACTGCTCTCTGCCTCCACCCCTACACTGCTGTCTGCCCCTGCCCCCGCATGGATGTCTGACCCCACCCCTGCATGGCTGTCTGACCCCGCCCCCACACAGCTGTCTGACCCCACCCCTGCACGGCTGTCTGATTCTGCCCCCGCATGGATGTCTGACCCCACCCCTGCATGGCTGTCTGACCCCGCCCCCACACGGCTTGCTGACCCTGCCCCCCCCACAGCTCGCTGACCCCCGCCTCCGCACATCTGTCTGACCCCGCCCCCACACAGCTGTCTGCCCCTGCCGCCACATGGTTGTCTGATCCTGCCCCCACACGGCTCTCTGATCCCACCCCTGCATGTCTGTCTGACCCAGCCCCCTCCACGGCTCTCTGACCTCGCCCCCGCATGGGTGTCTGAGCCCACCCATGCACTGCTCTCTGATCCTGCTTCCTCACCCTCGCTTAGGGTTGCCAGGTGTCTGGTTTTCGACCAGAACGCCCAGTTGAAAAGGGACCCTCCCTGCCACGTCTCCACATGGCTCCCAGAAGCAGTGGCATGGCCCCTTCTGGCTTCTATGTGTAGGGGCAGCCAGGGGGCTCCACACGCTGCCACTGTCCCAATTGCCAGCTCTGCAGCTCCCATTGGCTGGGAACTGTGGCCAAGGTGAGCTGCAGGGGCGGCACCTGCAGACAGGGCAGCGCAGAGCTGCCTGGCTGCGCCTCCAGGTAGGAGTCAGAGGGGGGGACATGCCGCTGCCTGAGGTAAGCGTCACCTGGAGCCTGCACCCCGACCCTCTTCCATGCCCCAACCCCCTGCCCCAGCCCTTATCCCCCTCCTGCCCTCCAACCCCTCAGTCCCAGTCCAGAGCATCCTCTGGCATCCCAAAACCCCTAATCCCCAGCCCCACCCCAGAGTCTGCATCCCTAGCCAGAGTCCTCACCACCCCCCCATCCCAACCTTCGCACCCCAACCCCTCAACCCCAGTCCGAAGCCCCTCCTGCATCCCAAATCCCTCATCCCCGGCCCCACACCAGAGCCCACCTCCCGCACCCTGAACCCCTCATTTCTGGCCCCAGCCTGGAAACTCCACCTCCAGCCCAGAGCCCTTCCCTGCCTCAGCTCGGATCCCCCTCTCATGCTCCGAACACCTTGCTCCACCCCCTAGCCTGGAGCCCTCTCCCGCACCCTAAACGCCTCATTTCTGGCCCCATCCCGGAGCACACATCCCCAGCCAGAGCCCTCATCCCCTCCCGCACCCCAACCCCCTGAGCCAGCCCCGTGAAAATGAGCGAGTGAGTGAGGATTAGGGACAGCGAGTGACAGAGGGAGGGGAGATGGAGTGAGTGGGTGGTGGGTCCTCATAAAAGGGGCGAGGCCTCAAAGAAGGGTGTTCAGTTTTGTATGAGTAGAAAGTTGGCAACTCTACCCCTGCTGCTTTCTAGCCCCGCCTCCTTGGCCCACACTGCTCTCTGACCCCACCTCCTTGCCCCACACTGCTCTCTGACCCTGTTCCATGTGAATTTTGGGCTGCTTTTGAGACTCATTTCAGGCTTGCGGTCTTGAAAAAAATCTGGCAACCCTGATGCAAGTGAGACTGAAAGCCCCCACTCCCCCCAAGGATTTCCAGGTACTTAGGGCATGCACCTGGGGGAGGTTCCTGCCCCTCTCCAGAAAGATCCAGGGTCTGCCAGACGAGTGGTCCAATCTGGGCTATTAGTCATTAAGCTCTAGCTTTGACCATAAGTCCCATCCTGGACCCAAGAAACCTTTGTGACAAAAGTTTTGTCAAAACTTTTCTGCCAAAAGTTTCGGTTTTGTGAAATCAGCATTTTCCTGGTGGGAAAAAAAATACTCCCCACTAGCTCTATGGGCCAATGTCTCCCATGAGCCCCACGCTAACATACATGATACATGCAGCTAAGGATGGGCATGCCCAAACTCCAGTGCTTCCTCAGAGTGTCATGGCTCCACCCTGATTTACAGCTCAGCTGCTCCCTGCAAATTAGTGGATGGGTTGTTTCGCCCTGTGGGGATGGTGATGGTGGTGTGTGTGCAATTTCACGTCACTTAACAATTTAACGAGCTGATAAGCGGGTGCGTTCAGGGATGTGAGTGGCTTTTAAGTGCAGCCACAATTAATGGCCTCTGAAAAAACAAAATCTCGTTCTGTATGTTTTGTTTCAAATAGCTCCACCCAGGAAAGAGCGCTGGTTTCGACACCTGAACCCTGGTGTCTGTCTCTGCTCCAAGAAGGGGACGTACCCTGACCTTGTTGCATGCATCCATATCCTGGAACCAAGGTAGGTGCACAAGGCGTCTGCTGGCCTCTGCTGACACTGCCAGAACATGAATGCCTGGAGTCGACCTGCAATGGCGTGAGGGTGTGTCTGAGTCCCACCGGGGCACAGGACAAGCCCGAGCACGTGGCATGGGGTGTCTGTAAGTGCATCGACACCACACGTGCAGGGGTTTCAAAGACGGCTCATGGCATAATGCAAGCGAGTGAGAGCTCCTGGAGCGATGCTGTGTCTTACGTCTTGTCTACACAATGATATGGAGCGTGGCAAGCTGGTGGCAGGGGGGGTGAGATCCTGAGCTCCAGCCTGACCCTGTAATATCCCCACTGTCAGAGATGTCCAGCTGCAGTGTAGACATATCCAAAGACAGCCATTGGTGCTTTTAAGAACAGGTTGGATAAGCGCCTGTCAGGGATGATCCAGGTTTACTTGGTTCTGGGTCAGTGGAGGGAGGCTGGATTTGATGCCCTCTCAAGGTCCCTTCCAGCCTGACATTTCGAAGATTCTACATGGGGAAATTGACCAGATTTGCTGTCTGTGTGGACACGCTTATTCCAGGATAAAAGTGCCTTTTCCAGATTTAGCTTAATCCTCTTGGAAATAGAACCGGGCAAAAAACTCCGTATCTGACCTCTCCATCCTTATGGTCAAAGGGAACCTGCACAACACCTTCAAAAGATGAGCTGGAGAGCTTCAATTCATAATTTTGCTAGACCCTACAACTCCTACAGAGTAAACAAATAAATCTGTTAGTCTTTAAGGTGCCATCGAATTCCTTGTTGTTTTTCTGGATACAGACTAACACGGCTACTCCCTGATACTACAGAGTTAGGTCAGCTCACATCTACCTAACCTTGTAAGTGTCTACGCTCAAATTTCACTCCCGTTGATATAACTACCCTGCTACGCTGACTTAACAACTCCACCTCCACGAGTGGCACAGAGTCACAGTCAACATAGTTAGGTCGACACAGTGCCAGCGTAGATATGGTATCATTTATGTTGACTGTTACTGGCTTTCAGAATCCATCCCACAATGCCCCACCCTCACAGTTCAATCAGTTTTCTTCTTTGTATGGCTGACAGAAATGTAGGGCAACCACTAGACGTTTACATGTAGATGGTAAAGCCAAATAATCACGTCTGGAGTTGCACACTGAGGACGCAAACCGCCGACACAAAGAGCAAAGTGTGGATCCACACATGCGATGGAATTACTGTGGCGGCTGTATGCCAACGTAAGTTAGGTTGACTCAATTGTGTAGTGTCAACATGGCCTCAGTAAAGACAGTGGATTTCTGGCTCATTACAACAATCTGTAACCCACTGACCCGCCTTTGTCCTACGACTGCCAAGGGGTTAGCTGTCCACTTCATTTTGAATGGTCTCTTGCAACATGTGTTAACTGCTTCGGCTAAACAATCTGGTCAACCTTGTATTTAGCTGGAACTTCTCTGAGGGACCTTTCCCAGACTTGAAGAATGAAGGCTCTGCGTAAGCTCAAATGCTTGTCTCTTTCATCAACAGAAGTTGGTCGAATAAAAGATATAACCTCTGCCACCTTGTCTCTATAATTGTTATAACTATAATCAGCATAAATGATAAAGTTTCCCATGTTCCCTTTGAACACGAGTATCCAGTTGGAGGAGGCAAGGAGGACTCCTTTTAGGGCACCTTTTCCAGCCTGATGTTAGTGTCTTGAATCCAGGTCTTCAGGGGTCTCTGGTGCTAGCAGTTTCCAACCTGCCACCCAGGGACCTGCTAAGCACTCACAGATTAGGAGCTGAACTCACAGGGCTCTAATACTGGGAGCTGATTGGCCAAACACTGGGGAGCCCTGATTGGTCCACAGCCTCTATTTAAATCCAGCACAGGAACAGGAAGATGTCCATGCAAATGGGATCCACCCTGCTCTGCAGTGTGTGTCTTCCTCTTCCTTTTCCTCGCCCTTTTCCTCTTCCTGGTATCCTGACCCAGCCTGACTCTGGTTGTTGATCCCTGGTTCTGCCCTCAAGTTTGGCTCCTGCCTCTGATCTCCTGGTAACCAGACCCTGCCTCCCGACACTCCACTCTGGGTTTGCCCTCGGGCTTGTCTCAGACTCTGACCTCCCGGTACGTGGCCCGGCCTGATTTCCCAACTCCTGCTTTGAGCACTAGGTCAGACTGCCCACGACCTGCCCTCCCAATGCAGAGGAGTGGAGTGGGCCCTAAAAGGGCTGCTCGGTTGTGGTTGCGGCTGCCGAGTTGCAGGCTGCCTCTGTGCAAATGCAAAAATGACCCTCTGACAACCACCGCTTGTGTGCTGGTCGGTGACCAGGAGTTTCCGTCACTGATCGCCACAGGACTTAGATGTGACTATGGAAGACACTTGTGTGTGATTTCTTTTAACATGGAGACTCCATTGCACATCAATGTCCACACGGTGCTTGGCAGGATGAGGCTCTTCATCCAAGCACCAGGAAACCGAGGCGATTAGAGATCGCCATCCTCTGCAGCCTTCATCCGCCTTCACAGACATTGAGAGAAATTGTGTCTTTGTCAGCCTGCTCTGCCACTGGGGAGTTATGGGAAACCCAAGCCCTCCAGTGTGTGAAATGGAGAAGGACCTTGTGGGAAGGATCCCAGCATTACGAGACCCAATGAAGAAAACAGGAAATGGAGGAATGGGAAAGGAGGAAAGAATGACGTGCAGCCCGACTCCATAATCCAGATCTGCCCCTTCCACTTGGGGCCGTCTGCCCCATTGTGATAAGATATGCGGATCCAGATTGGTCTTGTCATGGGATAAGAGGGAAGATTCTCTCATGGATTGGTAACTGGTTAAAAGATAGGAAACAAAGGGTAGGATTAAACAGTTTTCAGAATGGAGACTGGAAAATAGTGGTGTTCCCCAGGAGTCTCTACTGGGATCAGTCCTATTTAAAACATTCATAAACAATCTGGGAAAAGGGGTAACCAGGGAGGCGGCAAAATTTGCAGATGATACAAAACTACTCAACATAGTTAAGATCCAGGCAGACTGCGAAGAGCTACAAAAGGATCTCATAAAACCGGGTGACTGGGCAACAAAATGGCAGATGAAATTCAAAGTTGATAAATGCAAAGTAGTGCTCATTGGAAAACATAATCCCAACCATACGTGTAAAATGATGGGGTCTAAATTAGCTGTTACCACTCTGGAAAGAGATCTTGGAGTCATTGTGGAGAGTTCTCTGAAAACATCCACTCAATGTGCAGTGGCAGTCAAGAAAGCTTAAAGAATGTTGGAAATCATTAAGCAAGGCATAAATAATAAGACAGAAAATGTCATGTTACCTCTATATAAATCCATGGTACTCCCACATCTTGAATACTGCGTGCAGATGTGATCGCGCCATCTCAAAAAAGATTTACTGGAATTAGAAAAGGTTCAGAAAAGAGCGACACAAATTATTAGGGGTACGGAACAGCTGCCAGATGAGAAGCAATTCATAAGACTGGGACTTTTCAGCTTGGAAAAGAGATAACTAAGGGCGGATATGATGGAGCTCTGTAAAATCATGACGGGTGTGGAGAAAGTCAAGCAGGAAGTGTTATTTACTCCTTCACATAACACAACACCAAATGAAATTAATAGGCAGCAGGTTTAAAACAAACAAAAGGAAGTGTTTTTTCACACAATGCACACTCATTGCCAGAGGATGTTGTGAAGGCCAAGACTATGAACTAGATAAGTTCCTGGAGGATAGGTCCATCAATGGCTATTAGCCAGGATGGGCAGGGATGGTGTCCCAAGCCTCTGTTTGCCAGAAGCTGGGAATGGGTGACAGGGGATGGATCACTTGATGATTCTCTGTTCTGTTCATTCCCTCTGCGGCACCTGGCATTGGCCACAGTTGGAAGACAGGATACTGGGCTCGATGAACCTTTGGTCTGACCCAGTATGGCCGTTCTTGTGTTCTTATTAGCCACCTGAGGATCCACCAGGAGTAACTAGCTATCATTTCATGCAGGATCATAGAAACAACATATTTTTAGTATAGAAACATAACTTTTCAACATGAGCAAAACATTTTTGGGGGCATTTTTGCCACATCAGCTGTTAAGAAATTTCAGCTTTGCATTCCCGTGCACAACAGATTCTTCCCACCACTTGAAAAGTCTGAATTTCCCATGGAATGAGAGTCTCAGCCCTGGTTTATGAGCACAAACCGAGTCTCTCTTCTTCAATCTCTCCTCTGTCATAGCTTCTTCTCTGAGGTCAGCCTGTGCTTTTCCCACCTCTTCTCTGTGGTTGCTAGTATCTCCTTCCACAAGAGTTCAAAATTTGCAAGTCTTGGCTCACCCAAATTTGTGAGATTGGTGTAAAAATCAGATGATGTAAACTACAAAACAAAACAAAAAAACCCAGACCACTAGTGATTGAGTATTCAGGTTTTTTGAGCCTCTCAGGGTCAGTTTCCCAGCTTTCTCTCCCCAAAACCTAGGTTTAGAAAGTGACTTTTTCTGACAAAAGCTCAGATTCTTATGGAATCACATGACTCCCGGAGCTTGAGGCTTTAAGAAACACACCCACCCTCATGAGATGTGTCATAAAAGAATGTGAGATTTGAGTCACTGAGTCTCACCACTGCCAAGTCTCGCAGTTTTACCCTGAGTCTTGCGGGAATGTTAATGGCTACAGTACATGTAAATGTATCCATGTAGGAACAAAGACTGTCCACCAGACTTAGAATATAGTGGACTGTCTCCATAGAAGCAGTGACGCTCCGAAAGATTTGGGGGCTGTGGTGGATAATCAGCTGAACATGAACTCCTGGGGCTTGTCTATGCTACAGGCGCTGCCGCTATGTTGCTGTAGCTCCGTATAACAAAGCTTGAACTCCATGAGATGTCAGAGTTCATGACTTCAGAGCAGTCACAGCCGCTTACGCCACCCCTACTAATACAAGAGACCAGATCAAAGACTTGTGCGCTATTTATGCATTTTAAAACCAGTCTCATAATTTTTAATCCAACCTCATGATTTTTAAAACCATCTCACAATCGTCAAGCTGATCTCATGATTTTTACAGCAATCTCATGGCTTTCCAGCTAATCCCGTGATTCTAAACCAAATCTCACAATTTTTAAAGTCAACCTCTTGATTTTTGAACCAGTCTTGTGAATTTGAGACTAATTCATGATTTTTAAGCAAAACTCCCCATTTTAAACCAATCTCATGATTTTGTAAAGCAATCTCACAATCTTCAGGCTGATTCATCCTTTTTATAAACCAGTCACACATTTTTAACCCAGCCTCAGGATTTTGTCAGGCCTGGCTAGTAACTGTTAGCTGTTTTGGGCTGACCCACTGCAGCTCCCCCATTCCAGTTCCACCTGGGCCAGCTCTCCCCACCCCATTCAGCACCCCCCAGGTACCGTAGTGAGATGAGGAGAGGTGTGGCTGGGGTGTGTGTTGGTGGGTTATTGTGGCCAGCGTGAAGCGCTGTGAGCTCTCAGGCCGATCTGGCGCACTTCCTCCCTATGGTGCTCCTCATCCACTGGACAGCTTTGCAGACTTTGGCATAGATCCCAGGCTGTCCGGGCAGGGCACAGACAGACTTACCCCAGGAGACCACACTCTGCAGCTGCCCATTGCAGACCAGTGGGCCTCCTGAATTGCCCTGCAGTGAGAGACAACACGGAGCCATCAGCAAAACATAGCCATGCCCCACCTGCGCAAACACCCAGAGCAGGGCTCATCCCCTCCAGCAGGGGGCAGCAGGGACACACACACACACACACACACACACACACACACATATATGCAGAGCAGGGTCCATTCCCTCCAGCAGGTGGCGGCAGGGACACACACACACACACACACACACACACACACACACACAGAGCAGGGCCAATCCCCTTCAATAGGGGGCAGCAGGGACACACACACACACACACACACACACACACACACACACATCCAGAGCAGGGCCAATCCCCTTCAATAGGGGGCAGCAGGGACACACACACACACACACACACACACCAGGGTCCATCCCCTCCAGCAGGGCGCGTCAGGGACACTCCCAGAACAGGGCCCATCCCCTCCAGCAGCTGGTGGCAGGGACACGCGGACAGGAAGGATTTAAGGAGCAAAAATGGGTTCAGATGGCCCCAACTTGCTACACCTGTGCTGGGAATCGGGCACATGAACTGGACTAAGCCCAGCCCTTAGGGCTTGGTGTGGCTGGAGGGCAGATCAGCTGCTTTTACATGGGGCACGAAGGCTGGCTGGGGCCAGGGGCTGAGTGATGACAGCCCCTCAGTAGCAGGCTGAGAAGGATTTGCAGGTCGTAGGTGATAAAGAGTATTGAGCTGTGTGAGCTTCGACACCTGGCACCTACCCTGCTCTCCGGGATGCCCCCTTACCTGGCATGTACCTATGCCACCCTGTTCCACGCCAGCGCACAGCGTATTATCTGTGATCCTGCCCCGGTAACTGTCCTGGCACCTGGCCTGGCTGACGCTATAGACATCTGCACACTGCATGGTGGCTGGGAACCGCCCTGGGCAATGACAGAAGAATAAGAGATCATGAGCAGGGAACAAGGTGCAAGAGAAGAAAACTTGGTGTAAGTCCCTCAACTGGTGTAAACTGGCACAGATCCACTGATTCCAATGGAGGTATGGCACTGACCCCAACTGGGATCTGGCCCCATTGGCTCCAAAGGAGCTGTAGCTGATATGGCCACATTCATTTTCCTGAAAAGGAAATTTTTGATGAATGGAAAAGCCAAAAAAACAAATTGTTTCATTTAGATCCAGTATTTTATGTCATATTATAATATTTCATTGTGATTTGAAGCATGTCTGTAATGTTTTAAAATTGTTTTGAATACGAAAGGAAAGAAAATTTCAAAATAAAATGTTTCAGATAGAACAAAAATCAAGCCATTGTGTCCCAGTGTTTTCAAAATGCAAAGTTTTCACTTTTTTGGAATTTTTTTTCTGAACTGAATGAAAACGCCTCGAATTTGTGGAACATTTTGGTGTTGTCAAAGCTGAATTGTCCACTAAAAATCATTTCAGATGAAAATCCCAGGGAAAGACCTTTGTGAGTCCATTAACAAGATCTCCTTGAAGATCTTCCACTACCTCCCCAAGCTGAGCCAACCTCAACCCCTCGCCTCTACACCCCAGCACACTATACTTTGGGGGGACTTGATGGTGCCCCATCCCGACACACTGCATCATGTTCCAGGAGAGGGACAATGGGTAGTCATGTTGATTGTGTTCACGTAGTTGTTGAGTTGAGCGGGCTCATCCAATTCCAGAAGCATGAAGTCGTTGTCACGAGGGTGGAGGTTATACCCTGGGTGCATGAAGAAGTTGTGGATTCTTCGTATCTGTTCTGTGCCTTCCTTTGCCGGTAGCTTATAATCTCCCAGATGCACCCGCAGAGAGCTGCATGGAGAGAAGGAGAGATCACAGGGTATCTATTCAAAGGTCATAGTGGGCAAGCAACTAGAACTGGGCCAATAATAGATTTTTTGATGCCAGGGTAGCGTCCAAGATCTCATCAACTTGGCTTCTCAGGAATTCAGTTGACTCCAATCTCATCTGATCTCATTTTTTTAGACTCCACAGGGCTGGTCAGAATCACATATAAGGAGTGGGTACGAGGCATACCACAGATCCAAAGAATACAAGTATTGGTTACTTTACATACAAGTTTATCCCTAGTCTAATGTATGTCTAACCCCCACACCTTCTGGATGTGGTGTTCTCAGGGCCGGCTCCAGGGTTGTTGCTGCCCCAAGCAGCGAGAACCCCCCCCCCCGCGATCGGCACTCTACTGCCGCCGCTTCATTCTTCGGGGGCAATTTGGCAGCAGGTCCTTCCCTCCGAGAGGGACTGAGGGACCCGCCGCCAAATTGCTGCCGAAGAGCTGGACGTGCCGCCTCTTCCCCTTGGCCGCCCCAAGCACCTGCTTGCTGCACTGGTGCCAGCCCGGGTGTTCTGTCCCATCTAGTGGTACCGAGACCACTTACAGACACTTACAGCCCATTGGGTTTTGGTTCATGCACTAACCTCTAGAGGTCCTGCCCGGTTTGATCCTGCCCACTGGCAACTGGGGTCTGGCGGCGTTGCATATGCATCCTCCATTTTACAGGATATCATGCACTTTGTCACAGAACCATAGAATATTCGGCTTGGAAGAGACCTCAGGAGGTATCTAGTCCAACTCCCTGCTCAAAGCAGGACCAATTCCCAACTAAATCATCCCAGCCAGGGCTTTGTCAAGCTGGGCCTTAAAAACCTCTAAGGATGGAGATTCCGCCCCCTCCTTCCGATGCCTCACCATCCTCCTAGTGAAATAGTGTTTCCTCATATCCAACCTAGACCTCCCCAACTGAAACTTGAGACCATTACTCCTTGTTCTGTCATCTTCTACCACTGAGAACAGCCGAACTCCATTCTCTTTCGAACCCTCCTTCAGGTAATTGAAGGCTGCTATCATTCCCCCCCTCCACTACACACACACTCTTCTCTTCTGCAGACTAAATAACCCCAGTTCCCTCAGCCTCTCCTCGAAAGTCATGTGCCCCAGCCCCTGATCATTTTTGTTGCCCTTCGCTGGACTCTCTCCAATTGTCCACATCCCTTCTGCAGTGGAGGGACCAAAACTGGACATACCAGTGTGGCCTCACCAGTGCCGAACAGAGGGGAATAATCACTTCCCTTGGTCTGCTGGCAATGCTCCTACTAATACAGCCCAATATGCCATTGGCTTTCTTGGCAACAAGGACACACTGCTGACTCATATCCAGCTTCTCGTCCACTGTCATCCCCAGGTCCTTTTCTGCAGGACTCCTGCTTAGCCAGTCGGTCCCCAGCCTGTAGCAGTGCATGGGATTCTTCCTTCCTAAGTGCAGGACTCTGCACTTGTCCTTGTTGAACCTCGTCAGGTTTCTTTTAGCCCAGTCCTCCAATTGGAAGATTAATTTTAGGCCCAGTTCCTGTACATATCATGCTGTGTTCTCATGCCACATGTACACAGCATATTTTGTTGGTTTTCTCCCTGTCTGCATAGTCACCTTTTGCACATTCTTAGCTACTGTTGCTGACCCTATTTCTTTCACCTGGTTTTATATAGCTGTCCTTGTCCTCGGCTTTTGCATAGATTGACCAGACGTCCCATTAATATTAGGGGTTTTGTCTTATGTATGCCACCATATCCCTTTCAATGAAAATAAGTGTCCCAGTTTTTCACACTTGCTATTTGCTCACCCTACCTTTGGTTATTTTTACTTTTGCCTTATCCTGGGTTACTGAGACTCGCTCATGCCAAGTTAAACCAACACGCAGAGCACTGAGAATTGCAAAGACTTTAAACCTGGGTCAAAGAGTTTTGAAATTTCCACCAAATCGAAAAGTTGAGAGAGAAAAGTTCAGTTCAGTCATCGCGAAACGTTTCTGAAAATCAACTCACAGGGCACTTTGAAAGAAAAAGTTCTTTCCAATGGAAAAATGAAAACATTTATAAAATGCTGACACAAGACATTGCGATTTTTAATGTATTGTTTATGTTTTAATTAGTTTTTCCAAATACAACAAAGATACCAGCTATGTCCTAACACACAAAGAGAGTTAGGAGAAAAGCGGAGGTGGAGGGTGGGAGGACAGATCTATCTGCAGCCCCTGCAGTAATTACGGAGCTCTAAAGAGGCAGCCTGAATTGCTTTCAGGTTTTCTGGCTCTCACCTTCTGCAGCATACAAGGCGTTCATTCCAGGGCTTAAATTCTCATCCGAGTATTTCCCAGAGCCCCCCATGCCCGACCTCCATTCGGGGCTCCAGGCTTCAGCTGTGGGGTGGGGCTACTTGGCCTTTAGCCCTGAAGGGTGCAACAGGGCTTGTGGCTTCAGCCCTGTGGGAGCCACCGGAACGCAGGGCTCAGGTGTTCCAGGCTTCAGCTGCGGGGCCCAGTGGACACCCTGAATCCAGCGGGGGGCCACAGACACCCCCAGTTGAGCGCCAACAGCATCAGGCTGGAGTCAAGGGGAAATATTTCCCAGAGCTCTGCTCCATTCCATCAGTTCCTAGAGCACCTTCACATGACCTGCCAGTGGGATGCTACAAGGGGTAACGCTGGTGAGCGTGGGGTGAGTTTTTCTCTGTACATGCCCCTAGGGAGACTAATACAGGCATGCTGTGTCCAGGGGAGTGTGGAGGGGGAAGGCAGATTTGAAGAAGGACATTGGAAAACCACAGAGGATGTGTAGAAGTGCCACAAAAATGATTTGAAGGATGGGAAAAAATAGAAGAGATTGTGGGGTGCAGAGGGAGACCTGGGCATGGATGGGGGACACCAAGAGAGAAGATAAGGACTAGGAATGTGGGTTATTCCCATGTATCTCCCTCTCTCCCTCCACCCCCGCACTGACTTACCTGATCCGTCTGACCCGTCTGCCGCAGTGCGCAGCAGTTAGCACCCACTTTGGGGCTATCAAGCTCCCACCACAGTAGATGCGGCCGTTCCTCAGGAGCACCAACTGGTAGGGCCGCGAGCGGGAGAGGCAGAAGCTCCCCCCAGTGACCTGGTTTCCCTCTGTGTCTGAGGCTGCAACGGAGAGTGGCAAACATCAGGCACAAGTGGGGTAGTAGGCGGAGCGACCATCGGTCACGTCCGTATGGAGCCATGGAGCCATCGCTTGCATGTGGCCGTGCAAAAGCAGAAGGCGATCCGAGGTTGTACCAGGAGGCATATTTCCAGTCGGGATAAGGAGGCATTAATGTCACTGGGAAAACCTCCAATTCCAGTCACCCATGGGCACTCGGATGATTCAGGGAACAAAGGGCTGATCTTACAAGGGGAGACGGAAAGAACTCAGCTTGTTTAACCTAAAAGGAAGGCTGAGACAACATCTGATTGTTCTCTCTAAATACAGTGGGGGGAAAACACCAGGGAGGGAGAAGATCTGTAGGAGATGGAGACCAGCGTTGGCCCAAGAACAAATGGGGATAAGCACCATGGATAAATCTAAGCTGAAATTAGAAGACAGTTATTAACCATCAAAGGAAGGAAGTTGTGGAACAGGAGTGGAAGGCAAAAAACCTCTTGAGTTTGAAGATGGAGCTCAATATGTTTCTACGACCGAGCTGCCCATGGTAGCAGGGACTGGTCATGATGACCCAGGAGGACCCTTCATTTTTTAATATTCAAATGATTTTCCAACCACTTTTTGCAGTGCTCTAATGCCTTGGCAGCAGGGACTTGAAATTTTGCAAGGGAATAGCCCTGGAGTCAGGGAGGTGCCTTTTGCTGTTCACATGAAAATTCACCTAGATTTGGTCAGATTATAAACCTCTGGAAATCACAATTTACACATGCTCAGAAGAGTAGGGGTTGGTCAGTGACTGGCATTTCTAGGCTTTTCGGCATTACAAATGATTAAAACTGTCAAACTTTTCCGGATGGAATGCTTTCCCATCGGAAAAATGCCATTTTGTCAAAATTGAAATTTTTCACAGGAATGTGTTGATTGTGATGCATATTCTTTTAAAAAAAGTTTAATAAAGCAGTCTCCTCTATGGGCAGGGCTCCATAATCAAAATACTTCTCCCATGATGCCTCACAGCCACGAATTTCCACGATGCACTAACTTCTCCTCACCAAGTGGTGCGTGGTCCTTCATGGGACAGGTAGTCTCACCAGAGCATTGAACAGTATCAGAAAGGGCCATTTTGATTTGTTTTTATTTTTTTAAATAGTTTTTGTTCCCACGTTTTTCTTAAAAGTAGTAACATTATATTAGAAATGATGCTCTGTAAAAGTTATATATTTTCATATATGCTTTAAATTTAAAGACATCAAAATCTCAGCAAAACAGATTTTTTTTCCCCAAAAAACATTTTGTTTTGTGGGAAATTTCAAAATTCTTTTCTTCTGTCCTGATTCAAGACGCAAATAGATTGTGAAATCATGGCTCCCTGCCTGCTCTACAAACAATAATGAATAATCAGAGATGAGGCCAGAACATATTAATTATTGTTCGCAACACATGGAAGTGATAACAGGACTGCTGGGAACTTGGTAAGCAGCAACCTGTCTTAAGCAACATCTCTGAGACCATCCTGGAAGGGCCTGCGGTGAAACTGCTGAGCCTTCTCACCCAGCCCAACCTTGGCGTCTCTCTTCACTCTTTTTCCTACCTGCAGCTGCCCCGAATACCAGCATCGCGATGATCAGCAGTTCCATGGTGGTTGTGGCGATGGATATAGTCGGCGGAGTCATTGGCTTTCCTGCAGGGAAAGAGATCGGAAGGGAATTGTTGGCCAAGGGCGTCTTGAGGAGGACGGATGCCTCGTGGGGAAGGTGCACGCTTAGGATTCAGTAAAATCAGGCTTGAGTTCCTGTTCTTCCACAGACTCCCAAAAGCAGCGGTTTCTCTGCACCTCTGCTGCCCTGCCTGTAGCAGGAGATGACAGCACTGCCCGACACGTGGAGGGGAAACACTCTGTGATTGTCTGTTGGCAACGGGGGCCCAGTGTCCCCCAACTCAGCTCCATCTTCCACTTCCGCCTGGTCCCAGATGCCCCCAGCGGCATGTTCCATGAAAAGATGTGATCTGTTGGTGGGTGTGCGGAGAGAAACTAAAAGTCAAGCCAGATGACAAAGATTTCCGTGAGCTGGCCTGAGCCCACCCCGTTGCCACTAGTTCCCCTTCTAACAATAACAGAGGAGGGTGAAACCCTCACAGTCAGCTTAATAACAGAGAAATTAATAGATCTGAGGTGGTATCTGGCATATTACATGCTATATTATGGTAGTATCTGAGCACCTCCCAATCTTTGCTGTATTTATCCCCACAGCTCATTGGTGAGCAGGGCAGGGCTATGATCCTGACTGTACATATGGGGGAACTGAGGCACAAAGAGGCAAAGAGATTGGGCCAAGGTCCTGCAGGGAGGCAGCACCAGACCAGAGATTAGAATCCATGTCTTCCAAGTACCAGCTGAGCAGCCAAACCACCAAGTCATCTATCTTCATTGAGTGCCTCATTCCACCCTATAATCTCCCCAATAACAGAGCAGAGCCCCCATTCTATCCCATCCACAGCCCCAAAACAGAGCAATGCCCCCTAGCAGCCCATAATTACTCCCAATAACAGAACAATGCCCCCTTGGATTCCATAATCACCCCCAATAACAGAGCAGAGCGCCATGGCAGACCATAATTATCCTAATAACTGCAAGATGCCCCAAAACGGCACCCCATGTTGCTCCCCAAACCACAGTTATCTCTTTTCCACCCCAGCACCCTGCTGCCCCCCCCCCAGGAATCCCAACAACAAAGGCTGGACTGGCCCTGCTTCACCTGTAGCTCCCGGCTGGGGGCCCTCGGAAGTGGAATAGACTCCGGTGTTTGTATCTTGGACAAAACTAAGGATCCTCCGGGATGGGCCACTTCATATGTTGCGAAAATGGGTTGTCCCTGTGAGTCAACATGATTGCCATATCTGGGGAGCTGCCCTGCATGTTGGCATGCAGGCAACTCCCTCCGCCCTCGTGCTCCAGTAGGTTGTATCTGGGGGAGTTGCAGAAGCAAGCCAGGCTTTGTTCCCGATTCTGTCCTCTGCCGAGGATCCTGGCAGGAATTAGCCCTTGGAACGGCACTTTCTCCATTGCCAAAAGCGACTCCTCGAACCTCCACTCAGCTCTGGAGTCTGTGCCTTCCTCTTCTTCATCCGCTTTCTGGTACCCTGACCCAGCCTCACTCTGCGTGTTGATCCCTGGTTCTGCTCTTAAGTTTGGCTCCTACCTCTGATCTGCTGGTAATCGGAGCTTGACTTCCAACGCTCGACTCTGGGTTTGCCCTCGGGCCTGCCTCAGACTCTGATTTCCTGGTTCATAGCCTGGCTTGATTTCCCAACTCCTGCTTTGAGCACTAGGTCATACAGCCCATGTCCTGCTTGTAACAACCCCCAGCACCCCGCACCCTATGCAGGGGAGCAGAGCGGTCCCTGAAAACAGTCGCTCAGTTGTGTTGCAGCTGCTAATTTGCAGGCCTACCTCTGTCCCAATGCAAAAATGGCTCCCTGATAGCTGCTGCCTGCATGTCGGTCGGTGAATAGGAGCTTTTGGTCATCGCTGTCCCACTCCCGTCACCGATCACCACAGGACTTGGACATGGACAGTGGCGGATTAGTGCACAGGCCAACGGGGCCCACGTCCAGGGTCCCGGGCCAATTTGGGGCCCCCAGAACCGCAACCACCACTGCAGGCCTGAGGCTGGGGGAGCCCTCGCTTCAAAGCTTCTTCGGTCTCAGGGTGGAGGCGGAAATGAGCATCTGGGCTGTGGGCAGAATGGGGCGGGGTCATGAGGGAGGTGACAGAAAGTGGCAGGGTGACGAGGAGGGCGGAATGGGTCAGGGTTGGGGCAGAAAGGGGCGGGGCTGTGTGCAGAAAGGGGCGGGATCATGGGGGAAATGGTGGAATGGGTCAGGGTTGGGGCAGAAAGGGGTGGGGTTTTGGGGGGATGGGTGGAATGGGTCAGGGTTGGGGCAGAAAGGGGCAGGGGTGGAATGGGTCAGGGCTGTGGGAGAAAGGGGCGGGGTTGTTGGGGGGAGGAGTGGAATGGGTCAGGGCTGCGGGCAGAAAGCGCGGGGAAGTGGGGGGAGGGGCGGAATGGATTGGGGCTGTTGGCAGAAAGGGGTGGGGTCATGGGGGGAGGGGCACAATGGGTCTGGGCTGTTGGCAGAAAGGGGTGGGGTCATGGGGGGAGGGGCGTAATGGGTCAGGGCTGTTGGCAGAAAGGGGTGGGGTCATGGGGGGAGGGGCGTAATGGGTCAGGGCTGTGGGCAGAATGGGAGCGGGGAGATGGGAAAGGGGCAGAAGAGGGTGAGGCCATGGGCAGGGCCATAGGCAGAAGAGGTGGGGTGAGGACAACTTCCTGGACCCGGGGCCCCCTCACTTGTTCCAGCCCAGGGCCCCAGGAGACCTTAATCAACATCTGGACAATGATGTGAATATGGAAGACACCAGTGCGTGATTTCTTTGAATGTGGAGACAGGGGCGACAGAAGCTCCAAAAAGTGGGAAGGCCACTGGTGCGTGAACCATGGTCCCACCCTCACGCTGGCCTTTCCCCTGAGCTCCTGCCCCCACACCACCCTTCCCCCCGAGGCCTCGTGGTGCTCATTCCCCCCTGAGGCCCTGCCCTCGCACCGCCTCTTCTCCCCAACACCCTGCCCTCCGCGCGCACCTCTCCACCTCCACCCCCTCTCGTTCGCCCTCATGGCCAGTACAAAGCGGGAAGGCCATGGCTTCTTGACCCTGCCTGTTCCAGTGCCCCTGCGTGGAGATGCCATTTCACACCAGAGTCCACGTGGTGCTTGGCAAGATGAGGCTCTTCATCCAAACACCAGGAAACCGAGGTGATTGGAGATCTGCATCGTGCTGCAGCCTTCATCCACCTTCACAGACATTGAGAGAAATTGTCTCTTTGTCTGCCTGCTCTGCCACTGGGGCGTTATGGGAAACCCAAGCCCTCCAGCGCCTGAAATGGAGAAGGACCTTGTGGGAAGGATCCCAGTATTACGGGGCTCAACGAAGACGACAGGACATGGAGAAATGGGAAACAAGGAAAGAACGCTGTGCAGCCTGATTCAATAATCTGGATCCACCTCTTCCACTGGGAGCCATCTGCCCCAATGTGATAAGATCTGTGGATCCCAGATTGGTTTTACTGGCCACCTGCAGACCCACACCAGTAGTAACTGGCTATCATTTCATGCAGGATTATAAGAATGACATGATTTTATTACAAAAACATAACTTTTGAACATGAGCAAAACAATTCTTTTGGCATTTTTGCTGCATCAGACATTAAGAAATTTAAGCTTTGTATACCTGTTCACAATGGATTCTTCCCCCCATTCCAAAATATCTGAATTTCCCATGCAATGGGAGTCTCAGCTCTGGCTTATGAGTACAAGCTGCCTCTCTGTTTGTCACTCTCTCCTCTGTCACAGCTTCTACTATGGAGTCAGCCTGTTCTTCTTCCACCCGTTGTCAAGGGTCGCTAGTATCTCTACCCCAAGTGTTCAAAATTTACAAGTCTAGGCCCAACCAAAATTGTGAGATTGGCATAAAAATCAGAAGATGTAAAAAGAAAAACAGCCCCCAAACTACTAGGGTTTGTTTATTCACAGTTTTTTTGAGCCTCTAAGGGTCAGTTTCCCAGCTTTCTTTCCCCAAACCCCAAGTCTACAAAAAGTGACTTTTTTCGACAAAAGCTTAGATTCTTATGGAATCACATGACTCCAGGAGCTTGAGGCTTTAAGAAACAAACCCACCCTCAAGACATGTCATAAAATCATGTGAGATTTGGGTCACTGAGTCTTCATGGGGATGTAAATGGCTGCATATAAATGCATGCATCCAGGAACATAGCATGTCCACCAGACTTAGAGGATGGGGGACTCTACCTGGAGAAGTGGTGACTGTCAGAAAGATTTGGGGGTTGCGGTGGATAATCAGCTGAGCATGAACTCCCGGAGCTTGTCTATACTACAGGCGCTCCATTGCTCTAGCTATGTTGCTGTAGTACTGCACAATGAAGCTTGACCTCCATGAGACGTCAGATTTCGTGACATCAGAGCAGTTATAGCCGCTTATGCCAACTGTACCAATGCAAGAGACCAAATCAAATATCTATGCGCTATTTATGGCATTTTAAAACCCGTCTCATAATTTTTAATCCAGTCTCATGATTTTTAAACCCATCTCACAATCGTCAGGCTGATTTCATGATTGTGAAAGCAATCTCATGGTTTCAAAAGCACTCTCATGGCTTTCAAGCTGATCCCATCATTCTAAGCCAAATCTCATGATTTTTAAAGTCAACATCTCGATTTTTGAAGCAGTCCTGTGAATTTCAGGCTGATTCATGACTGTTAAGCCAATCTCTCCATCTTAAACCAATCTCATGATTTTTTAAAGCAATCTTTTGAATTTCAAGCTGATCTCATGATTTTTAAAGCAATCTCACAATCTTCACACTGATTCATGCCTTTTAAACCAGTCACACATTTTTAACCCAATCTCAGAATTTTGTCAGGCCTGGCTCATAACAATTGGCTGCTGTGGACTACGGCTCCCCCATCCCATTCACACCCAGGCCATCTCCCCCTACCCCATTCAGCATCCCCCAGGTGCTGCAGTGAGATAAGGAGAGGTGTGGCTGGGGCATGTGTTTGGTGGGTTATTGTGGCAGGTGAGAAACCCTGTGATCTCTGTCTGATCTGGTGAGCCTCCTCCCTATGGTGCTCCTCACCCACTGAGCAGCTTTGCAGACATTGGCATAGACCCCGGGCTGTCCAGGCAGGGCACAGACAGACTTCCCCCAGGAGACCACACCCTGCAGCTTCCCATGGCAGACCAGTGGGCCTCCTGAATCGCCCTGCAATGAGAGACAACACAGAGCCATTAGCAAAACACAGCCATGCCCTATGTGTGCACACACACAGAGCAGGGCTCATCCCCTCCAGCTGCAGGCATCAGCGACACACATACACACACACACACACAGCGGGACTCATCCCCTCCAGCATGGGGCAACAAGGACACACCCATAAACACACAACACACACACACACATGGTTCGTCCCCTCCAGCAGTGGGCATCAGGGACACACACACACTCACACACACACACAAACACACACAAAGGGTTTAAAGAGCAGAAATAGGTTCAGGTGGTCCAAGCTTCCTACCGAGAGCTGGGGATCAGGTCCAGAGGTGCTAAAACTAGGGGTGTTGAGCACCTTTGTCAGGCCCAGGTGCTGGATGAAGCTCAGCACTTAGGGCTCCGTGTGGCTGGAGGGCAGATCGGCTGCTCTTCCACAGGGCACGAAGGCTGGCTGGGGGCAGGGGCTGAGTGATGACGGCCCCTCAGTAGCAGGCTGAGAAGGGTTTGCAGGTCGTAGGGGATAATGAGTATTGAGCTGTGTGAGCTTCGACACCCAGCATCTACCCCACTCTCTGGGATGACCCCTTACCTGGCAAGTGCCTATGCCGCCCTGTTCCACACCAGCGCATAGCATGTTCTCCGTGATCCTGCCACTGTAACTGGCCTGACATCTGGCCTGGCTGATGCTATAGAGATCAGCACACTGCATGATGGCTGGGAACTGCCCTGGGCAATGACAGAAAAACAGGAGATCATGAGCAGGGAACAAGGTGCAAGAGAAAAAAACTTAGTGTAGGAACCTCAACTGGCCGCATTGACTCCAATGGAGCTATGGCCCATTGACCCCAGCTGGGATCTGGCCCATTGACTCCAATGGAGTTACAGCCGATTAACCCCAGCTGGGATCTGGCCCATTAACTCCAATGGAGCTACGGCCCATTGACCCCAGCTGGGATCTGGCCCCATTGACGCCAATGGAGCTACGGCCCATTGACCCCAGCTGGGATCTGGCCCCATTGACGCCAATGGAGCTACAGGCGATTGACCCCATCTGGGATCTGGTCCCATTGACGCCAATGGAGCTACGGCCCATTGACCCCAGCTGGGATCTGTTCCCATTAACGCCAATGGAGCTATGGCCCATTGACCCTAGCTGGGATCTGCCCCATTGACTCCAATGGAGCTGCGGCCCATTGACCCTAGCTGGGATCTGCCCCATTGACTCCAATGGAGCTGCGGCCCATTGACCCCAGCTGGGATCTGGCCCATTGACTCCAATGGAGCTGCGGCCCATTGACCCCAGCTGGGATCTGGCCCATTGACTCCAATGGAGCTGCGGCCCATTGACCCCACATTCATATTCCAAAAAAGGAAATTTTTGAGGAACAGAAAAACCAGAAAAAAAGCCCTCATTTCAGGTCAAACAAACTGTTTCATTTAGATCCAGTATTTTATGTGATCTTATAATATTTCATTGTGATTTGAAGCACGTCTGTAACATTTTAAACTTGTTTTGAAAAAAAAAGGAAAGGAAATTTCAAAAGGAGACATTTCAAATAGAGAAAAATATTAAGCCATTGTGTCCCAGTGTTTTCAAAATGCAAAGTTTTCACTTTTTTTGAAATATTTTTCTCTGAAATGAATGAAAATGCTCCTAATTTGTGGGACACTTTGGTGTTGTCAAAGCTACGTTTTTAATTAAAAATTGTTTCCCCCAGGAAAAGCCAAAGACCCTTGTCAGCCCGTTAACAAGGTCTCCTTAAAGAGCTTCCACCCCCTGCCAAAGCTTAGCCCAAGCTCAACTGCTCCCCTCCACACTCAGCACACCATACTATGGGGGGACTTGATGGTGCCCCATCCTGACACACTGCATCGTGTTCCAGGAGAGGGACAACAGGTAGCCAGGTTGATTGTATTCACGTAGCTGTTGAGTCGAGCAGGCTTATCCAACTCCAGAAGCATGAAGTCGTTGTCACGAGGACGGAGGTTATACCCAGGGTGCATGAAGAAGTTATGGATTCTTCGTATCTGTTCTGTGCCTTCCTTCACCTGTAGATTATAATCCCCCAGATGCACCCGAACAGTGCTGCATGGAGAGAGGACAAAGGAAGAGATCAATGGGAGCTATTCAAAGGCCATCGCAGACAAGCAAGTACAGCTGGGCCATGTCATGAACATACAGCTAAGGGTAGCATAAAATCCTCCTTTACGTGTAAAGGGTTAAGCAGCTCAAATAACTGGTTGGCACCTGACCAAAAGGACCAATAAGGGGAGAAGATACTTTCAAATCTGTGGGGGAAGGTTTTTGCTTTGTGCTCTGTGTTGTTCTCTCTGAGACAAAGAGAGAGACCAAGTAAGTAATCCAGCTCCTCCTGAAATGATATATTTAATTTTACAGAAATAGTAAGTAATAGCAAGGAAATGCATTAGATTATCTTTTGTTTTAGCTTGTGAATTTTCCCTGTGCTAAGATGGAGGTTTATTTCTGTGTTTTTTTTTTGTAACTGTAAAGTTTTGCCTAGAGGGGAATCCTTTATGTTTTAAATATTACTACCCTGTAAAATTACCCGCTATCCTGATTTTACAGAGGTGCTTCTTTTACTTTTTTCTTTATAATAAAGCTCTGTTTTTAAGAATTCGATTGGGTTTTTAGTGGCCTAAAAACCCAAGGGTTTGATCTATGCTCACCTTGGTTACCTATTTGGTTGGTATATTATTCTCAAGCTTCCCCAGGAAAGGGGGTGAAGGGGCTTGGAGGGAATATTTTGGGGGAAACAGGAACTACAAGTGGTCTTTTTCCTGAATCACTTGGTGGTGGTAGCAGTACCATCCCAGGGCAAGGAATTTGTGCCTTGGGGAAGTTTTTAACCTAAGCTGGTGGAATATAAGCTTAAGGGGGTTTTCACGTGGGTCCCCACATCTGTACCCCAGAGTTCAGAGTGGGGAGAGAACCCTGACAGGCCAACAGTGGATTTTTGATGCTGGAGTAGCCTCTGAGACCTCGTCAGCTTAATTCTTCAAGAACTCAGTTCGACTCCAATCTCATCCTTTCTTGTGTTTTTCTTGGCATACACTTAGACTGCACAGAATTGGTCAGAGTCACCTGTAAAGGGTAGGTATGGAACATGTCACAAAGTATTGGTTACTTTATATACAAGTTTAACCCTATTCTGACACATACACCATCCATTTTACACGTACTTTTTGGTTGGTCCAGTTATTTTCAAGCCCAATTGCTGTACATATCATGCTTTGTTCTCATGCCACATGTACACAGCATATTTTGTTAATTTTCTCTCTGTCTGCATAGCCACCTTCCACACATTCTGAGCCATTGTTGCTCACACTATTGTTTCTTGCCCTTTGTTTTACACACTGGATGAATACTGGTGAAATTGCCCCAGATTTGTGGGATAGTTTGTTATGAAAGCTGCAGTTTTCACCAAAATTCATGAATTCCTTGTCCTTGGCTTTTGGGTAGGAGGGCCAGACATCCCAATATCGGGATTGTCACAATACTAGGGGTTTAGTCTTATATATGCCACCATACCCCACTCAATGAAAAACACTGTCCCAGTTTTTCACGTGTGCTATCTGCTCACTCTACTTTTGGGACCCACTTAACATGTTTATTTTTACTTTTGCCTGGTCCCAGGTTACTGCGGCTCGCTCGTGCCAAGTTAAAACCAACATACAGAGCACTGAGAATTGCAAAGAGTAAACCTGGGTCAAAGAGTTTCAAACTTTCCACTGAATCGAAAAGTTAGGGAAGAAAAGTTCAGTTCAATCATCGCGAAATGTTTCTGACAATCAACTTAACAGGGCACTTTGAAAGAAAAAGTCTTGAATGGAAAAATGGAAACTTTTGAAAAATGTCAACGAGACATTGTGGTTTTTAATGTACTATTTATATATTTTCATTAGTTTTTCCAAATAGAACAAAGATACCAGCTTCGTCCTAATAGAGAGTTAGGAGAAAAGCGAGGGGCGGGGAAGGACACATCTATCTGCAGGCACTACAGTAATTACAGAGCTCTAAAAAGGCAACCTTAATTGGTTCCAATTCTTCTGGCACTCCCCCTTTGCAGAATGCCAGGTGTTTGTTTCAGGGCTTATATTCTCATCGAGTATTTCCCAGAGGTCCCCACATCCCTCCTCTATTCTGGCTCCGGGCTTCAGCTGCTGAGCAGGGGGACTTGGGGCTTCAGCCCTACAGGAGGTGCCAGGACTCAGGGCTTCAGCAATGGGGTCCCACTGATGCCCTAAAACCAGCAGGGAGCAGCAAACCACACACTCACACACACACCCCGGGTTGAGAATCAACAGCATCAGGCTGGAGTCAAGGGAAAATATTTCCTGGAGCTCCGCTCCATTCCATCAGCTCCTAGAGCACCTGCACATGAACTGCCAGTGGGATGCTAAAGGGGCTGATGTTGGCGAGCCCGGGGTGAGTTTCCCTCTGCACACACCACTGGGGAGACCGATACTGGCGTGCCGAGGCACATCTGTACGAGGATGCTGGAAAACTGCAGAGGGTGCACACAAGAACCACAAAAATGATTTGAGGGCTGGAAAAAAATGGAGGAGGATGGGGCTGGGATTTAGACAGTGCAGAGGGAGACCTGGGCATGGATGGGGGACACCAAGAAAGAAGATAAGGACTGGGGACGTGGGTTATTCCCATGCATCTTCCTCTCTCCCTCCACCCCCGCAGTGACTTACCTGATCCGTCTGCTGCAGTGCGCAGCAGTTAGCACCCACTTCGGGGCTATCAGGCTCCCGCCACAGTAGATGCGGCCGTTCCTCAGGAGAGCCACCTGGTAGGGCCGCGAGCCGAAGAGGCAGTTTCTCCCCCCAATGATCCGGTGTCCCTCTGTGTCTGAGTCTGCAATGGAAAGTGGCAAACATCAGCTGGAAGCAGGGCAGGGGGAGGGGCAAGCATCAGTTATGTCTGTGCAGATTGGCCGGTGGCAGGATGACCATGAGCTGCTGCTCCCACATGGCCATGTAAAAGCAGAAGGTGATCTGAGGTTGTACCAGGCGAGGTATTTCCAGTAGGGACAGGGAGGCATTAATGCCACTGGGAAAACCTCCAATTCCTGTCACCCATGTTCCAGAAAGAGGTATTCCAACTGGAACTCATGAAGAGAAGGGGGCTAGGGTGATCAGGGGAATGAAAGGCAAATTTTACAAGGGGAGACAGAAAGAGCTCGGCTGGTTTAATCTAAAAGGAAGGCTGAGAGGGGATCTGATTGTTCTCCCTAAATGCAGAGTGTGCGGGGGAGGGGATGGGGGAAATACCGGGGAAGGAGAAGAGCTAGAGACCAGCGTTGGCACAAGAACAAATGAGGATAAAGTGGCTGTGGATAAATCTAGGCTGAGACTTAGAAGAAGATTACTAACTATCGGAGGAGAGAGGTTGTGGAACAGGAGCTGGTGGGCAAAAAACCTCATTAGTTTGCAGATGGAGCTCAATATGTTTCTATGACTTGAGTTGCCCATGATAGCAGGGACCGAACATGATGCCCCAGGAGGCCCCTTCCAGCCCTATGATCTTACGTTCAACTCTTCTAACAGGGATCAGGGCTGGAACCAGGAAGGACGCAGGTTTTTTATGTTGCAGGAAATCCCACAAGTTCATTTTTTTAGTCCATGTTCTGTTACGGAGCGGAAGCAATCCCTCCCCCCCCGCAAATTTCCCATGAAATAAATTCAGGGTGTGTGGGGAGGAGGAATCAATTTCAGGTTGATCAGAAGAACTTTTTGCTTTTGACAAAATCATCGCATCATAGATATATGGGGTTGGAAGGGGCCTCAGGAGATCATCAAGTCCAGCTCCCCGTGCTAAGGCAGGACCCCCCAAAAGATCTAGACCATCCCTGACAGATGTTTGTCCAACCTGGTCTTAAAAACCTGCTGTCATAAACAGATAAGTAAGAGTTAATAGAACAAAAGTGCTTCATGTCTCTTTTGCCTGGAAAGGGTTAACAAGAACAGTGAGCCTGAGGACCAATCAGGGGACAGGATACTTTCAAATTTTGAGGGAGGGAAGTTTGTGTGTGTGCTGCTAGTGTTTGCTTGTTGTTCACTCTGGGGGCTCAGAGGGACCAGACGTGCAACCAGGTTTCTCTCCAATCTCCCTGATACAGGTTCTTATAGATTCAAAATAGTGAGTACTAGGTAGATAAGGTGAGTTAGGCTTATGTTTGTTTTCTTTATTTGCAAATGTGTATTTGGCTGGAAGGATTTTAATTTGTACTTGTATACTTAGGCTGGGAGGGTATTCCCAGTGTCTATAGCTGAAAGACCCTGTACCCATTCCATTTTAAATTTACAAAGAATTTTTACTGTTTTTCCCTCTTTAATTAAAAGTTTCTTGTTTAAGAACCTGATTGTTTTTTAATTCTGGTGTGAGACCCCAGGGGACAGGGTCTGGATTCACCAGGGAATTGGTGGGGAGAAAGGAGGGAAGGGGGAGAGAGAGGCTAATTTCTCTCTGTGTTAGGATTACTGTCTCTCTCAGGGAGAATCTGGGAGGGGAAGAGAGAAGGAGGGGGGAAGGTGCATTTTCCTCTCTGTTTTAAGATTCAGGGAGTTTGAATCACAGTGATCTTCCAGGGTAACCCAGGGATAGGCAACGGTGAGGGAAAGGGTTTACTTTCCTTGTGTTAAGATCCAGAGGGTCTGGGTCTTGGGGGTCCCCGGGCAAGGTTTTTGGGGGACCAGAGTGTACCAGGCACTGTAATTCCTGGTTGGTGGCAGCGCTACTGGTTCTAAGCTGATAATTGAGCTTAGAGGAATTCATGCTGGTACCCCATCTTTGGGACACTAAGGTTCAGAGTGGGGGTTTATACCATGACATCTGCAATGATGGGACATCCTCAAGCTGCCTTGGAAGCCGATGCCAGAGTTTAACTATCCCAAGAGTTAGAAAGTTTTCCCTAATATCTACCCTAAATCTGCCTTGCTGCAGATTGACCCATTGCTTCTTATCCTACCTTCAGCGGACATGGGGAATAATTGATTATCAGCCTCTTTATAACAGCCCTGAACATGTGTGAAGACTGCTCTCAGGTTCCCTGTCAATCGTCTTTTCTCAAGACTAAACGCTCCTCGTTGTTGTAACCTTTCCTCACAAGGAGCATTTTCTAAACCTCTGATCATTTTTGCTGGTCACCTCTGGACTCTTTCCACTTGGACACAATTCTGCAGCCGAGGTCTCACCGTGCTGAGTAGAGCAGGACAATTACCTCCTCTTTCTTTCATAAGACACTTCTGTTAATACACCCCAGAATGATATTAGCCTTGTTCAGATCTGCATCACAGTGTTGGCTCATATTCCATTTGGGATCCACTTTCCCCTCAGATCCTTTTCAGCAGTGCTGCCACCTAGCCAGTTATTCCCCATTTTGTAGTTGTGCATTTGATTTTTCCTTCTGAAGTGAAGTACTTGGCAGTTGTCTTTACAGAATTTCATCTCGATGAGTTCAGACCAATTCTCTAATTCGTTGAGGTCATTTTGAAATTGAATCCTGCCCTCCAAAGTGCTTGCAGCCCCACCCAGTGTGGTGTCAGCCCACATTTTATCAGCATACTTTCCACTCCATTATCCAAGTCATTAATGAAAATATTGAATAGTACCAGACCCAGGACTGAGCCCCGTGGGACATGGCTAGATACACCCACCCAGTTTGACAGTGAACCATTGATAACTACTCTTTGAGTACGGTCTTTCAACCAGTTGTGCAGCCACCTTCTAGTAATTTCATCTAGACCATTAAAGTGAGGCTGCCTGGTCTGTAATTCCCCAGGTCCTCTTTGTTCCTCTTTTTAAAAAGAGGAATTATGTTTGCCCTTCTCCAGTCTCCTGGGACCTCACCTGTCTTCCAGAAGTTCTCAAAGATCATTGCTAATGGTTCTGAGATTGCTTCAGCTCATTCCTTAAAGACCCCAGAACAAATTTCATCAGGTCCTGCTGACTTGAATACATCTAACTTAGTTAAATATTCTTTAACTCATTCTTTCCGTGTTTCGGCTTGACTTCCTTCCCCTGGTTGTTAATATTAATTGTGTTGACTATCTGGACACCATTAACCTTTTAAGTGAAGACTGAAGCAAAATAGGCATTAAACAGCTCATCCTTCTTGATGTCATCCATTATTAGCTCTCTTTCCCTGCCAAGTAGAGGACCTACACTTTCCTTGGTCTTTCTCTTGCTCCTAATGTATTTAAAGAAGCTCTTCTTATTGCTTTTTATATCCCTTGCTAACTCATTTTGTGCCTTAGATCTTCTGATTTTGTCCCTTCATGCTTGTGGCTATTCTTTCGTTCTCCTTCTTAGCAATTTGTCCGGATTTCCACTTTTTGATTTTCAGGTCCTTAAATTGCTCCTGATGGAGCCCTATTGGCCTCTTGCTATTCTTCCTATCATTCCTTCTCATCCAGATAATTTGCAGCTGTGTCTTCAATATTGTCTCCTTGAGAAACTGCCAGTTCTCCTGAACTCCATCTTCCCTTAGATTTTCTTCCCATGGGATTTTCCCATGCCTATATGTCCTTCATGAATAAACTTTAAGATCCTGTTTTTCCCCCTGAAGATAAATGGAAGCTTAACATACTTCTCTTTGAAGAGAACATTATCCACCACCGCAGGATTCTACAGCACAGTGTTTAGGCATGAAATGCATTTCCCATCCAGGATGTACAGCATGTATCATTGACTCCAGTATGTTTTCCTCTGCAGTTGCATCTGCTCAGATGTCCCACATACAAGATGACACACCATCTGAGTAGGTTGATATGGAGGTCAACTTTGCAGCTGGTTCTGGATCCTGGTCTTGATGGATCTCATTTCAGATTTGGACAAAGCATCATCATCCCACAATTATTTGACTTCCTGAAGCGAATTCAGTGGTAGCATCATAATTCTGAAGAGCGAGTGCTGGGATTTGAGATGGCACTCAGCTTTGAAATGGTTTTTTTTAATCATGAATGATCTATAGACACAGTGGGAGAAGCTTGAAGACCAAGAAAAATGTCAGTGACTGGCGTTTCTAGGCTTTACCACAATACAAATAATTAAAGCTATCAAACTTTTTCAGATGGAACATTTTCCCATCGGAAAATGGCATTTTGTCAATATTTAAAATGTCCACAAGAATGTGTTGTTTGTGATGCAAATTCATTTTAAAAAAAGATCAAAATGAAGCAGTCTCCTCTATGGGCTGGGCTCCACAATCAAACTACATTTTCCATGATGCACTAACTTCTCATCAAAAGGTGCATGGTGCTTCATGAGATAGGCAGTCTGACCAGAGCATTGGACATTATCGGAAAGGGTCATTTTGATTTGTTGTTTTTTTAAATAATTTTTTGTTTTATCTTTTTTCTTAAAATAATTAACATTGGATTAGAAATTATGCTCTCTAAAAGTTATATATGTTTTAAACTCAAAAGACATTGAAATCTCAGTGCAGATTTATTTTTTCCCAAAAAATATTTCATTTTGTGGGAAATTTCAAATTTCATAGAATCATAGAATATCAGGGTTGGAAGGGACCTCAGAAGGTCATCTAGTCCAGGGCTTTGTCAAGCCTGACCTTAAAAACATCTAAGGATGAAGATTCCACCACCTCGCTAGGTAACCCATTCCAGTGCTTCACCACCCACCCTTTCCTTCTGTCCTGATTTGGCACGCAAACAGATTGTGAAATCATGGCTCCCTGTCTGCTCTACAAACAATAAAGAATAATCAGAGATGAGGCCTGAATTCCCTTTTGCAACTTTTGAACTGATCATGGGAGTTCTGGGAACGTCACTCTTCCTGAGCAGGAACCTGTCTTAAGCAACGTCTCTGAGACATTCCTGGAAGGGCCTGTGGTGAAACTGCAGAACCTTCTCACCCAACCCAACTTTGGCTTCTCGCTTGACTCTTTTTCCTACCTGCTGCTGCCCCGACTACCAGCATCGCGATGATCAGCAGCTCCATGGCGGTTGTGGCGATGGATACGGTTGGCAGAGTCACTGGCTTTACTGCAGGAAAAGAGATCAAAAGGGAATTGTTGGCTATGGGTATCTTGAGGAGGATGGATGCTTCGCGGGGAAGGTGCACGCTTAGGATTCAGGAAAGCCGCACTTGAGTCCCTATTCTTCCACAGGCTCCCATGAGCAAGCGGTTTCTCCGCACCTCGGCTGCCCTGCCTGTAGCAGGAGATGACAGCACTGCCCGAGATGGGGAGGGGAAACACACTGTAATCATCTGTTGGCAATGGGGGCCCAGTGTCCCCCAACTGAGCTCCATCTTCCACTTCCACCCGGTCCCAGTTGCCCCCAGTGGCATGTTCCATGAAAAGATCTGATCTGTTGGTGAGGATGCTGAGAGAAACTAAAAGTCAAGCCAGATGAGAAAGATTTCCATGAGCTGGCCTGAGCCACCCCACTGCCACTCGTTCCCCTTCTAACATGTCACCCCAATAACAAAAGAGGGAGTAACCCCGATGACCAGCTTAATAACAGAGAAATTAATAGATCTCAGGTGATATCTGGCCTCCATTATAGCAGTACCCGAGCACCTCCCAATCTTTATCCTATTTATCCCACAATTCCTTGATGAGGCAGGGCAGGGCTACAATCCCCATTGTAGAGATGAGGGAACTGAGGCACAGAAAGGCTAAGTGATTGAGCCAAGGTCCTACAGAGATGGAGCGTCAGACCAGAGATTAGAAGCTATGTCTTCCAAGTACAAGCTGAGCAGCCAATCGCTAAGCCATCCATCTTCATTTAGTGTCCCATTCCACCCCATAATCATCTCCATTAACAGAGCAATGCCCCCTCATATCTCATAATCACCCCCAATAACAGAGAATTGCCTTCTCGTACCCCATAATCACCCCCAATAACAAAGCAATGCTCTCTTGTATCCCATAATCACCCCCAATAAAGAGAATGCCACCTCACACTCCATAATCACCCCCAATAACAGAGCAGAATCCCCATTCCATCCCATCAATACCCCCAAAACAGAGTAATCCCACTGGCGGCCCATAATCATCCCAATAACTGCAAGATGCCCCAAAACACCACCCTATGTTGCTCTCCAAGCCACAGTTATCTCCTTTCCACCCCAGCGCCCTGACCCCCCCAGCCAGGCATCCCGACAACAGGGACTGAATTGGCCCTGCTTCACCTGTAGCTCCTGGCACGGTTGTGTCTTGGTCAAAACAGGATCCTCTGGGATGGGCCATTTTTTATGCCGGGGAAATGGGCTGTCCCGTGAGTCAACGTGATTGCCATATCCGGGGAGCTGCCCACATGTCGGCATGCAGGTAACTCCCTTCACACTCATACACCTGGCACAAGCAGGTTGGATCCCAGGGAGTTGTGGAAGCAAGCCAGCCTTTGTTCCTGCCTCTGTCCTCTGCAGGGGAACCTGGAAGGAATTAGCCCTTGGAACGGCACTTTCTCTATTGCCGAAAGCGACTCCCTGAACCTTCCGCCCTGTTCTGGAGTGTGTGCCTTCCTCATCCTCTTCCTCTTCCTGGTACTCTGACTCGGCCCGACTCTGTGTGTTGATCCCTGGTTCTGCTCTCAAGTTTGGCTCCTACCTCTGATCTCCTGGTAACCGGATCCTGCCTCCCATCGCTGAACTCTGGGTTTGCCCTTGGGCCTGCCTCAGACTCTGATCTTCCGGTATGTAGCCTGGCCTGATTTCCCAACTCCTGCTTTGAGCACTAGGTCAGACTGCCCATGTCCTGCTCGTGACACCTCCCCACCCCCCCTCCACACCCCATGCAAGGGAGTAGAGTGGGCCCTAAAAACAGCTGCTCTGTCGCATTTGTGGCTGCCGAGTTGCAGGCCTGTCTCTCTCCAAATGCAAGAATGGCCCTCTGACAGCTGCTGCCTGCATGTCGGTTGGTGACTAGGAGTTTCCAATCATTGCTGTCCCGCTCCATCATCGATCGCCACAGGACTTGGACATGGATGTGAATATGGAATCCTACAGATGTGCGCTGTAGTAAGAAAAGGGCCTGAAACATAAGCCCATGTATCAGAGGCCTGATATGAGGCCTGAGACCTGGGGTCAAGTAGTCAAAACTTTGCTGATATAAAGCAAAGTTACATTGTGAGCAAGAGACAGGCCCTGCTCACAGACTCTGGCAAGAACAGGGCTGATATTTCAAAAACACACATTCCTAAGTAGAGGGTTCAGAGTAGCAGCTGTGTTAGTCTGTATCCATAAAAAGAACAGGAGTCCTTGTGGCACCTTAGAGACTAACACATTTATTTGAGCATAAGCTTTTGTGGGCTACAGCCCACTTCATCGGATGCATAAAATGGAACATGTAAGAAGAGTAGAGTTAGGCACAAGAAAATATATGCAAACACATGCCAGAAAGGTGGTACCAAAACACCTCGATACCAAACACATTTCCCAAAGAGAACAGGAACATGCCAAGTCATCTGAAGGATAAGGTCAGGATGACAGCATGATGGATAGAGATGTTTTGATCAAACCAACATGTACAAGGTAATGGTTGGCGCCCTAATAAATCAGAGGGCACCACACCAGTGTCCACACAGTGCTTGGCAGGATGAGGGTCTTCATCCAAACACCAGGAAATCAGGAGATTGCCATCCTGCTGTAGCCTTCATCTGTCTTCTCAGCCATTGAGAGAACCTGCCTCTTTGTTTGCCTGCTCTGTCATTGAGGACATATAGGAAACCCAAGCCCTCCACCCACTAAAATGGAGAAGGACCTTGTGGGAAGGATCCCAGCATTTCAAAACCCAACTAAGACACCAGGAAACAGAGAAATGGGAAAGGAGAAATGGGAAAGGAGGAAAGAATATGTGGCAGCCTGACTCAATAATCCGAATTGGTCTTATTGGCCACTTGTGGACCCACCAGCAGTAACTGGCTATCATTTCATAGAAGATGATCATGTGTCAATTTTGCTGAAATGTTTCAGTCAAAAAATAACACCCCCTCTCCCCCCAAAAATGTCAAAAAACCCAAAACATTTTGTTTCAAAAATTTCTGAATCAAACATTTCCCAGTGTGTACTTTGACTGTTTAGAAATTTCCTTTAACTTTTAGTTAAAAAAAAATAAATTAAAATGTTTAAAAATGCTGAATGTCCAAATGAAACATTTAGATTCAGATAAAACAAAATATTTTGCTTGATCCCAAATGATTTTTTTTCCAAAATTGCCAGTGAAGAGAAAAATCCATTATCTGCCCAATTCTCTGCGTCAGTTTTGATATTTTGGATGACAAAAAGCCAAAATGATCCTTCTGTTTTGATGGTGTGAAAACGATTCATTTGAATAAGGTTGCAATATTTTGGTTCAACTTGAATATTTTGCTTGATTTCTTCTAGACCTTTATGTGACATATAATATTAATTTTAATAATATATTTAATATTCTATATTGTCAATAGAATCATAGACATGCAGGGATGGAAAAGCTCCGACTGTCACCTAGCCATTTCCACATGTCTCTGCAGGATCTATCAATCCATCCATAAATAAGGAAGTGTTATTTACTCCTTCTCATAACTCAAGAACTAGGGGTCACCCAATGAAATTAATAGGCAGCAGATTTAAAACAAACACAAAGAACTATTTCTTCACACAACGCACAGTCAACCTGTGGAACTCCTTGCCACAGGATGTTGTGAAGGCCAAGACTGTAAAAGGGTTCATAAAAGACCTAGATAAATTCACAGAAGAAGGGTCCATCAATGGCTATTAGCTTCCAGTTCTGCAGTTTCACATTGGAGTCTGTTTTTGAAGTTTTTTTGTTAAAGAATTGCCACTTTTAAGTCTGTTATTGAGTGACCAGAGAGGTCGAAGTGTTCTCTGATTGGTTTTTGAATGTTATAGTTCCTGATGTCAGTTTTGTGTCCATTTATTCTTTTGCGTAGAGACTGTCTGGTGTGGCCAATGTACATGGCAGAGGGGCATTGCTGGCACATGATGGCATATATCACGTTGGTAGATGTGCAGGTGAACGAGCCCCTGATGGTGTGGCTGATGTGGTTAGGTCCTATGATGGTGTCCATGAAAGTGCAGAACTGGAATTAATTTGCAAACTGGATACCATCAAATTAGGCCTATATAAAGACTGGGAGTGGATGGGCCATTACAAAAACTAATTTCCCCCTATTGTTACTCACACCTTTTTGTCGACTATTTGAAATGGGCCACCCTCATTACCACTACAAAAGTGATTGTTCCTCCCTTGGTATCCTGCTGTTAATTGAATTGTCTCGTTAGACGGACCCCCCGACTTGGTAAGGCAACTCCCATCTTTTCATGTACTATGTACCTGCTCCAATATTTTCCACTCCAGGCATCTGATGAAGTGGATTGTAGCCCACAAAAGTTTATGCCCAAATAAACGTGTTAGTCTCTAAGGTGCCACAAGGACTCCTCCTTGTTTTCACAACGTTCAGGCTCATTCATGCTTTTCAAACCAGTCACACACTTTTAACCCAGTCCTAGGATGTTGTCAGGCCTGGCCCAACTGCAGCTCCCCCATCCCAGCCCCAGCTGGGCCAGCTCCCCCGACCCCATTCTGCATCCCCTGGGTTCTGCAGTGAGATGAGGAGAGGTGTGGCTGGGGCGTGTGTTGGTGGGTTATTGTGGCAGGCATGACGCGCTGTGAGCTCTCAGTCCGATCTGGCGCACTTCCTCCCTATGGTGCTCCTCACCCACTGGACAGCTTTGCAGACATTGGCGTAGACCCTGGGCTGTCCCGGCAGGGCACAGACAGATTTCCCCCAGGAGACCACACCCTGCAGCTGCCCATTGCAGACCAGTGGGCCTCCTGAATCCCCCTGCAGAGACAATGCGAAGACATCAGCAAAACACAGCCATGCCCCCAGCGTGTGCGCACACACCCAGAGCAGGGTCCATCCTCTCCAGCAAGGTCACACACACATACACAAACACACAGACTCACAGAGCTCATCCCCTCCAGCAGGTAGCGGCAGGGACACACGGACAGGAAGGGTTTATAGAGCAGAAATGGGTTCAGGTACCTACAGCTGGCTGCACCTGTGCTGAGATCAGACAGGCCCAGGAGCTGGATGAAGACCAGCATTTAGGGCTCGGTGCAGCCGGAGGGCAGATCAGCTGCTCTTCCATGGGACATGAAGGCTGGCTGGGGCCAGGGGCTGAGTGACGACAGCCCCTCAGTAGCAGGCTGAGAAGGGTTTGCAGGTTGTAGGGGATAAACAGTATGGAGCTGTGTGAGCTCCGACACCCTTCACCCATCCCATTCTCCGGGACGCCCCCTTACCTTGCATGAGCTTAAGCCACCCTGTTCCACGCCAGCGCAGAACATGTTCTCCGTGATCCTGCCCCTGTAAGTGGCCTGGCACCTGGTCTGGCTGACGCTATAGAGATCTGCACACTGCATGATAGCTGGGAACTGCCCTGGGCAATGACAGAAAAAAAACAGCAGATCATGAGCAGGGAACAAGGTGCAAGAGAAAAAAAGCTTAGTGTAGGACCCTCAACTGCTGTAAACTGGCTTAGATCCACTGACTCCAAAGGAGCTATGGCCGATTGACCCCAGCTGGGATCTGGCCCCATTGACCCCAATGGAGCTACGGCTCATTGACCCCAGCTGGGATCTGGCCCCATTGACCCCAATGGAGCTACGGCTCATTGACCCCAGCTGGGATCTGGCCCCATTGACTCCAATGGAGCTACGGCCGATTGACCCCAGCTGGGATCTGGCCCCATTGACCCCAATGGAGCTACGCCCCATTGACCCCAGCTGGGATCTGGCCCCATTGACTCCAATGGAGCTACGGCCGATTGACCCCAGCTGGGATCTGGCCCCATTGACCCCAATGGAGCTACGGCTCATTGACCCCAGCTGGGATCTGGCCCCATTGACTCCAATGGAGCTACGGCCGATTGACCCTAGCTGGGATCTGGCTCCATTGACCCCAATGGAGCTACGGCCGATTGACCCCAGCTGGGATCTGGCCCCATTGACTCCAATGGAGCTATGGCCAATTGACCCCAGCTGGGATCTGGCCACATTCATTTTCCAAAAAAAATTAATTAATTTTTGATGTACAGAAGAGCCACAAAAAACTCTTCATTTAATGGCAAACAAATCGTTTCATTAACATTCAGTATTTTATGTTATATTATAATATTTCATTGTGATTTGAAGTACATCTGTAACAGTTTGAAAAGAAAAGGAAAGGAAACATTTCAAAAGGAAAAAAAATGCCATTGTATCCCAGTGTTTTCAAATGCAAAGTTTTTTCAGAATATTTTTTTTGAAATGAATGAAAACCCCCCCAAATTTGTGGGACGCTTTGGAGTTGTTGAACCTGAGCTGTCCACTAACAATAGTATCGGATGAAAATTTTCCCCCAAGAGACTCCAAAAACCCTTGACAGCCCGTTAACGAGGTCTCCTTCAAGAGCCTCCACCTCCATTCCAAGCTGAGCCCAACCTCAACCCCTCCCTCTACACCTCAGCAGCTCATACTTTGGGGGGACTCAATGGTGCCCCATCCCGACACACTGCATCGTGTTCCAGGAGAAGGACAACGGGTAGCCAGGTTGATTGTGTTCACGTAGCTGTTGAGGAGAGCGGGCTTATCCAACTCCAGAAGCATGAAGTCGTTGTCACGAAGACGGAGGTTATACTCGGGGTGCACAAAGAAGTTGCGGATTCTTCGTATCTGTTCTGTGGGTTCTTTCATCCACAGATTATAATCCCCCAGATGCACCCGCAGGGAACTGCATGGAGAGAGGACAAAGGAAGAGATCAATGGGTGACTATTCAAAGGTCATATCGGACAAGGAACTAGGACTGGGCCGATAATGGATTTTCGATGCTGGAGTAGCTTTCGAGATCTTGTCATCTTAGTTCTCCAAGAACTCAGTTTGACTCCAGTCTCGTCCGATCTTGTGTTTTTCTTGGCATATACTGGCATACACTCCACAGAATTGATCAGAGTCATGAGTAAGGGGTGGCTATGGGGCATACTACAGATCCAAAGAATACAAGTATTGGTTACTTTACATACAAGTTTAACTATGTTCTGATGCATGCGTCCTCCATTTTACCTGAAATCATGCACTTTATGGTTTGTCCGGTTATTTTCAGGCCCAATTCCTCTACATATCATGCTTTGTTCTCATGCCACAGGTTCACAGCACATTTTGGTGACATTATTGTTTCTTGCACCTGGTTTTACAGAGCTGAAATGAATAATTTGATGACTTCACCCTTAATTTGTGGGACACTTTGGTGTTATCAAAGCTGCAGTTTTCACCAAAAATCGTTAATTCCTTCTCCTTGGCTTTTGGGTATGGTGACCACACATCCCAATAATATCGGGATTGTCCCAATATTAGGGGCTTTTTCTTATATATGCAAATATACCCCGCCCCTGAAAAAAAGTGTCCTGGTTTTCCACACTTGCTATCTCCTCACCCACTTTTATGACCAACTTAATTTAGTTATTTTTCTTTTCCCTTGTCCTGGGTCACTGTGGCCTGCTCATACCAAGCTAAGCCAACATGTAGGAGCACTGAGAATTTCAAAGAGGCAAATCTGAATCTAAGAGTTTTGTGCTTTCCAGCGAATTGAAAAATCGGGTGGCAATAGTTTGTTTCAGCTGTTGCAAAATATTTCTGAAAATAAACTAACAGGGCCCTTTGAAAGAATAAGTTGCGAATGGAAAATGGAAAAGTTTAAAGAATGCCGACACGAGACATTGTGATTTTTAACGTATTATTTATGCCTTTTACTTTGTTTTTCCAAATACAACAAAGAGACCAGCTTCGTCGTAACACACAAAGAGAGTTAGGAGAAAAGGAGGGGAGGGGAAGGACAGATCTATCTGCAGGTCTTTAAACCACGATTTGAGGATTTCAATAACTCACACATAGGTTAGGGGTTTGTTACAGGAGTGGCTGGGAGAGATTCTGTGGCCTGCGTTGCGCAGGAGGTCAGACTAGATGATCACAATGGTCCCTTCTGACCTTAAAGTCTATGAGTCTATGAGGAGCTGCAGAATTACAGAACTCAAAAAAAGCAGCTTGAATTGCTTTCAGTTTTTCAGACACGTCCCTTCTGTGTGTTTGTTCGAGGGCTTAAATTCTCATCGAGTATTTCCCGGAGCTCCCCACAGCCCCCCTCCATTCGGGGATTCAGGCTTCACCTGTGGGATGGGGGCACTTGGGCTTGTCAATTCAGCGCTCTGGGAGGCGCCTGGACTCAAAGCTTCAGCCCTGATGCGCCACTGCTCTGGGCTCCTGGCTTCAGCTACAGAGCCCAACAGACCCCCTGAAACCAGCGGGGGGCCGCAGATCTCCATGGTTGAGAACCAAGAGCATCAGGCTAGAGTCAAGGGGAAACATTTCCTAGAGCTCCGCTCCATTCCATCAGCTGCTAGAGCACCTGCACATGACCTGCCAGTGAGATGCTAAAGAGTCTGATGCTGGCGAGCCTAGGAGGGAGTTTCCCTCTGCGCACGCTGCTGGGGAGAGTGTTGCTGGCATGCAGAGGCACATGTGAACAAGGATGCTGGAAAACCGCAGAGGATGCAGAGAAGAACCACAAAAATGATTTGAGGGCTGGAGAAAATGGAGGAGGATAGGGCTAGGGATTTAGAGGGTGCAGGGGGAGACCTGGGCATGGATGGGGGACACCAAGGGAGAAGATAAGGACTGGGGATGTGTGTTACTCCCATGCATCTCCCTCTTTCCCTCCACCTCCGCAGTGACTTACCTGATCCGTCTGCTGCAGTGCGCAGCAGTTAGGACCCACTTCGGGGCTATCAGGCTCCCACCACAGTAGATGCGACCGTTCCTCAGGAGAGCCACCTGGTAGGGCCGGGAGCCATTGCGGCAGTCTCTCCCGCCAATGATTCGGGCTCCCTCTGAGTCTGAGTCTGCAATGGAGAGTGGCAAACAGCAGCTGAAAGCAGGGCAGGGGGCGGGGTGGGCAGCAGTCATATCCAGATTGATTGGCTGGTGGCAAGATCAGGGCCGCCCAGAGGATTCAGGGGGCATGGGACAAAGTGGGGGAGCTGCGGCGCTAGTACTCACCCGGCGGCAGTCCGGGTCTTTGGCGGCATTTTGGCGACATGGGGCCCTTCAGTCGCTCCGTGTCTTCGGCAGCACTGAAGGACCACCCGCCGTTGAAATGCCACCCAAGACCCAGACTGCCGCTGGGCCAGGGCCCGTGGGGCCACTGCGGGGCCCAGGGTCTGGGGCAAATTGCCCCACTTGCCCCCCCCAGGCAGCCCTGGGCAAGATGACCATGAGCCACTGCTCACGTGTGGCCTTGCAAATGCAGAAGGCGATCCGAGGTTGTACCAGGTGACGTAGTGTAAAACGGGGGGGGGATAGCTCAGTGGTTTGAGCATTGGCCTTCTAAATCCAGGGTAGTGAGTTCAATCCTTCACGGGGCCATTTAGGGAACTGAGGTAAAAATCTGTCTGTCTGCTTTGAGCAGGGAGTTGGACTAGATACCTCCTGAGGTCCCTTCCAACCTTGATATTCTATGATTCTATGAGGTATTTCCAGTAGGGACAGGGAGGCATTAATGCCACTGGGAAAACCTCCAATTCCAATCACCTGTGTTCCAGAAAGAGGAATTCCAACTGGAACAGGTGTTGAAGAAGGAGCTAGGATTATCATGGGAATAGAGAGCTGCTCTTACAAGGAGAGACAGAAGAGCTCAGCTGGTTTAACCTAAAAGGAAGGCTAAGCCAGCATCTGATTGTTCTCTCTAAATACAGGGTGAGGGTGTGGGTGTGGGTGTGAGGGGGCACCAGGGAGGGAGAAGATCTGTAGGAGATGGAGATCCAGTGTTGGCACAAGAACAAATGAGCATAAGCACCATGGATAAATCTAGGCTGAGATTAGAAGACAGTTACTAACCATCACAGGAAGTAAGTTGTGGAACAGGAGTGGGAGGCAAAAAACCTCTTGAGTTTGAAGCTGGAGCTCGATACACTTCTACGACCAAGTTGTCCATGGTAGTAGGGACTGGTTATTATGACCCAGGAGGATCCTTCATTTTTTAATGCTCAAACAATATTCCAACCACTTTTTAAAGTGCTTTTAAAGTGCTGCCTTGGCAGCAGGGACTTGAAATTTTGCAAGGGAATAGCCCTGGAGTCAAGGAGGTACCTTTTGTTGTTCTCATGAAAATTCACTTTGATTTGATCAAATTATAAACCTCTTGAAATCACAATTTACACATGTTCAGGAGAACAGGGGGTTGATCAGTGACTTCTGTTTCTAGGCTTTACTGCAATCATAGGCACCAACTTTCCCTCTGCCCGGTGGATGCTCGATCTCCACCCCGCCACTGGTTCTGCCTCTGCCCCCGCCCCTGCCCTGCCTCTTCCCTCCCCTGCACAGTCTCTCACCCTGCACCCATTTGACCCCTTCCCTAAAGTCCCTGCCCCTGCCATGCCTCTTCTTTGCCTTCTCCTCTGAGCGTGCTGCATCCCTACTCCTCCTGCTCCCTCCCAGAAAGTCTTAAGTGCCACCAAACTGCTGTTAGGCGGAGGGGGAGTGGGAAGCGCTGGGAGGGAGGGGGAGGAGTGGGGGAGCACAGCACGCTCCGGGGGTGGGAGAAGGAGGTGAGGGTGGGGGACCTTGGCTGCTGGTGGATGCGGAGCACCCAAATTTTTTTCCCTGTGGGTGCTCCAGCCCTGGAGCACCCATGGAGTCAGTGCCCATGACCACAATACAAATTGTGACAAAGTTCCTCCTCTGCCTTGGTGGATCTTATGCTTTCCGGCAGATTTGCTCACCTCAGAGGTTCACGGCAGCCCTCAGTTTGGCCACTTTTGCTACTGGCTCAAACCTGCCATTCACTTCATCACTGGCCAGCATGAGGGAAGGGAGGAGAATAATCTCCACAGTCTCTGTTGTCCCACCTAGTGGGTTGGGGACAGGCCAGAGACCTTCCCCTCTGGTGGGACTCACAGTCCAGGTCAACTCCTCTTGTAACAAATAGGGAGCTGGGGGGATGGGAGGGAACCCGAGCCCGCCCTCTACTCTGGGTTCCAGCCCGGGGGCCTGCAGATCACAGCTGTCTACAATGTCTCCTGTAACAGCTGTGTGACAACTACAACTCTCTGGGCCACTTCTCCATGACCTTCCCCCAGCACCTTCTTTGTCCTCACCTCAGGACCTTCTTCCTGATGCCTGATGGTGTTTGTATTCTTCAGTACTCCAGCAGCACGTCCTCCAACTTCCAGCTCCTTATGCGTTTCTCCCTAACTGAAGGGAGGTCTTTCTTTTAACCAGGTTCCCTGATTAGCCTACTTGCCTTAATTTGTTCTAGTAGCTTCCTAACTGGCTCATAATTAGGTGTCCTAATTAGCCCACCTACCTTAATTGATTCTAGCAGGTTCCTGATTGTTCTCGAATAGTCCCTGTTATTTTACCCAGGGAAAAGGGACCTGCTTAATCTAGGGCTAGTGAATCTACCTTCCACCACTCTCCTGTAGCCATCTGGCCTGACCTTGTCCCAAAATAAAAAACTGCCCAACTTTTTTGGATGGAACTTTTTCCCATAGGAAAATGCCATTTTGTCAAAGCTGATAATTTCTGCGGGAATGTGTTGGTTGTGATGCACATTCTTTAAAAAAAGTTTAAAACGAAACAGTCTCCTGTAAGGACTGGGCTCCACAATCAAACTACATCTCCCATGGTGCCAGACAACCAGAGACTTCCATGATGCACTAACTTCTCCTCACCAAGTGGTGCATGGTGCTTCATGGGACAGGCAGTCTGACCAGAGCATTGACCATTACCAGAAATGGTCATGTTGATTTGTTTTTTATTTTTTCAATAATGTTTGTTTCCACATTTTTTTTAAAAGAATTAACATTATATTTTGAAATGATGCTCTGTAAAAGTTATATATTTTTATAAATGCTTTAAATTTAATGACGTTGAAATCTCAGTGTAACAGATTTATTTTTTTTCCCAAAAAACATTTTCTATTGTGAGAAATTTCAAAATTCTTTCTTTCTATCCTGATTCAGGATGAAAACAGATTCTGAAATCATGGCTCCCAGCCTTCTCTACAAACAGTAAAGAATAATCAGATACAAGGACTGAATATATTAATTTCCTTTTGCAACCACTGAAATGGATAATGGGAGTGTTGGGAACTTTGCTCTTCCTGAGCAGGAACCTGTCTTAAGCAATGTCTCTAAGATATTCCTGGAAGGGCCTGTGGTGAAACTGCTGAACCTTCTCACCCAACCCAACCTTGGCTTCTCGCTTGACTCTTTTTCCTACCTGCGGCTGCCCCGACTACCAGCATCGCGATGATCAGCAGCTCCATGGCAGTTGTGGCAATGGATACGGTTGGCGGAGTCACTGGCTTTCCTGCAGGGAAAGAGATCGAAAGGGAATTGTTGGCCATGGGCATCTTGAGGAGGACGGATGCTTCGCGGGAAAGGTGCATGGTTAGGATTCAGGAAAGCCACACGTGAGTCCCTCTTTTTTCACAGGCTCCCATGAGCAAGCAGTTTTTCTGCACCTCGGCTGCCCTGCCTGTAGCAGGAGATGACAGCACTGACTGATACGGGGAGGGGAAACACACTGATTGTCTGTTGGCAATGGGGGCCCAGTGTCCCCCAACTCAGCTCCATCTTCCACTTCCACCTGGTCCTAGATGCCCCCAGGGGCATGTTCCATGAAAAGATGTGATCTTTGAGAAGGATTTCCATGAGCTGGCCTGAGACCACCCTGCTGCCACTCGTTCCCTTTCTAACAATAACAGAGTAGACTGAAACCCCCGTAGCCAACTTAATAACAGAGAAATTAATAGACCTGAGGTGCTATCTGGGCCCCATTACGGTAGTACCCGAGCACCTCCCAATCTTTATCCTATTTATCCCCACAACTCCTTGGTGAGGCAGGGCAGGGCTATGATCCCCATTGCAGAGATGGGGAAAGTCAGGCACAGAGCGGCGAAGTGATTGGGCGACAGCACCAGACCAGAGATTAGAAGCCATGTCTTCCAAGAACCAGCTGAGCAGGAAAACCGCCAAGTCATCCATCTTCATTGAGTGCCCCATTCCAGGCCACAATCCTCCCAATAACAGAGCAGAGCCCCCATTCTATCCCATCAATACCTCCAAAATGGAGTGATCCCACTGGCAGCCCATAATCACCCCAATAACCGCAAGATGCCGCAAGCCACCACTCTATGTTGCTCCTCAAACCAGAGTTATCTCCTTTCCATCCCAGTGCCCCAATGCCCTCAGCCAGGCATCCTGACACAGATGTTGGACTGGCCCTGCTTCACCTGTAGCTCCCGGTGGAGGCCCTCGGGAGTGGAAGAGGCTCCGGCAGTTGCGTCTTGGACAAAACTAAGGATACTCTGGGATGAGCCACTTTTTATACTAAGGAAATGGGCTGTCCCTGTGAGTCAACATGATTGACCTATCTGGGGAGCTTCCCCACATTTCTGCATCCAGACAACTCCCTCCACCCTCATGCTCCAGGAAGTTGTATCCGGGGGAGTTGCCAGCCTTTGTTCCCGACTCTGTCCTCTGCCGGGAATCCTGGCAGGAATTAGCCCTTGGAAAGGCACCTTCTCCATTGCCAAAAGCGACCTTGAACCTTCCACCTTCCTCATCCTCTTCCTGGTGTAAGGAGACTGTTGGCCCCTTACTAAAAGTCAGTGGGGTTTTCGGTTGGCTAGCTCCCAGCACTAAAGGGAAGGGGAAGGGTCGATGGGAAATCAGGACCCTGAGACTGACAGTCCCCATGCGCAATGGGGAGAGGCCAATGCTCCAGGCCAATGAGGGAGTCAGGAGGCCAGGGGGGTCCTGTCCCCCCTGTGAGCTGGATTTGCCTGGGTCAGACCGAGTGGGGCTGAGCTAAGGGGAGAGCAGGGGCCCGAGCTGAGCTGGGGAGCACAGCCGGGCCGGCCAGAGAAGCAGAGAAGCAGCCCAGGGAGCAAGTCAGTGCTGGGAGGAGAGGTGCAGGACCCAGAGCCAGAGGGGCCAGGAAAGCAGCCCAGGGCAGCAGCAGCCACCGCGCTGAGGCAGAGTTGAGCTGAGGCATTGTGGAGCTGGAGCTGGGACTGGGGCTGGAGCCATCCAAAGCCGGCTGCGGTGAGCAGCTGGGGAGAGTGAGGGGGACCCTGGGCAGGGGGCCCAGCTCCGGGAGATGCCCCCAGCCAAGGGGCCTGGCAGGTCAGACTGGGAGGGGGATTGTCACTCTGATGGGAGGGGGCTGACACTGGGAAGAAGGGTCCTGTCGCCTAGAGCCTGAGAGCGTGCGGCCACTGCCAGAGCAAGTGTCGAACTGTGGCATCTGCACACCCAGGGATGTGTGAGGAACAGGCTGTGAACTGCCCTTACATCCCAGAGATGCTGGTTGCGATGTCCCCCTGTTACAGAGCAGGGTGACAGGTTTTCCTTTCACCTACCCATTTTCCCCCTATTTTTTTTAATTTGTTGCCGTTTAATAAATTGTATTTGCTTTGAACTGTATGAAATGCTCAATGGGTCAGGGAAGTATCCAGTGCAGAGAGAGCACCCCGGAGTGGGGACACCCTTGCGCCTGCCCTAAGTGACCACGACAAGGTTGGGGGTCGAGTCCCCCAGGAATGCTGGGCCCAGCCTTGTCGGGGTTACGAGGACTCTGCCAGACAGGAGATGGAAGGGGAGCCCCTGAGGTCAGGCAAGCCTCTGGGTAAAGGGCGTGGGAGTGAGAACTCAGATCCTTTCGTTAACCCATCTCATCGGAGTGGTGCATAAACCAGGAAAGTTTCCCACAATAGCAAGACCATTCCCCCGCTTACAATGGTATCCTGACCCGGCCTGACTCTGCGTGTTGATCTGTGCTTCTGCTCTCAGGTTTGGTTCCTACCTCTGATCTGGTACCCAGACCCTGCTGCCTCACATTCGACTCTGGGTTTGCCCTCAGGCCTGCCTCAGACTCTGATCTCCCGGTACATGGCCCGGCCTGATTTCCCAACTCCTCCTTTGAATACTAGGTCAGACTGCCCACATTCTGCTCATGCAGAGGAGCGGAGCGGGCCGTAAAAGCAACTACTCAGCTGTGTTGCGGCTGCTGAGTTGCAGGCCTGCCTCTGTCCCAATGCAGAAATGACCCTCTGACAGCTGCTGGCTGCGTGCTGGTTGTTGACTAGGAGCTTCCAAACATCGCTGTCCCTCTCCCGTCGCCACAGGACTTGGACATGGACAGAGGCGGATTACTGCACAGGCCAACATGGCCCATGCCCAGGGGCCCAGGCCAATTTGTGGCACCTGAAAATTCCCCCCAAACCCAGCTGCAGCCCGGAGGCTGGAGTTGCTCTCACTCCCTGCTGTGGCTACAGGACACAAAGCTTCTCTCCACTCTCAGGACTGCAGTGGAGTGGGTGCGTGATGGAAATCAGCAAGCGGGGGTGGGGAGCAGACATGGGAAAGGGGCAGAAGAGGGTGGGACTGTGGGCGGGGCCATAGGCAGAAGGGGCAGAACTGCAGGCAGAAGAGGTGGGGTGGGGACAACTTTCTGGACCTGGGGTCCCCTCACTTGTTCCGGCCCAGGGCCCCAGGAGACCTTAATCTGCATCTGGACATTGATGTGAGTATGGAAGACACCTGTGCGTGATTTCTTTAAATGTGGAGACAGGGGCGATGGAAGCACCCAAAAAGTGTGTGTCGTGGGGAGACCACTGGCATCTGTACCATGGCCCCACCCTGACCCCACCCTTTCATCTGAACCCCAGCCCCCACACCACCTCTCCCCCTGAGCCATCATCCCCATACCACCTCTTCTCCCCCAAAACCCACCTCCCCACTCGCTCCTCTCCACCGTCACTCACCCTTATGGCCAGTAAAAAAATGGGAGGGTCATGGCCCCTTAGCCCCGCCTGTTCCAGTGCCCCTGCATGGAGATGCCGTTGCACACCAGGGTCCACATGGTGCTTGGCAGGATGAGGCTCTTCATCCAAACGCCAGGAAACCGAGGTGATTGGAGATCGCCATCATGCTGCAGCCTTCATCCGCCTTCACAGACATTGAGAGAAATTGTCTCTTTGTCCGCTTGCTGTGCTGTTGAGGAGTTATGGGAAACCCTCTACCAACTGAAATGGAGAAGGACCCTATGGGAAGGATCCCAGCATTACAAGACCCAATGAAGACAACAGAAAATGGAGAAACGGGAAAGGAGGCAAGAATGCTGTGCAGCCTGACTCAATAATCCGGATCCGCCCCTTCCACTGGGAACCGTCTGCCCCAATGTGATGAGATCTGTGGATCCGAGATTGGTTTTACTGGCCACCTGCACATCCACCAACAGTAACTGGCTAGCATTTCATGGAAGACTATCCTGTCAGTTTTGCTGAATTGTTTAGCTGAAAAAATAAAAACTAAAAAAAATTCCAAGAAATCAGAATATTTTGTTTAAAAAATTTCCGGACAAATCATTTCCCAATTTTCACTTCCTAATCACTTTTTGTTCAGAAATATCCTTTAACTTTTATTTTAAAAAAATTAAAATGTTTAAAAATATTCAACATCCAAATGAAATATTTAGTTTCAGGTCAAACAAAATGTTTTGGTTGACCCCAAATGATTTTTTGTTCCAAAATTGCCAGTGAACAGAAAAATCCATTATCTGCCCAATTTTCGGTTTCAATTTTGATATTTTTGATGGGAAAAAAAGAAATGATCCTCTTGTTTTGGTGATATGAAAACAATTCTTTTCAATAAGGTTCTAATATTTGTTTTGACTTGTTTTAGGCCTTTATGTGACATTAAAATATTAATTTCAATAATTTATTTAATATTCTATATAGTCGATAGAATCATAGAACTGTAGGGATGGGAAGAGACCTCAAATGTCACTGAACTATTTCTACATCATGTCCAGGCAGGATCCATCTATCTGCCCACCCAATCACCCCTCCACCCACTCATCCATCCATTCATCCATCCACCCACCTACCCATCCTCCTGTATTCTATGCTATCCATAAAATCATAGAAATGTAGGGATGGAAGGGACCTTGAAAGATCATCTAGTGAAGTCCATGCCCTGTGCTGACACCGCATTCGGTACATTTAGACCATCCCTGACAGGTGTTTGTCTAACCTGTTCTTGAACACCTCCAACAATGAAGATTTCACCAAAGTCAAAGTCAAAACTCAATGACTCAAGATGACAATGTTGACACAAAACATTTGTTTTTGCTTTTCTGAAATGTTTTATTAAGGCAGAGTTATAATAGCACTTTAACACAGTCCATCTCACGTTACTTATCCAGGATCGGATTAATGTTCAGAGAACCAGGCTAAAAATTCTGGTTTGATCCCTGGGCCCTCTTCTGCTGAGTATGCTAGAAAAGCTGACACATCTCTAAACACCTGTCCTCTTTTGGGTGCTTCTCTTGTGTACATACTTGGTGTTAAAGGTTTCTAACAGTATCATAGAATGATAGAATGGGAGGCTCAGGAGGGACTGCAAGGGGCATCCAGTCTAACCCCCTGCCAAGAGGCAGGAGTATAGAAATGACATGCTTTCATTATAGAAACGGACATTTCAGCATGGACTGGGAGCCTTATTTTCCAACCAGGTGTGGTTTATGAGCACAAACTGCCTCACTCTTTGTCAATGTCTCCTGTCCCAGCTTTTTCTCTAGGATCGGTCAGTGATTTTTCCACCCCTTGTTGCTAGTATCTCTTGCCTCTAGAGTTTAACATTTGCAAGTCTGGGCCCACTCAGAATTGTGAGATTGACTTAAAAAAAATCAGAAGATGTGAAAAATAAAACAAACCCAGTAGGGTTTGTTTATTCACTGTTTTTAGCACCTCTAAGGGTCGGTTTCCCAGCTTTCTTTCCACAAAGCCTAGGTCTACAAAGTGACTTCTGCCAACAAAACCTCAGCTTCTCACAGTCACGTGACTCCAGGAGCTCAAGACTTTAAGAAACAAACCCACCCTCATGAGACGTGTCATAAAATCATGTGAGATTTGAGTCACTGAGTCTCACCACTGCCAAGTCTCACCGTTTTACCCTGAGTCTCGTGGGGATGTAAATGGCTACTGCAAATGCATCTCTCTCAGACCAAAGAATGTCCACCAGACTTGGAGGATGGGGGACCCTCTCCATAGAAGTGACACTCAGAAAGATTTGGGGGCTGCGGTGGATAATCAGCTGAACATGAACTCCTGGGGCTTGTCTACGCCACAGGTGCAGTAGCTGTGTTTCTGTAGCACAATATGACAAAATTTGAACTCCATGAGACATCAGACTCGGTGACTTCAGAGCCGTTATAGCCGCTTATGCCACCCCTACTAATCCAAGAGACCCGATCAAAGACATGTGCGCTATTTATGGCATTTTAAAAATTATGAGACAGGTTTTAATCCAATCTCATGATTTTTAAATCCATCTCACAATTGCTGGGCTGATCTCACGACTTTTACAGAAGTCTTGTGGCTTTCAAACTAATCCCATGATTCTAAACCAAATCTCCTGATATTTAAACTCAACATCTTGATTTTTAAAGCAATCCTGTGAACTTCAGGCTGATTTGTGACTTTTAAGGCAATCTCGTGATTTATTAAAGCAATCTCATGAATTTAACACTGATCTCATGATTTTTAAAGCAATCTCACAATCTTTAGGCTGATTCATGATTCTTGAACCTGTCCCACATTTTTAACCTAGTCTCAGGATTTTGTCAGGCCTGACTCATAACCACTGGCTGCTTTGGGCTGGCCCACCGCAGTGCCACCATCCTAGTCCCACCCAGATCAGCACCTCCTGGGTGCCGCGGTGAGATGAGGAGAGGTGTGGCTGGGGCATGTGTTGGTGGGTTATTGTGGCAGGCGTGACCCGCTGTGAGCTCTCAGTCTGATCCGATGCACTTCCTCTCTATTGTTTTCCTCACCCACTCGGCAGCTTTGCAGACATTGGCATAGACTCCGGGCCGTCCCGGCTGGGCACAAACGGACATCCCCCAGGAGACCACACCCTGCAGCTGCCCATTGCAGACCAGTGGGCCTCCTGAATCACCCTGCAGAGACAATGTGGAGCCACCTGTAAAATACAGCCATGCCCCCAGGCCCGCCCCCCCCCATAGAACAGGGCCCACTCTCTCCAGCAGGGGGCGGCAGGGACACACCCCCACACACCAGCACTCATACCCTCCAGCAGGGGGTGACAGGGACACACAAGGACACAGGAATGGTTTAAAGAGCAGAAATGGTTTCAAGTGGTCTGAGCTTTCTACACCTGTGCTGGGGACCAGACAGGCCCAGGAGCTGGATGAAGCCCAGCCCTTGGTGTGGCCGGAGGGCAGATCGGCTGCTCTTCCACGGGGCATGGAGACTGGCTGGGGCCAGGGGCTGAGTGACGATGGCCCCTCAGTAGCAGGCTGAGAAGGGTTTGCAGGTCGTAGGGGATAAAGAGTATGGAGCTGTGTGAGCTTCGACACCCGGCACCTACCCTGCTCTCCGGGATGCCCCTTTACCTGGCATGAATCTATGCCGCCCTTTTCCACGCCAGCGCAGAACATGTTCTCTGTGATTATGCCCCCGTAAGTGGTCTGGCACCTGGCCTGGCTGATGCTATAGATATCTGCACACCGCAGGACACTTGGGAACAGCCCTGGGCAATGACAGAAAAACAGGAGTTCATGAGTAGGGAACAAGGTGCAAGAGAAGAAAACTTGGTGTAAGTCCCTCAACTGATGTAAACTAGCAGAGAGCCACTGACTTCAATGGAGCTACAACTCATTGACCCCAGCTAGGATCTGGTCTCATTGACTCCAATGGAGCTGTGGCCGATTGACCCCAGGTGGGATCTGGCCCCATTGACCCCAATGGAGCTACAGCCCACTGACCCCAGCTGGGATCTGGTCTCATTGACTCCAATGGAGCTGTGGCCAATTGACCCCAGCTGGGAGCTGGCCGTATTCCTTTTGCAAAAAAGGAAAATTTTGATGAGCAGAAAAGACAGAAAAAAAATCCTCATTTCAGGTCAAACATATCCTTTCATTTAAATCCAGTATTTTATGTGATCTTATAATATTTCATTGTGATTTGAAGCACTTCTGAAACGTTTTAAAATTGTTTTGAAAACAAAAGAAAAGGAAATTTCAAAAGGAAACATTCTGAATAGAAAAAAAAAAATCAAGCCATTGTGTCCCAGTGTTTTCAAATGCAAAGTTTTGACTATTTTCAGAATATTTTTTTTCTGAAATGAATGAAATCGCCCCGAATTCGTGGGACACTTTGGTGTTGTCGAAGTTGCGTTTTTCACTACAAATCATTCTGTTGAAAAATTTCCCCCAGGAGAAGCCAAGAACCCTTGACAGTTCATTAACGAGGTCTCCTTAAAGAGCTTCCACCCCCTCAGCAACCTGAGCCCAACCTCAACCTCCCTCTAAACCCCAGCATGCCATACTTTGGGGGGACCTGATAGTGCCCCATCCTGACACGATGCATGGTGTTCCAGGAGAGGGACAACGGGTAGCCAGGTTGATTGTGTTCACGTCGTTGTTGAGTTGAGCTGGCGCATCCAACTCCAGAAGCATGAAGTCGTTGTCATAACGGCGGAGGTTATACTCGGGATGCACAAAGAAGTTGCGGACTCTTCGTATCTGTTCTGTGGGTTCCTTCGCCCGTAAATTATAATCCCCCACATGCACCTGCACGGATCTGTATGGAGAGAGGACAAAGGAAGAGCTCAGTGGGTGGCAATTCAATGGTAATATCTGGCAAGCAACCAGAATTGGGCCAATAATGGATTTTTTCAGTGATGGGGTAGTCTCTGAGATCTCATCAACTTGGTTCACCAAGAACTCAGTTTCATTCCAATCTTGTGTTTTTCTTGGCATACACTTAGACTCCTCAGAGCTGATCAGAATCATGTGTAAGGAGTGGGTACAGGGCATATCACAGAGCCAAAGAATACAGGTATTGGTTACTTTATATACAAGTTTAACCCTATTCTGATGCATGCGTCCTCCATTTTACATGCAATCATGCACTTTATGGTTTGTCTGTTTTTTTCAGGTCCAAGTCCTGTACATATCATGCTTTGTTCTCATGCCACATGTGCACAGTATATTTTGTTGGTTTTCTCCCTGCCTGAATAGTCTCCTTCCACAATTCTTAGCTATTGTTGCTGACACTACTATTTCTTGCACCTGGTTTTACACAGCTGAGATAAAAAAATTGGTAAAATCGTTCTGAATTTCTGGGACATTTTGATGTTATCAAAGCTGCAGTTTTTACCAAAGATCATGAATTCCTTGTCCTTGGCTTTTGAGTGAGGTGACCAGTTGTTCCAATAATATCGAGATCGTCCCAGTATAAAAGGTTTGTGCAACTCTACCTCTCTCCCTGAGCAAAAGTTTCCTGGTTTTTCACACGTGCTAGCAGCTCATCCTACTTTTAGGACCCATTTAACATGCTTATTTTTACTTTTGCCTTGTCCTGGATTCCTGCGGCTTTCTCATGCCAAGTTAAACCAATATGCGGGAGCCCTGAGAACCACAAAGAGTAAAACTGGGCCAAAGAATTTTCCAGTGAATCAAAAAGTCAGGGGAGAAAAGTTCATTTCGATCATGACGAGACATGGCTGAAAGAAGAAGTCTCAAATTGAAAATCGAAACGTTTTGAAAATGTCAGCATGAGATATTGCAATTTTTAATGTCTTATTTATACTTTTCAATTAGTTTTCCAAATACAACAAATATACCAGCTTCATCCTAATACACAAAGAGAGGTGGGAGAAAAGGAGGGGAGGGGAAGGACAGATCTATCTGCAGGATTTGCAGTAATTACGGAGATCTAAAAAGGCAGCCTGAATTGCTTTCGATTTTTCAGGCACTCCCCTTCTGCGGAACACCAAGCGTTCATTCCAGGGTTTAAATTCTCGAGTATTTCTCGGAGCCCTCCACAGGCGCCCTCCATTCAAGGCTCTGGGCATCAGCTTCAGGGTGGGGGTTGTGACACTCTGCACTCCATATTCATCATAGTGATATGATTATGATATGAGTATGACATAATTATGATGCATCTTGTGCACCGTGGCATGTGAGGTGTCAATGGAAAATGTATGCTTTGTTTGCTATGTAGGCTTTGCTAAATATGATTATCCTGTTTGCAGGCAAGTAGCATTTTTGTATCTGGAGTTATGAATATTGATTATGTATCTGTATTTCAAATATGTTTGCTCCTGGGGTAGCACCCTCAAGGCAATTTGCTTCTAGTTTGGCCAGCATATCGTGAAGGAACTATTCAAGTTGAATGGCCCATCAAAGAATGCTTAACTCGCAATGGACCATGGAAGAAGCCTATCCACACTTGATGGACTTTCCTGAGGACATTCTAGGGCTAATGGCCCCTGTTATGACTCAGGGAAGCATGGGTGTGACCCCTGCCTGTGGATGTTGGTGTGAGGGCAAGCTTGGAGGGCTTTGCAGCTTGTCACAACACAGTGTGAGAGGGAACCCAGATTGGTAAAACAGCAGCACCCCAGTTCCAGTTTGCATCTGGGGGGGGTTGCCAGAGGGGGGCTTGGGGCTTTAGCGCTGCAGGGTGCACCAGCCCCATGGGGTGCACCGGGGCTCAGGACTGGGGCCCCAAAGACCCGTTGTAACCAGGGCCACAAAGACCCCCTGTAACCAGTAGGGGGCTGCAGACCCTCCGACTGAGAACCAAGAGCATCCGACTGGAGTCAAGGGGAAATATTTCCCGGAGTTCTGCTCCATTTCATCAGCTCCTAGACACCTGCACATGACCTGCCAGTGGGATGCTAAAGGGGCTGATGCTGGCGAGCCTGGGGGCGAGTTTCCCTCTGCACATGCCGCTGCGGAGAGCGTTGCTGGCGTGCCGTGTCTGTGCAGGGGTGGGCACATCAGTATGAGGATGCTGGAAAACTACAGAGGGTGCAGAAAAGAGCCACAAAAATGATTTGAGGGCTGGAAAAAAATGGAGGAGGATGGGGCTGGCTGGGGTTTAGAGGACGCAGAGGGAGATCTGGGTACGGATGGGGAACACCAAGGGAGAAGATAAGGACTGGGGACATGGGTTACTCCCATGCATCTTCCTCTCTCTCTCCACCCCAGCACTGACTTACCTGATATTTCTGTTGCAGTGCGCAGCAGTTAGCACCCACTTCGGGTCTATCAGGCTCCCGCCACAGTAGATGTGGCCGTTCCTCAGGAGAGCCACCTGGTAGGGCCGGGAGCCATTGCGGCAGTTTCTCCCGCCAATGATCCGGTCTCCCTCTGAGACTGAGTCTGCAATGGAGAGTGGCAAACAGCAGCTGAAAGCAGGGCATGGGGCGAGGCGGGGCAATAAGGATTGGCCCGTGGCAGGATGCCCATGAGCTGCCGCTCGCACGCGGTCATGCAAAAGCCCAAGGCGGTCCGAGGTTGTACCCAGCGAGGTATTTGCAGTAGTGATAGGGATGTATTCATAGGCAACATGTGGGGGGGCGTGGGGGGTCACGTGCCCCTCCCCTAGATTTCTGTTGGCCTGCCAGGAGGGAGGCTCTGTCCTTCTCCAATGCGCCTGCCCCCAGCACGCTCGGCCCCTCTCCCAGGCAGGGAGCGGAAAGGGTGGGACCAGCCACTCCGGGTCGCTGCTCTGTGCAGTGCGGCGGTTGCCTGAGAGAGAGTCCGGCAGAGGATGTGGCGGCTTCCACCCCCCACCTGGGCCTAGCTGTCAGGGACAGAGGCTGAGTGAGCAGAGCCCCCTCCTCCCCCTGCACATTTCCGGCTCACTCGGCCTCTGTCCCCGGCAGCCTGGCCCAGGCAGGGAGAGGAAGCCATCGCCTCCTCAGCCAGCCACCATCCTGCACAGAGCAGCGACCCTGAGCAGCCACCTTCAGCCACGTGAGAAGGGCTCTGTCCTGCTCCTGGTCCAGACTCTGGGCTCGGCTGCCAGGGACAGGGGCCAAATGTGCCCCCAATATTTCCCATGAAACAAATTCTAGGGGGGAGGGGAACCCCCTTTCAGGTTGTTCAGAACCTTTTGGTTTTGACAAAATCATAGTGTCATAGATATATGGGACTGGAAGGGATCTCCAGAGGATGTCGAGACCAGCCCCCTGAGGCAGAACCCCCAAAAATATCTAGACCATCCCTGTCAGATGTTTGCCCAACCTGGTCTTAAAAACTTCCAATGGAGGATTCCTTGGAAGCTGATTCCAGAGCTTAACTATCCTGAAAGTTGAGAAGTTTTTCCTAATATCTACCCTAAATCTGCCTTGCTGCAGATTGAGCCCATTGTCTCTTGTCTTGCCTTCAGTGGACATAGAAAGCAATTGATCACTGTCCTCTTTATAACAGCCCTTAACATGTGTGAAGACTGTTCTTAGGTCTGACCTCAGTCTTCCTTTCTCAGGACTGAACATACCCAGTTATCTTAACCTCTCCTCACAGGTCAGGTTTTCTAAACCTTTGATCATTGTTGTTGCTGTCCTCTGGATTCTCTCCAATTTATCCACATCTTTACTAAAGTATGGTTGCCCAGAAGTGGACACATTTCTCCAATTGGGGCCTCACCAGTGCTGAGTAGAGCGGAACAATTACTTCCCATGTCTCTCATATGGCACTCCTCTTAATGCATCCCAGAATGCCCAGAATGATATTGGGCTTTTTCGTAGCTGCATCACACTGCTGACTCATATTCCATTTGTGATCCACTATCACCCCCAGATCCTTTTCAGCAGTGCTGCCACCTAGCCAGTTATTCCCCATTTTGTAGTTGTGCATTTGATTTTTCCTTCTGACGTGAAGTACTTTGCAGTTGTCCCTAACATGCTTCCCTTTGAGGAGAACATTATCCACCACTGCAGGCTCAGATGGCATAATGTTTAGGCATGAAATGTGTTTTCCATCCAGAATGTGGAGCAGGCATCATGGATGCCAGTATCTCTGCAGTTGCACATCCCACATGTGACACACCATCTGAGTAGATTGATGTGGAAGTCAACCTTGGAGTTGGTTTCTGGAGCCTGGCTTGATGGGTCTCATTTAGATCTTGGAAGAAGCATCATCCCACAATGATTTGACTTCCTGATGTGAATTAAATGGTGGAGTCATAATTCTGAAGAATGAGCACTGGGATCTGAGATGGCACTCAGCTTTGAGATAGGTTATTTCGATTGTGAATGATCCATAGACACAGCTGGGAGAAGCTTCAAGACCAAGTCAGATTTCTCAGACTTTCCTTCTGAAGTGGTGTGTGTTTGGAGACTGCATTTGTGAAGACTCTGGATGCTAATGATACACATCCCCAGCTGCAGTCTTTGCCCCTAGCCCATCTGGCAAATTTTGCACAAAAAGACAGAATATTGTAGCTGAGATGCATAGGCCAATAGTCTTTTCAGTTCTTCAGATTCACCATCCATGGTCCACATCCAGCAGCAGCACTATTATCCCATGTGTTGTGTTATCAGAGATGTCATCAAACGATTTTTCCCAAGAAAATTGGCATATCTAGTGCATGCCACACTAGCATAGGGCCCTTACCTAATAGCTACACTAGAGGATAGAAGCTCAGGGGTACAGCTGGTTGGAAAATATCCAGTGGAACAGCTTTTTTTATTGGAAAATGCCATTTTGTCGAAATGGAGACATTTCACAGGGATCATGTCAATTTCAATGAAATTTTGTTTGGAAAGAAATTGACATGATCGGAATGGAACATTTCAATTTTCATTTTGAAATGACAATTTGTTTTGCTATTTTACTACCTTATTTAATTATTTAAATTCTTTACAAATTAAAAATTGGAACTAAACTCTTCAATTGTGTCAAAATTAAACAATTTTCATTGATCAGAAGTAGTTTTTTTGAAAATTTCATATGAAAATGTCAGAATTTGTTGGTGTGGTTCTGATTTGGAATGAAAATAAATTTCAAAATCACAGGATGTCTTGCAGAAGATTCTAGTTCCTGCCCAACTGCATGCGCAAATCTACAGGTGCACTGAGCAGGATCCTTTCATTTAGAGAGGAAAGGCTTATGGTTTTACATGTTGGGTCCTGGATCTTATCCCTGCAGACAAGCTAGCCCGGGGCATCATTAACAGGGATGGATAGAAACTGTTTTAATGGACAATCAGGTTTCAGCAAAACAGAGCTTTTCTATTCCTGGGGAAATTTTTGATTTTTTTTTATTTGGAACTACTGCTGGCACCCTTCTGCAGTATTGCAGTTTGGGTGCCCCATATTCCTCTATAAGCCATGTATCACAGAAGGACTACATCTCCCATGATGCATCACAGCCAGAGACTCCACCTTCCCTCACTATGACTGGGAGATGTAGTCCAACCACAGAGGTTGGCCAATAGAGAAGGATGGGGGCCTCAAGCCCCCATACTACAACTCCCATGAAGCATTGCAGTAGTATTTCCAGATCACAATGTTTCAGGGTGGTGGTGGTTTGTTTTTGTTTGTTTGTTTTTGGTTTTTTGGGGATGTTTTTGGAAAAGTCAAATTTTTTTGGGTGGGGGGAGCAGAAATAATTTGTTTTTTTGAATAGACAGTCACAGGCTAGCTGGTGTTCTCTGCTAATGATGTGTACAATTTGCTTGAGCTGAATATTTGGGGAGGCAGAATTTACATATAAAACCAACTTGCTCAGGCAGGGATGATAAACTATTGTAGGCGGTGTTGGTATCAACACCTAGAGTCAAGGTTACCTAACACTTTCCGTGATCAAACCCTGTTTTCAGTGGCTGAAAGCTTCTCCAAATTTTAACTCTTCAGGCAGAGATTTTCCACGCTTGCTCTATGAATATGCTCTGGAAAGATCTAATTCAGCCTTTTCCAAGAATGAGGTTTGGAAGTGATAGGTCAGTTTTACAATGTTCAAACAATTCTCCAACCACTTTTTGAAATGCTCTAGTGCCTGGGTAGCAGGGACTTGAAGTTTTGCAAAGGAATAGCTCTGGGGTCAGGGAGGTACCTTTTGCTGTTCCCATGAAAATTCCCCCAGACTTGGTTAAATTATAAACCTCTGGAAAGCACAATTTACACATACTCAGGAGAGCAGGGGGTTGGTCAGTGACTGGCATTTCTAGGCTTTATCGCAATACAAATAATGAAAACTGTCAAACGTTTTTCTTCCCATCAGAAAATGCCATTGTGTCAAAGTTGAAAATTTCTGTGAGAATGTGTTGATTGTGATGCAAATCCTTTAAAAAAGTTCAAAACAAAGCAGTCTCCTGTATGGACTGGGCTTCACAATCAAACTACATTTCGGATGATGCTCACAGCCAGAGACTCTCCTAATGCATTAACTTCTCCTCACCAAGTGCTGCGTGGTGCTTCATGGGATAGGTAGTTTGACTAGGCCATTGGACATTTTTGGAAAAAAACATTTTGATTTTATTAAAATAATTTTTTGTTTACATGTTTTTATATTAGACATGATGATCTATAAAAGTAATATATTTTGATATATGCTTAAAATGTAAAAGCATTGAAATCTCAATGAAACAGATTCATTTTTTGAGAAATTTAAAAATTCTTTCCTTCTGTCCTGATTCGGAATGAAAACAGATTGTGAAATCATGGCTCCCTGCCTGCCCTACAAACAATCATGAATAATCAGAGACGAGGCCTGAATATATTAATTCCCTTTCATAACCCATGGAATAGATAATGGGAGTGCTGGGAACTTCACTCCTCATTAGCAGGAACCTGTCCTAAGCAACATCTCTGAGACGTTCCTGGAAGGGCCTTGCGGTGAAACTGCAGAACCTTCTCACCCAACCCAACTTTGGCCTCTTGCTTTTCCTACCTGCTGCTGCCCCGACTACCAGCATCGCGATGATCAGCAGCTCCATGGCGGTTGTGGCGATAGATAGAGTCGGCGGAGTCACTGGCTTTCCTGCAGGGAAAGAGATCGAAAGGGAATTGGGAGGTGCTCAGGTACTACCATAATGGGGCCCAGATAACACCTCAGGTCTATTAATTTCTCTATTATTAAGCTGGTTACGAGGGTTTCGCCCTCCTCAGTTATTGGAGTAACACATTAGAAGGGGAACTAGTAGGAGAGGGGTGAGCTCATTCCTGTTCATGGAAATTTTTGTGATCTGGCTTGAGATTTAGTTCCCCCTACAGATCAGATCTTTTCATGGAACATGCCGCTGGGCGTCTTGAGGAGGATGGATGCCTCACAGGGAAGGTGCGCGCTTAGGATTCAGGAAAGCCGCACTTGAGTTCCTGTTCTTCCACAGGCTCTCATGAGCGAGCTGTTTCTCTGCACCTCGGCTGCCCTGCCTTTTATCAGGAGATGACAGCACTGCCCGACACGGGGAGGAGAAACGCACTGTGATCATCTGTTGGCAATGGGGGCCCAGTGTCCCCCAGCTCAGCTCCATCTTCCACTTCCGCCCAGTCTCAGCTGCCCCCAGGGCATGTTCCATGAAAAGATCTGATCTGTAGGGGGAACTAAATCTCAAGCCAGATCACAAAAATTTCCATGAACAGGACTGAGCTCACCCCTCTCCTACTAGTTCCCCTTCTAATCTGTTACTCCAATAACAGAGGAGGGCGAAACCCTCGTAACCAGCTTAATAATAGAGAAATTAATAGACCTGAGGTGTTATCTGGGCCCCATTACGGTAGTACCTGAGCACCTCCCAATCTTTATCCTATTTATCCCCACAATCTGTTGGTGAGCAGGGCAGGGCTAAGATCCCCATTGTACAGATGGCAAAACTGAGGCACAGATCCTACAGGCCAAGGTCCTACAGAGAGGAGCAGCAGACCAGAGATTAGAAGCCATGTCTTCCAAGTACCAGCTGAGTGGCCAAAATGCCAAGCCATCCATCTACATTGAGTGCCTCTTGCCATCCCGTATAATCCCCCCAGTAATACAGCAATGCACCTTGGCACCCCATTATCACCCCCAATAACAATGCAATACCCTCATGTTACTCTATTGTCCCCTGAAACTTGAGAGATGCCCCCTGGTACCCCATAGCCCCCCAATAATAAAGTGATGCCATCGGCAGCCCATAATCACCCCTATAACAGTGAGATGCCCCAAACCACCACCCTACATCACTCTCCAAACCACAGCTATCTCCTTTCCACCCTATCACCATGACATCCCCTCCACCCACCAGCCAGGCATCACAACAGGGGCTGGACTAGCCTTGCTTCACCTGTAGCTCCTGGCAGGGGGCCCTCGGGAGCGGAAGAGGCTCTGGCAGTTGTGTCTTGGATAAAGCTCAAGATCCTCTGGGATGGGTCACTTTTTATACCAGGGAAATGGGCTGTCCCTGTGAGTCAACATGATTGTTGTATCTGGGGAGCTGCCCCACGATTTGGCAGCCAGATGGCTCCCTCCGCCCTCATGCTCCTGGTTTCAGTAGGCTGGATCCCACGGAGTTGCAGGAGCAAACTGGCCTTTGTTCCTGCCTCTGTCCTCTGCAGGGGAACCTGGCAGGAGTTAGCCCTTGAAATGGCACCTTCTCCATCGGCGAAAGTGACTCCTTGAACCTTCCACTCTGTCTCCTCGCATGAGGACAAGGGGGAAAAAAAAAGGAGATGGAGAACCGGGGCGGGGAGGGGAGCAGAGATGAGCCACAGGGACTCAGGGGAAGACGGGCCTGAGGGCTTGCCTACACTTGACACGCTCCAGCGAGGGGTTGGCCCATTGGCATAGTCAATCCATCTCCCCGAAAGGCAGGAGCTAGGTAGATGGGAGAATTCTTCCATAAACCTATAGCTGTCTACATGGAGGGTTAGGTTGGCTTCATTACATCACTCGGGGGTGTGAATTTTTCACACATCCCTGAACGACATAACTGGGTCAACTTTGTTTTTTAGCATAAACCCCGCCTACACCATGTGCGATGGAAAGAGCTAGATCTGTTCCACTGATCCAAAAGCAGAGCAAGAGGTGGCTTGGTCACGGCGTGTGCATATCTTCACAGGAAGAAAAACCTGGGTACCGATGGGCTCGTGAAGGAACGAGAACAAGGACTGGTGGCTGGAAATTAAAGACAGACACATTCAGGTTAGGAATAAGGCACCAGTGCGGGTTGATTAGCCGTTCCCTGATGGATTCTCCATCGTTTGACAGCTTCCAGGGAAGCGCAGGTGCCATCCTGGGAAAATGCTGACTATGGATTGGACTCAATGCAGGGGGAACTGGGTGAATTTCTCCGACCCGCATTAGACAGGAGGCCAGACTAGATAATCTCTAAACCTCATCTGGCCTTAGAATATATGAGTACACCTACATTGTGATGAAAGACCCCCAGTATGGCCACACCTGGCCTGGGTCAGCTGACTTGGGCTCACAGGGCTTGGGCTGTGGGGCTGAAAACAGCAATGTAGATGTTCAGGATTGGGCTGGAGTTTGAGCTGGGCAACCCCACGTGAAGGGGGGGTGGGTTGGTCTCAGAGCCAGGGCTCCATTCCAAGTGGGAACCTCTGCGTTGCTATTTTTAGCCCCACAGCCCAAACCCTGTGAGCTCGAGTCCAATGATCCGGGCTCTGAGACGTGATGCCGCTGGGTTTGAATTGCGATGGAGACGCAACTGAGGAATCTGTGAGTTCAGTGCCCATAAAAGGGCTTGTATTTTTCACGCAATGTGTAGTTGACCCATGGAACTCACTGCCACAGGAAGCTGTTGAAACCAAAACCCTAAGAAGATGAAGAAGGGAGTGAAATAACCGGAATTATCACAGTACGTGATTGCAAACCAATTAGTGTCTGGGACGATCAATCCTCCTCTTTCAGGTTTGAGTTAATCTCTAATTATAAGAGAGCAGGGTGATGATTAAGATGTGTTTTCTGGGAGGGGGACAGATTATCTCCTATCAGGCACTGCAGGGGGTCTCACACCTTCCAATGAGCGCTGGCAGTGACCAGATGCTAGACCAGATAGGGAGATTGCTTTTTTGTAAAAATAAAAGTGTTGGATTCTGTTTATTTGCCTTCGGGTTTCGATCTGCTCATTTTAGGTCCTTATCGGGCCTCCCATCACCTTGGTATCTGGGCACCTCACATTCTTTAATATATTTATCCTTGCACACCCCTGAGAAGAAGGTAGAGGCTGCTACTCCCTTTAGGGTGACCTAATAGCAAGTGCGAAAAATCAGGAAACTTTTTTTTGGGAGGGCGGGGAGGGCATATTTGCCCATATAAGACAAAACCCCTAATATTGGGACGGTCCCAATAATATTGGGAACTTGAGTCACTCCAGTTAGGGTGGGGCAGGGAATGATTTTCCCATCCCAGGAGAATGCTCAAGATTTTGAAAAGCTTTCCCATCTCAAAAATCTTGACAAATGTTGCCATTCGACAAAGGAAAACAAAACCCAACTTGATTTGGGTCAGCTGCAACATTTCATTGAGAACATTTCTAAAGCTTTCATTTTGCTTTAGCCCTTTTAACTCCATTTTTAAAATGGATATAAATTCAGTGACAACACTTCGTCATGCCGGGATGTTTTGACGTCACATCTTTCTCCCCCCCAGCCCCAACTTTTTTGGCATTGGGAACTTCACCCAAACAAATCCTGTCCTGGGAACAGTTTCAGTTTTGACACCTTGGCATTTTATGGGGGGGGAAAAAGTCCCAGCCACTCTATCCATTGTGCCGATAGGGAAACTGAGGCAGAAAGCGAGGCTGAATGCCTTGTTGAGAGTCACACGGGTAGCTGGGGGGTGGAATAGATCTCCACCATGACCTGGGCTTTTAAGGAGAATGTAGGTCATGTTTTCCAGCTTTCTTTTGGAATCACAAGCGCTTGTTTTGATTCTGGGCCAGCCACAGGACTCCAGCTGCTGGGGCTTGGAGAAAAGCCCCAGCTGTCAGGAGACCTGGCAACCTTGCTCCTTGTGAATGTTGGCTGTACCCAGTATTAGGAAGGAGCCACTCTGAGTAACTGGCCCACATCCAGTGCCCCAAACTGGTGCTGTGCCAGCCCGGTGTTGACAGTGCTGGGGGCTGATAAAGGGAAGGCTTGGGTTGATTCTACCATAATACACCTAATAAATGACAATGTACAGCGTCTAACACAAGGGTGTCCTGGCCGAGGTCTGCGGCTCCTAGGTGCTATCGTAATACACCCAGTTAACAATGCACAGCACATAGCACAATGGATCCCAGCCCAAATATGGGGTTCATGGGCTCTACCGTAATACACCTAATAAATAACAATGTTCAGTGCTAAGCAGAGTGGGGCACTGATCTGTGACTGGAACTCCAAGGTGCTACTGTAATAGGAAATGCTGAGCACCAGGGGGGTGGCCTATACCCTGCCACTCAGAGCATCTTAGGCACCTATTTCCATGATTGAGTCTCCTCTGGAAGCCATCTCCCAGTGTTAGACACTTAAAGCATTTTGTTCCCTGTGGAAGGCCGGTGGGGGAGCATTCTCATCTCATAGAGTCATAGAATGTCAGGGTTGGAAGGGGCCTCAGGAGGTCATCTAGTCCAACCCCCTGCTCAAAGCAGGACCAATCCCCAGATTTTTGCCCCAGATCCCTAAATGGCCCCCTCAAGGATTGAGCTCACAACTCTGGGTTTAGCAGGCTAATGCTCAAACCACTGAGTTAGCTAGCCCTCCCCTCAGTGCCCCCCTCTGCTTTCTGTGAAGAAGGGATTTGAATGTGGGTTTCCTGTCTCCTAGAAGACCACCTGGGCTATAGAGTCATCCTGACCCGCTTGCAAGCTTCAAGTCAGGCTTCTCACTCTCCATAGCCCACGGCACTTAAAAATGTTTCACAGAGTGAAAGCAACGAATAAGTTTACGGTCAAAGAACAGAGCTCCAGGCGCTAGAGATTAAGAACTTGGGAAGCAAAGGGTCATAGCAGAAACCAAATTGTAGCTCACTTCCTGGAGCTGAAACGTCACTCGCAAAAACGTTCCCCCATCTCCGGCAGGATGGTTTGCCCCATGTCCTTTCCCCAGTGTTTGCAACCAGGTTGGCTCAGATTCCCTTTCCATAAAATCAAGCAGGTTGGTAGCTAATCTTTGCAGGTGGAAGGATCTCAGGGTGACTCTCTGCACCCCCAATAGAGCTTCAAGGTTCATCTGTAAATAGAGTCCTGCTGTTTACCTCTTCCTGTTAATTTCCTTCGGCAGCCTCCAGCCACTCTTCGTTAGCATTTGACTTAGTGTGCCGATCGACTTCTGTTGTACACCACGCAGTACAGAGGTGTTAGGATATAGATATTCAGGCCTGTCTGTAAAGGGCGAAGGATTAAGCCCCCTAACAAGGGGTCTGGCAGGCCACCCGCTGGCTGGAGAAGTTTGTCTCAAGACGCGATACCTTTGGGTGACCTGCTTGTAGCTGCAGACCTAGAGAACACAACCGTTACCATCACCATGAAGTTCTGGAACAGCCGTCCAAGAGGAGCAGTGGGCGCAAAACACCGAACTGGCTTCAAGACGACTGAACTGGATACATTTATGGAGGGGATGGTATGACGAGACTGCCGACAATGGCATGTAGCTGATCTGTGACTGCTAGCAGCAAATATCTCCAACGGCCGGTGATGGGACACTAGATGGGGAGGGTCTCTGAGTTACTACAGAGAATTCTTTCCCAGGTGTCTGCCCAGTGGGTCTTGTCCACATGCTCAGGGTCTAACTGATCATGAGATCTGGGGGTCGAGATGGAATTTCCCCCCAGGTCAGATTGGCAGAGACCTTGGTGGGACATGGGCGGAGGCACGGTTCTCACCTTCCTCTGTAGCATGGAGCACTGGCCACTTGTAGGTTTCAACTAGTGTAGATGGTGGATTCTCTGTAACTTGAAGTTTTAAATCATGATTTGAGGACTTCAGTAACTCAGCCAGTGGTTAGGGGTGTATTACAGGAGTGGGTGGGTGAGGTTCTGTGGTCTGCAATGTGTGGTAGGTCAGACTAGATGGTCATGATGGTCTCTTCTGACCTTAAAGTCTATGAGGCTATATCTCCTCACATTTTTTCCATATGTACATCGTGCAATGATTAGCATGACCAGTGTGACTCAGACATCAAGTAGAGAGAGACCTTCCATGACCTCTTTTGGGGAACCTATGGGATCCCTGTACCCCTATGTACTCCTCTGCCAGTTGGCATCAAAAGGGCATTGGTCACGCAAACATAAGGCTGGAAGAGCTGGAGATATACCACAACGTTAATTGGAAGCTAGACACTTTTGAAAATAATTCCTGGCCATTGGCTGGAAAGACTTCTTCGCCAATGAAGAGATCAGAGGAACCGGCAACCAGCAGCTTGTTTCCACCAGAATCTGATGGAAAGGCTTGACATAGCTGGGGAGTGTGGACTCTGGATGCCAAGGCACGGGAAGCTGTCAAGCAGAAACTAACTGGTGCGAGGACAGATGGGCACCCCCAGGAAACCTTCAGAAGAACCCTAAGTAGGGAGGGCAGAACAGTTGATGTCAACAGCACAAAGAGATGGAAGCAGCAGCAAATGACAGAGAGAAATGGAAGAGGCTAGTTTCTGCCCTGATGGGGATGAGGCGTTGGTAAGTGCCCGGCTTGGGGTGGTGCCTTGGGGCGGGGCGGCACTCGGGTTTGTTTGTTTGTTTTTTGTTCGGCAGGGCTGCGCTGGAGGGTTTTTTTGGTTTGTTTTTGTTTCGGCGGCGTGGCGTTCGGGGAGGCAGGGGCTTGGGCAGCGTGGCATGGTGCTCGGGGGGCGGGGGCTTGGGCAGCACGCCATGGTGCTCGGGGAGGCAGGGGCCTTGGGCGGCGCGGCGCTAGGGGGGTGAGGGGCTTGGGCTCGGGGGGGGGTGAGGAGCTTGGGCTGCGCGGCGCTTGGGGGCGGGGGCTTAAGCAGTGCAGCGTTCAGGGGGCTTGGGTGGCGCAGCGCTCAGAGCGGTGGGGGGCTTGGGCGGTGCGGCGCTTGGGGGGTTCGGCGGCACGGTGCTCGCGGAGGGGAGTGTTACGGCAGAGTGGCATTCTTTTTTTTTTTTTTGCTTGGGGCGGCAAAAAAGTTAGAGCCGGCCCTGGTGCCCAGACTGCTCCCTGGCAGAAATCCAGGTATCTAGGACTTTAGATGTCTAGAGGTTTGGATGGCAGCTGAACAGCAGTGGTAAGGATCTCAGTGGCACAGAAATGTTCACTAAGGTGCCAGATTTTTTTGTGGCCGTAGCCTTTACAGTCTAAATAGACAGGAAGGACAAAAGGGAGAGGAGAAACTGAGGCCTGGAGCACAGAAGTGATTTGCTCAGGACAACTCAGGAGGTCAGTGGTAGAACCAAGGATGGCCAACGCCCACTGGGCTTTTCCTGTTTATTTGCATCTGCTAAAATTCACAAAACTTTTGGGAGCTGTTTAAATGCTGGTGAATCGCTGACGACAGAAGCCTGGCAAAATGTTTCAGCTGAAATTTTTTCTGGGAGACACTTTGCGAATTCATGTCTGTGCCAGTGAATTCGTTGTTTCTAAACCAAACCAAAATGAAGAGATTGCAAAGGGAATGAAACGTTTCATTTTGAAATGTATTTGGTTTGTTGGTGCTGAATGAATTTTCTTGTCAAAATTTCTCTAAAAGAAAATTCGAGCACATTTAAAAATGGATGAAATCGAAACGAAACGTTTTGATTTTGATTAAACTGAAAGTTTCATCTGACATTAAACCAACTTTGTTTCCTGATTTTTCCAATTCACCAAAAAATTCAAACCTTTCTGTTTCTGGTCCAACTCAAAACAATTCCTCCCACACCCCAACTTTACGAAATTGCTGGCAGACTGAAAACCCCATTATTTGCCCATCTCTAATCATACAGAAGAAGTAGTTAGGTACTGACATTTTGATCCCTAGGGGAGTTAGGCATCTCAATATTTTGCTTGCTAGGAAAGTGAGGTCTGTAAATACCTTTGATTTCTATGGCAGTTCAGCACCTAAATACCATTGGGATCCATGGGAATTAGGTGCCTAACACTGTGGAGGATCTGGGCCTTGTCCCAAGTAGCCCAACGTGCCCCATGGCACATTCTAACCAAGCCCAAGGAGAAACTTATTTTGAGCATCAGCAAAATCGAGTGTGACCGCCCCCCTGCCCCATTTTGGTTCTGTACATGGGTGGGACTTATAGGGTGGGTGGAGCTGGGATGGTCATGCCCATCTCTTCCTCCCTGACCTGGCGAATTGAATAGGAGCATTGTCAAACCGAGGGCTCCTGCTCTGCTCCGGTGGGAGGATGTTTCATTGGGGTGATGAGCCCGCTCCCCTGCCGGTGATGGAGCAGGGAATGGAAAGCTAGTGCTCTAACCACTGGTCCATCTGTCCTTTCTGAGCCCAGCAGGTCAGCTCCCCCTTACCTAGCCATCCTGTCAGCTCCACTCGGCCAGATTCCTTCCCAGCAGGGTCCTCCAGATCCTATCAGAGGCAGATTGAGATTTATTGGGGTCCTGGGCACAAAGAACATTTGCCCCCCCCGTACCCCACTTGCCCCACCCCCTGCTTCTCCTCTTCCCCCCAAGACCCCACCCCCTGGCCAGGATGGAAGTTGGAGCCGAGCCACAGTAAGAGCTACCCAGGGAGCCCCAGACCCTCTACCTGCCCCGGGTGGTGCACCCTGGGGGGCAGGGACAAGGGCTGAGAGATGCTCTCAGGTGCCCGGCCCCCCGGTCCAGGGCAGGTGGAGCATCTGAGGCTCCCCGCAGTGGCCTGGACTCCCTGGATAGCTCTTACTGCAGCCCCCGCCTGGCTTCCGGCCTGACCATGGGGAGGGGCCCAGGGGGCAGGGGAGGAGCAGGAGGTGGGGCCTTGGAGGAAGAGGAGGAGCAGGGGGCAGGGCCACAGTCCTGGCACCGGTGGCCCCCTACTTCTACGCAGGTTCCGGTGCTCTGGCGGGGGCCCCCCATTGGCCAAGGCCCCTGTGTTCATCCCCCACTTTGCAAGGGTAGGACTCTGCCAGACCAGGTCTGTGGCTGGGAAATGACCATGAGCGTTCGGTACGACGGTAAGTGATTCACTCCAGGTTAGGCTTGCCAGTTTGGGCTGCGCGTCTTCCTGGAGGTTCCATCACCCACCATAGTCTTTAATTAAAGGCTGCTCTTTAATTCCTGGTGACTCCCGGACAATCCTGGAGGGTTGGCAGCCCTACTCCAGGCTGGCTTGTGAAGCGAGCGACTCCTTGCAGCTGCTGGGCAGCGTTTGGTACCCGTGACCCTCGAGCTGCTGATGAGGGTGGATGCCTAACTGATGTCTGAACCCTTGGGTGTCACCTCAGGCCAGTGGTAGGGAGCACTGGAAGATGCACAACTGTTAGAAGGCATCTATAGGGCTATCACCCTCTCCTGCCCTAGCCCACCAGACCCCACTTCCTGTCCAGAACCAGGGATAGAACTCAGGAGTCCTGGTTCCCTCCCTCCCCACCCACTCCAACCACTAGACCCCACTTCCTGCCCAGAACCAGGGAGAGAACTCAGAAGTTGTTTCATGGGAGAGTTCAAAATTTTTGTTTTTCCTTCCGATTGGGAACGAAAACAAATGTCCAAATGTTGAAATTTCCCAATGAACGCAGATGCAGAGTTTTGACGGATGTGAGTTATTTCTTTGTGATGAAGAATGTTTGTTGCCCTTTTGGAAAACAACAGGCCGCACGTGGATGTGGTGCTGGAAATGTTTTTCATTATCAGGGTGTAGTATTGGGAAGCCTTTTGCAATCACAGGCCGTGGGCGTCATTCCCTCATCTCAGCCTCATTCCCTCGACTATTTAAACACTTCACGCTTTCTTTCAGCAGGTGTTTGTGAAGGACCCTGTGATTTCATCGATTTTAAAAATCACAAGGAAACTGTGATCCATCCATCCTACCGTCCTGCATAGCCCAGGCCGGAGAACCTCCAGCAGGGAGAGATTTCTGTTTCCAGTTACAGACGAGCTCCAAGTGTGACTCATAAACAGGGGAATCTCGAGTGGGAGCAGAGAGGTTATTTCACCTCTGGAGTTGGCACTGCTGTGACTGCTGCTGGAATTTTGTGTCCTGAATAGAGACTAGGAGTGGCTGGGTCACTGCAAAAAGTAATTTTCCCTCTGCTGATATTCACACCTTCTTGTCAACTGTTTGAGATAGGCCACCTTGATTGCATTGGTCTCGTTAGCACTACAAAAGTGATTTTCCTTCCCTTGGTACTGGCCCCTTGTTATCGACTGTTGAGAATAAGCCACTTCCATCTTAATTGAATTGGTTCGTTAGCACTGACCCCTCCCACTTGGTAAGGCAACTCCCATCTTTTCATGTGCTATCATATGTATTCTGCTTACTGTATTTTCCACTCCATGCATCTGATGAAGTGGGTTCTAGCCCATGAAAGTTTATGCCCAAATAAATGCATTAGTCTCTAAGGTGCCACAAGGACTCCTTGTTGTTTTTGCTGATACAGACTAACACGGCTACCCCTCTGAAACCATTCATTAGGCAGCAAACTAATATTAATTAAATAACTGGGTCGTTTTTGCAATCCAGCCCTGTGCCATTATTCTCTGTGCCCCGAATGATCTTAAAACCAGGACAACACCGGCTCTTCAAATGTGGCGCGTAATTCACATAGACTCGTGAGCAAGAAGGAGGTGCACGGCCGCTGCAAAAAACTGGCTCAAAAAAATAAAGAAACACTGGCTCTTTTGTTTTGAGTTCTGGCGCTGGAGGATGGACAGGTCACATTTTCAAGCTTTTCTCCGTAAGGGCAAGAAACTTTCTTTTTTTCTTAATGAAACCTGCCACTGATGATACATACAGCCTGATGACCGTGACAACTTATCTGTGTCACACTTACGGTCAGCTTAGACGGATCATAAACTGAAGGCTGCTCCTGGGTCTTTCATTGTCTCACTCATCTGACGCTGAAGAAAACCAGCTCTGCGCCACAGCTGACAACTTTCGTGCGGTAAAGAAGCCCCCCTCAACTTTCACAAAGAGCCAAAAATCCAGCTAATCCCATTTAAAAAAAAGGCGCAAACAAGCCACTCCCTGAAAATGCCAACACTGTATGTGACTAGATTCCCCCGGCGTGCAGGCTGGGACTGTGGTGAGCCCGCTGGGCACCCCTGACTCTCCCTCCCCCCCCTTGCCCCTGCTTGCTAGGGTGACCTACAAGAAAAAGACCCAAATATCAGGACTGTCCCTATAAAATCGGGACATCTGTTCACCCTGCTGCTTGTCTGGAGATGATTGGAAAAAAATAAAAAGAAGCTACAAGCCAAACAAGCAACAGGCTACAAGCCAAAAACTAGCCAACAAGCAACTTACAAGCCAGTTAAGCTAAACCCAAGCCCAATGTCTGCATTTTTCCCACTGGTTTAGCATGTCTGCTCCCCGCTGATTGACAGCTCAAAGCTTCCCAGAAGTAGAGGAGCAAACCAGTCACTGGGCAGGGTTGTTCCCAGCTGGTTCGACCAGACCTTTCATGCCAGGGCTGGGTAATTACCTTGTAATTGGCTCTAATTAGCTCTGCTGCAGCATTCCTAACCTGGAGCTCTTCCAGAAGGTTGATTCACGTATGAGCCCGCAAACAGGGCTGGCTCCAGGCACCAGCCGACCAAGCACGTGCTTGAGGTGGCACCTTGCAAGCGGCGGCCAATCTTCGGGTGGCGGGGCGGCGCTCGGGGGGGGTGTTATGCTGGCATGGTGCTCGGGAGGGTTGCTTCGGTGGGGCGGGGTGGCACTGGGGGGGTTGTTACAGTGCAGTGAGGAGGCGCTTGGGGGGGTTGTTACAGCCCAGCGGGGCGGTGCTTGGGGGGGTTGTTTTGGCGGTGCAGCACGGCGCTCGGGGGGTTTTCAGTGGGGCAGCGCGGTGCTCGGGGGGGGGGTTGTTATGGCAGAGTGGCGCTTATTTTTTTTTTTGCTTGGGGCGGCAAAAAAGTTCGAGCTGGCCCTGCTTGCAAACCTCGGAAAGGAAACTGTGTCCCATCACACCCTTGGCCAATGGATCCCTCCCCCATGGTCCACGCTGAGGCTGATCTTTTCCACTCGCCACTTGCCGATGCCCACGCTGGCTGTGCAATGGAACAATGGTGCAGAGCCCAGTGAGTAGCCGGGTGGCCGATTTCCCCACGCATCCTGCATGCACATCAGTGTCACATTGGGAGACCAGGTGTCTTGATTTTATAGGGACAGACCCGATTTTGGGGCTTTTTCTTATATAGGTTCCTATTACTCCCAGTCCCTGTCCCAATTCACACTTGCTGTCTGGTCACCCCAGTGTCACAGGGTCCACGACCTGCCCCTCCCCCTGGGGCCCGCTTGCTTCCCCCACTAAGGCTCAGAGAGGCTTTGGCATTGTGCAACACCCGGGTCTTTATTCACTTAAGATTATCCCACCACCAGTGTCTATTTATAGACAAGTCTTGCAGGATTGGTCATCTCCTTTACAGGCAGAGGCAGTCTTCAGCTGGGAGTCCTCCAGTTCCCTCCCTGACTGACTTCTCCCTGGGTGCCTCCCCCTCCCGACTCTCTCCCAGCCTTTTTAGCCCTTGGCTTGTCAGGCCAGCAGGTGTTGCCAATCCTCAGGCCGGCATCACGCCTTTTCCAGCAGCCCCCATCAGCTTCCCCTGATTGGAGCTTACTGGGCAGGGGCTAATTAGGTGCTTTTGCCCCAACACCCTGCTACAATCAGCTTACGCTGAGTGCTTTGCAGTTGGGTGTTATCCTAGTTCTCGTCCTAGCAGCAGTGTCGCAAGGATGCACCTTGTCAAGGGATTACATGAGTCATACTGGCCTGGGCGCGGAGGGAAGGCAGGACTGCCTAGCGATTAGGTACACAAGAGCAGAATGGGGCAAAGAATGGAGTTTTTGGTTCTCTAACCATTCTGAAAAAGTTGGGGGGGGGGATTAATTTTAGGTTGGCCCAACAACAAAATGTTTCAACATTTTCAGCCAATCTAAATGTTGAAAAAAAAATCATTTCGGGTCGAATGAAACGATTTCAGCTCGTTTGAAAGATTTTCAAACTGTTGTCAAAAATGAATCTGAAGGTGATTTTGAAAGAAAAGGCATTTTGACTCCAAACCATGGAACGGTTTGGTTTAGAAATGCCAAAAATGGAACGTGTGTAAGGTCTGTTATTTCCCCCGCCAAAGCGATTCAGTGAAACGGACATGAATTCGCAAGATGGTGCGGTCGACCTGAATCTGCATTTTTTTTTTTTTGCCCCAAAAAATTCTTCTCAGGAGAGCTGGATTCAATTCCTGGCTCTGATACTGACCTCTGTCAAGTCACTTTGTCCCCCCGAGCCTCAGTTTCCCCATTAGGATAATGATATTGACCCTCTGGTGTAAAGTACTTTGAGATCTACAGATGGAGATCTGTAAAGTCATCATTTCATCACCTCTCCCAAAGCTGCCTCTTCTCTTCCCCACTCTTTCCTCCCTGGTTCCCTAAGGAAACCTACACCTACGCTGTGAATCTACATCTGCTAGCACCTGTCCTCTCACAGAGGCAATGCCTCCTAGTGAAGGCACCTGGAATTGCTCCTCCTGCAATTTTCCAGCTGCTTCTGCAAGTGATTGTGAGTAGCTTAAATGTCACTAGATTAAGGGTGTCAAACTCAGTGGGAGGAGAGGGCTGTACTCCAACTTTAGTTACGGTTGCAGGCAGGGATTTAAAATCAGAACTGGAGCTGGAGGGGAATTTTCCATCAAAGCCATTTTTGGAGCAGAAAAAAGTGGTTTCTGTGAAATCGACCTTTTCCACGCGTTGTGTTCCAATATTTGCATTGTCCACCACGCAAATTATAATGTAAACATTAAAGTGCATCTTCCCAAGGTGCCTTATGGGAGTTGTAGTTCGTGTCACACCCTCATTCTCTTGTGGGAGCTGGAGTCCTTGGCTGGGCTACAACTCCTACGGTGCACCACTGGCTGGCTGGGCCACATGGTGCATCATGGGAGATGTGGAGTAGTCAGGGAGTCCCCAATGCTCCAACCACTAGACCTTATGCCCCTTCCCAAGCCAGGGATGGAACCCAGGAGTCTGATACCTAGCCCCTTGTGCTCTAATGCACTAGACCCCACTCAGATCTGGGGACAGAACCCAGGAGTCCTGAACCCCTAGCCCCCTGCTCTAGCACACTAGACCCAGCTCACCTCCCAGAGCCGGGAATGGCAGACAGGAGTCCTGACCTCCAGCCCTCTCATGATCTAACCACTAGACCAAACCCCCATCTGGAATCTGGACTCAGTGACCCAATCCTATGGGCATATAGGTGCGTTCCAACAGGTTACCCAACCACAGGCCAAGAAGTCTCGGGTTCCAACATTAGTTCGGTATCCACCGTCATCAGCAGGCCAAGATCCACTCATCTCAAACGCTGCCTGGCAACACGGCCTCTTTCACCATCCGCATTGCTGCCATGAGTCACTCTTTTCAGAAGCCACCTGGAGTGATTCACCCACTGTCATACCAAACACTTATGGTTGCTTTCCAGCTGTAAAGCATGCCTGGCAGCCACCTACCTTAGCAAAGGGTGCGAGACGCAGCTGGGAAGGAAGATCGTGAGGTGTCCAGATGCCCTGGTGATTGGGGGTCAGATAAAGAAAAGGATCCCAGGACAGGGCTGGCTAAATGCTCATGTGCGACCCGCATCACCACAGTGGCAAGATCATCTCCTGGATATTTATGGACTTAACTCACCCCTGGAAGGAAGGGATTTTTATGTAGCGATAGTTGAACAAAAATGATTTTTTTCTATTAGATTTTTTGTAGAAAAAAGTTCATTTTCGATGAAATTTTTCGTTTTCCAGAATAGTTTTCAAAAGAGAAAAAAAATGTTGGGGGGAAGGGTTAGTTTGAGGGTGTTTCTGACATCTTTCCATTTTGAAATGCTGGGTCTCCCCTCCCCACCTTTCAACAGAAAACTGTTCCATCGGCAGGTTTCGTCACCAGCTGTAGTTATCATCTGACCAGGAGGGTGTTTCAAAAGTGAAAAGTGGGAGTTTTCCCCAAACATTTTCTTTTTTCCCCCTGGAGGAAAACACTCCAAAAATGTGGAAAGCCACCCATTTCCCCAGGTTTCTAGACTGCCCGTAGGAAACCTGGAATTCCCCAGTGGGAAATGTTTTTCCTTTGAAAATTTATACTTGGGAAACAGACCAGATTTCCCACCCAGCGTCATTAATAAATACTTATCTAGGACTTTCCACCCAGAGATCTCTAAGCACTGTACAAAGGAGTTCAGTATCATTACCCTATTTGCCAGGGGGGGAAACTGAGTCACAGACAAGTGACGTGATCCACAGCAGGCCAGTGGAAGAACTGGCACTAAAACTCAGGCCTCTGAAGGCCCAGCCTGGTGTGCTATCCATTTGGTCACATTGTCTCTTGGCTATAAAGAGCAAAGTTTGGAGAGCTCAGCTCTGTGCTCATGTTATGCTGAAATGGCTGGCTCAGTGGGATATTGGATCCAAAGTCAGTCACAGGACCTGCTAAGCCAGTGGCTGCCCCAAACTCCCTGCTTCAGGCTCAATGGAAGGAGAAATCAAACCCCATTATGGTGCAGAGAGAGCTGCATGCAAAGGAAGTTACCACCCAAGATCCATGGTGGCTCAGAGCTGAGCCATGTGGGTTGAAGGGTTTCTCTGGTAGCCAACATGGGGGCGAGGCGATCGGCTGCAGCCTGTGCATGTGGGAAGCAGGAAGCCAGGAGCAGAAGCTGCAGGTGGGACTGTGGGTGGAAGCAGAGAGGCAGAGATTTTTGGGCAAAGGGCCTGCTGGAGGGACAGGTGTGGGGATTTTAGAACTACGGAACTGCTTGCTGCACTCAAGAGAACACGCCTGTGGGGACGTATTTCTGGGAGTCAACGAGATTCCTCCAAGCACAGGCCAGACTCCTGACAGGAATGACCCTGCCAGGCCGCAGATCTCGGTGAGGGGCTCAGGGCAAAAAGGGGTGACCCTACGAGTAAAGGACACAGGCAAGCCACCCAGGAGCGATTCACCTTTCCAAGGGTGGGTGAGCTGATGGAGGATTATTTCATTCTGCAGAAGCTCTCTGACGCTGCCAGGATCTACCTGGGGTAGGGGATGAGTGTTCTCCTCCTCCGCAGCATTATTGTGACAGATTTTAGTTACCAATCTGCCTGAGGCGTCAGGAGATTGGGCTGAGGCCACAGGATTGTTGGGGGAGGAGATGACAAAACACACCAAGGGTTTAAATTGTAAAGCTTTATTAATAAAATAATAACAGAACAGTGGAGAGGGATGGGTGCTCTCCACGTCTCTCAGAGGAAGGAAGAAAGCGTTAGTGCTCCAAGCCCTAACCCATTTTCATACTCTCACACGTTTTACCCACGGCTGGCCAAGCCTGAGTGTAATGCAAGAACAGGGGGACGGGAGTTTTGTCCTGGGCCCAGGTCATTTGGAGTCCGCTGTAATCTCCGAGTTGCTCCAGCTCTTAGGAGGGTTTTAAGTCCTGGCTTCTCTTTGGGGGTGTTTTGTTTAGGGACCTCTGCTCCTGATGCTTTTTTGTACCAGTCCAAACTGGCTTTCAGTGGTTTCCTCAACTTTTTCAAAACCCACCGGCTCCAGACACACCGGCGGGACTTTGTTTTCTCCCGTGTTGGCCTTTGCTGTATTGTTTGTTTTGGGCTCCCTTTGAGGCTTGTTTAGCTGGATACCCCTTTCTTATGGCTGGTTGGGGCAAGGGGTGGAAATCCAGGCCCCCCTCTTTCTTGGCAGGCAGCTAAGGGTTGGCTGTGAGCTGCGGCCTTGGGCCAGAGTCGGTGTTTTATCTTTTGACTAAGTGAGCTGGAGTATCAGGTTAACCCATTCTCTGCTCTTCTCCTCCTTCCCCCTCTTGGCCTCTCGCTCCCTGCAAGGGAACCTTCCATTCTACACTTACACCTTTGACCTTCCTCCCTCCATCCCCAAAATGCCTTGCGATGCTCACAACCGCGTTAGCAGCACTCAATGCTGATCTGTCTTCCCATGGGACCGCCTGAGGGAGGGAGTCCTTGGGCCTGGAACGGTCTCCACCTTGATCCCAAATCAACATTTTGTTGTGAGGGGTCACCAATTTGGGTTTTACCCTTTTTTTGACACGGTGGCTAGGGTTACCATTGGCCTTTTATATATATAGCAATATAGCATGCCTGGGCTATAGATTTGTTGGGTTACATATTGTTGGAGCTGGGAGCACACCGAATTTAATGTCGGTTGGTTTTGGGCTTTAATTATGGATTTAATTTGTTTTTGTAAGGCGTTTTGCATGTGGAGGGCCATTTTGTCAGTTTGTTTGAGGATGGCAGTGGCCACTGTTGGTGGGTGAGATTTGCACTTATGACCAGTTTTATGGCTGTTTTTAATTGTTTTACACCTCTACCCCAATATAACGTGGGTTCGCATACAAAGCGGTAAAGCTCTGACACGCTGCTCTGAGCAGGGCCAGGCCGGGGCTGAGAGGTTCAATAAGGGGCAGAGGGTCTCGGGGGCGGTCAGGGGCTCTCCCCCCAAGAGTCTGGGGGGCAGGAGCTGGGAGGGAGCACTTTTGGGGGCCCCGCAGTCCAAGTGTGGCCCAGGGGATTAGCAGGGGTCCGAGAGAAGCTCACTCTGCTTCCCTCGCCCCAGCCGTGTCGCTCAGGGGTGGGCACTTGGGAGAAGGGATCCTCCCCGCACTCACCAGTAACGGTGGGAAGCAGAGCAGCCCAGCCCCAGCCAGCTCCATTCCGCCAGCTCCCAGCTGTGTCGCTCCACTTCCCGCCGGGCAGGTGAGTGCAAGGGGGCGTCCTTTCCCCAACCTTCCTCCGCTCACCTGTGGCGGGAAGCGGAGCGCCACAGCTGGGAGCTGGTAGGGTGGAGCTGGCTGGGGCCGGGCTGCTCCGTTTCCCACCGCCGCCGGTAAGTGCCTGTCGGGGGCGGAGGGACGGGGTGGATAGGGGTCGGAGCCGTCAGGGGACATGAGAGTTGGATAAGGGGTGGGGTCCTGGGAGTCTCTGGGGGGAGCGGTCAGGGAATGAGGAACAAGGGGGCAAAGCAAATTTGATATAACACGGTCTCACCTATAATGCGGTGAGATTTTGAGGACCGTGTTATGCACAAGGAGCCCATTAGGGTTTCCTTTTGGGGGTGGGACAAGGACACTGTATCCCTGAGAGAGCAAGTTGGAGGGTGCCCCCCCCCCCAGTACAATTGGGAAGAAAGGCTGGGACCTGGAAGCGTGTTAGGGGCAGGTAAATGTTTAAAGCTCCCAAGGTGGCATTCAGGAGGATTTAGCGTTGAATGGCTGCCTTTTATTTGGTGGCTGGTAAAATTTGCTACCACCGCTGGTGAGACAATGGGACGTAACATTGTCCTGTGTGGTGCTGCCTGCCGGGGTACGGAGCTTTTTTGGGTTAATTTTATTTGGGACCTAACTGGGGTGGTGATATGCAGAGCTAGGGGAGCTGGAGCTTTCAGCCGGTGGCCGCTTTTGGAAAATACCCAGAAAAAATGTTGTATTACAATGAAAGAGGATTTTGCAGGCCTGAAGCAGCAAGAGCGGTTTTACCACTTTTGTTTAGGGTGTTTCGGGGCTTTTGCTATTGTTGCTTTGTTTTGTTAACATACATGAACAACATACATGGGGAAACTGAGGCGTGGATGAAATTTTTTTTTTTAAATTATGAGGGTTTTTTATAGCTTTTTTTAGCTTTTGTTTTGGGTGTTGTTTGCTTGGTTTAGTAGGTGGTTACAATAATATTGCATTTAGGGATTGCTATTACTTGCCAAAGTGCTTTTTATATTATTTTCATTTTAGGCCATTCTAGGAGGAACAGGGTTTGTTTCTATGGGATTTAAGGGAGGGTTGGGACCACCCACCAGGTATTTTGCTGTGGTCCTGCTGTGTTTATTTGGATTATGCGCTGTTTTTCAGACTTTTTTGTTTGTTTGTAGCCTTGTGCTACATGATGGTTTGGGCTTTATTAGCAGCTTGAGACAGAGAGAGCCTTTGGAGGGGTGGTTTTTTTCTTTTAATTCTTATTATTGTTTTTTAGATAATTTTATGGACAGCTGGAAACCAGGAGAGTTTAGGTAGGTGGCTGGTTTATAACCGAGCCATGTGATGCTATGACCAGAAATTTAGGGAGAAACAAACATATGTTGTGAGCTGATTGGCATGCACTTATTTTAGTTTGCTTGGTTGCTAAAGCTGGTACGCTGTTGGGGGTGGGGGGTGTGATTTACAATGGAGTACGGACCCACCCACTGGACATTTAGAGTAAATTATTTTTACAATTACTCCACCCCATTTGACGATTAAAAAGGATGCGCCAGGGGAATTATTTCTGGCCAGGGGAGAAATGGCAGTGGGCTTTTTAAAGATTTTTTTAAAAAATATTTTTATACTGAGGTTTTATGGGTTTGGAGGTAGTAGTGGTTGAGCAGCATTTTATGTTTCGAATTTTAGGAGGGTTTTTTTTGTAAAAAATGTAAGACATTATTCAGGATGCAAAAGATTTGATTTGTGAAATACCAAGAAATGGACAATTCACTACTTCCACACAGTGTTTGTTCCAATGATCGATCACCTGTGCTGGTAAATATTTGAAATGTATTTCTAAGTTGAATATGTCTGGCTTCAACTTCCAGCCAAGGGATGGTGTTTGACCTTCCTTGGCTAGAGCGAAGATCCTGTTATTAAATATTTGTTCCCCACGTAGGTACTTATAGACGGGGATCACGTTACTTCGGAATCTTCTCCTTGTGAAGCTAAACAGTTTGAACTTCTGTCCTCTATCATTCAAGTACCCTGTATTTCCACCACCCCCCCAAAAGGTACCTAGTTACCATAAATCATCACTTTTTGATCTTTGTGATCAGCTAACCAGAGCTGAGCACCCACGGAAAAAAATAGCAGGTGCTCAGTGTGACGGGTTTGGTCACAGATTCTCCCTTGGGACTGTCACTTGATGTGCTGGAATTACCTCTGAGGCCATTTTCCCTGCCAGCTTGGGACTCCAGAACCCTGCCTTGTTGAGCCAGACATGCTAGCCTGCTGCAACACAGACCCAGGTCTGGTCCATGCCCCCAAAAGCTGCAGGCTTTAACCAAAAACTGCTCAGGTCACCTATCTCCAGCACCCCGACACCCAATTCCCAACGGGATCCAAATCCCAAATAAATCCATTTTACTCTGTATAAAGCTTATACAGGGTAAATTCATAAATTGTTCACCCTTTATAACACTGATAGAGAGATATGCCCAGCTGTTTGCTCCCTCAGATATTAATCACTTAGTAGATTATAAACTTTGTAGCGATACCTTACAAGAAACCTTTTGCATAAAGCATATTCCAGTTACATTATAGTCACACTCATAGGCATATTTCCATCAAACACGTGGAGTGCAACGTCACACTCGGCACCCACCGGCAGCCTCGCGGATCAGCTCCTTCTCCACCCCCCAGTGCCTCCTGCCCACTGCGATCAGCTGTTCAGTGGCGTGCAGGAGACACATGGGGGGAGGAGTGGGGGCAAGAAGAGGTGGGGGAGGGGGCAGAACGGGATGGTGTAGGGGTGGGAAGAGGCAGGGCAGAGGTGAGGGCTTGGGGGAAGGGTGGAGGGGGGTGGGCGTGGAGCAGAGCGGGGGTCGAGCTCCCCCCCGGGAATTGGGGAAGTCAACGCCTCTGATACCAGGGACCAGCTTGCTGCCTTTCCAACCTGTGTCAGGGAGATTTCAGTGAGTGGCAAGGAGGCTGCCGCGGACCGGTCCTTGAGAAACACACTGAGCTAAGCAGACTGAGCACTTCTCAGCAAGTCTCTCACTGTCAGACCATTTCTCCAGCCCTTGAATTGTTTTTGTGGCAATTATTCTACACATCTCCAATCATCCAACATCACCACTGATTATAATGGAACTGCCTAGACCAGCTTATTATGAGGTGGGTGCACAACTGGTTGGAAAAGCTGACTCAGAGAGTCGTTATCAGTGGTTCACAGACAAACTGGAAGGGCATCACGGGTGGGGTCCCTGGGGGATCAGTCCTGGTTTGGTCCTGTTCAATTTCTTCATCAATGATTTGAATAATGGCATAGGGAGAACACAGAGAAAGTTTGCGGACGATACCACGTGGGGATGGGTTACGAGTACTTTGGAGCACAGGGTCAGAATTCAAAATGATCAGGACACACTGGAGAAATGGTCTGAAGTAAATAGGATGAAATTCAATAAGGACAAATGCAAAGCACAACATTGAGGAAGGAACAACCCATTGCAGAAATACAAAATGGGAAAGGCCTGTCTAGGAAGGAGTCCGGCAGAAAGGGATCTGGGTGGATCACAAGCTACATAAGAGTCAACAATGTAACACCATTGCATAAAAAGCAAACACCATTCTGGGATGTATAAGCAGGAGTGGTGTCAGCAAGACACTCGTTCATATGAGGCATATTTCTGATAAAAAAGTGACGCATGAAAGCGTGGGAGTCGGCTTATAAACGGTCGACACCAAAATCTGATGATTTTAAACTCTATGGCATCATGGAATTGAATATCTAATACATTGTCGTTTGTTTACCCGGAGAGTCTGCAGGCATGGAGCCCCTCAACTCCCTGTGGCTGCGGTTCGCCGCTGAGAGGCTCCATGCCTGCAGACACTCCAAGTAAACAAAATGTCCCGACCTGCCAGCGGCTTACCCTGATGGTCAGGAGCCAAAGTTTGCCAACTCCTGAAATATAGGGTCGGCTTATGATCGAGGAGGAAAGATTGAAACATTTGGGTTTGTTTAGTCCAGAGAAGAGACGACTGAGAGGGGACATGAGAACAGTTTTCAAGTACATGAAAGGTTGTCATAAAGAGGAGGGTAATAAATTGTTCTCCTTAATCTCTGAGGGTAGGACAAGAAGCAATGGGATTAAACTGCAGCAAGGGAGGTTTAGGTTGGACATTAGGAAAAACTTCCTAACATTCAGTGGTTAAGCACTGGCATAAATTGCCTAGGAAGGTTGTGGAATCTCCATCACTGGAGATTGTTAAGACCAGGTTGGACAAACACCTGTCAAGGATGGTCTAGATCAGGGGTTCTCAGGACACATTTTTTGGTGGCCTCAGACTTGGCCACTCTCACACTTTTCCCTAAAATACTTTATTTGGTTTAGGAAAAACAAATAAATATGCATGCAGACATGTCCAAATCATTGTAATTTGGTTATTGCTAGCTAGTAGGGTTGTCAACTTTCTAATTGAACAAAACCGAACACCCTTGCCCCACCCCACTCCTGAGGCTCCCCTGCCCTGCCCCTTCTCTGAGGCCCCACCCCCACTCGCTGCATCCCCTCTTCCTCCATCGCTCACCCTCCCACACCCTCACTGGGCTGGGGCAGGTGGTTGGGATGTAGGAGGGAGGTGAGGGCTCTGGTTGGGGGTGCAGGCTCTGGGGTAGGGCTGGGGATGAGAAGTTTGGGGTACAGGAGAGGGCGCCGGGCTGGGGCAGGGGGCTGGAATGTGGGGGGGTATGGGCTCTGAGCTGGGGGTGTAGGCTCTGGGTGGGGCCAGAAATGAGGGGTTCAGCATGTGGGAGATGGCTCTGGGCCAGAGCAGGGGTGTGGGAGGGAGTGTGGGCTCCAGCTGGGGTTGTGGACTCTGGGTGGGACTGGAGATGAGTGGTTTGGGGTGAAGAAAGGGGCTCCAGGCTGGGATAGGGGTTAAGGTGTGGGAAGGGGTGTGATCTATGACTGGGAGTGTCAGCTCTGGGGTGGGGCCATATTTGGGTTTTTGGGGTGCAGGAGGGGGCTGTGGCAGGGGTTCAGGTGTTGGGGGAAGGTGCGGCCTTTGGGAGGGAATTCAGCTGGGGCAAGGTGTTGGGGTATGGGAGGAGGTCCTGGCAGTGGTTACCATGGCTCCTGGGAAGTGAACATCAGGTCCTTGCAGCCCCTAGATGCATTGGCAGCAGGGGAGGCTTCATGAGCTGCCCTCGCACCCACAGGAACCGCCCCCACAGCTCCCATTGGCCATGGTTCTCAGCCAATGGGAACTGCGGAGCCGGCACTCAGGGCTAGGGCAGCACGTGGAGCCTTTCTGGCTGCCCAGATGCTGAAGGGACCTGGTGGCCACTTCCAGGAGCCACACGGAACTAGTGCAGGCAGAGAGCCTGTCTTAGCCCTTGGCCCCCGCTGCGCCGCTGATAGGCTAACAGATGTATTGGAGCATAAGCTTTTGTGGGTGAATATCCACTTTGTCAAGTGGGTGTTCTTGCATCTGATCAAGTGGGTATTCACCTATGAAAGCTTTTGCTCCAATACATCTGTTAGTCTATAAGGTGCCACAGGATTCTATGTTGCTTTTTACAGATCCAACACGGTTACCCCTCTGATACTCTCTGTCAGTGTTACAGAGGGAGGGCAATTTATGAGTTTACCCTGTATAAGCTTTATACAGAGTAAAATGGATTTATTTGAGGTTTGGATCCCATTGGGAGCTGGGTGTCTGGGTACTAGAGACAGGAGCACTTGCTGAGCTGTTTTCAGTTCAGTCTGCAGCTTTGAGGGTGTGGTTCAGACCCTGGGTCTCTGTTGCGTTTTATCTGCTAGCTTGGGCAGGGTTCTGAAGGCCCAAGCTAGCAGATAAAACGGGCTCAGAGGTAGTCTCAGCACATCCGGTGACAGTCCCAAGAGGGTCCCTGTGACCGAACCCATCACAGTGGCGTAGTCGGCAGGATCTGTGCACAGCTGATTGTTTTGAGACACTGGTAGTGACTGTAAGTGAGTTTTGAGTGTGGTGGCTGGAGAACAGACAAAGTGGTTACTGGTTTGTTATTTTCGGTTTGTTTATTTCGGGTGAGGGAAATAAGCACAAGAAAGCAGGAAAATGACTACCAGTGAGAAAGCTGCAAAACTAGAGCTGGCCAGACTGGGAGCAGAAGAGAAGGCAAAGGACCGTGAGTTTCAGATGAGGCTCAAAGAAGCAGAGGCAGCCAGGGAGGAAGCTGCTCACAAAAGAGCCATGGGCTTAAAAGAAAAAGAGCTTGAAGCCCAGAAAGCTGCCCAGGAGGACAAGGAAAGGGAGAGGCAGCTAGCCCTGGGATTAAAAGACCGAGAAATACAGGCCCAAATTGAGACTCAGAAGCATGAACTGGCTGTAATGAAGTAGAAGAGGCAAAACCCTCCAGAAGCTGGCCCCACTTCCCCAAAAATCCATAAATGGGAGCAGTTGTGTCCGCAGTATGATGAATCCAGTGATATTGCTGAATATTTCAACACCTTTGAAAGACACTGCACTCTCTTTTCAATTCCTGAAGATGAGAAGATGACCACTTTGGTTGCAAAATCGACTGGGAGAGCTTTGGACATATTTAATAAGATGCCTATTGCTGATGCTTCAAACGGTGGTAAATTTAAGGAACTGGTTTTGAAAGAGTTCCAGGTTACATCTGAAACCCACAGGGTGAAATTCAGGAGTCTTAAGAGGGGATCTGAATTAAGTAATGTGGCCTATGTAAATGAAATGAAAGATTTGTTAGACACAGGGGTGAGGGGAAAAGGCATTACAAGCTTGGAAGAAATGTGTGATTTGGTTACTCGAGAACAGTTCCTGAATATGTACAGTGATGATGTAAAACAGTGTTTGTGGGACAAAAAGGTAGGTTCTGTGGGTGAATTAGCTGGGTTTGCAGACTCTTTCGAACAGTCACAAGCTGCAATTAACCATAAACCACTGGCAGAAGGATATAGGGTTCATGGAAAGCGGAATCACTGTTTTACCCGTGAGAAAAAGGCGTCTGGGCGTTCACCTCCCCCCCATTCCCCTATTACTTGTCCCAAATCTCCTGTACAAGCAGAGGAGCCCAAGAGGTGCTATCATTGTAAGTCCACTGAGCACCTGAGGAATAAATGTCCGAGGCTAAGTGGGAACAGGCAGCAGGTAACACATGAAACTGCTGCTTCCCAGAGCACAGGGGTATCCCAGGCCACTGCCTCTTATCACACAGGATTTGTAAAGGTTGCTTCTGCACAACCAAGCAGTGAGCATATGCATGCTGTTAAGCTTAATGGCAAAGTGCTCCAAGGCTGGAGAGACACTGGTGCAGAAATTTCTGTGACCAGGAGAGATTTGATCCAGAAGAAGGATTTGTTACCAGAAAAAAATGGCAGAATTTGAATTGTTCAGAGGTAACAACATCCTTGCACCTTTAGCTAAGGTACACATGGAAACTGGTGGCTAGCAGGCTGAACGGTGCAGCGCTGGCACACAATTTTGCACTGTTTCTATTGGGAAATTATTATTATTATTATTTTTTGATGTGGCAGAATCTGTCTCATAGACTCATAGACTCATAGGTCAGAAGGGACCAATCTGATCATCTAGTCTGACCTCCTGCACAAGGCAGGCCACAGAACCCCACCCATCCAATTTTATAACAACCCCTAACCCAGGACCGAATTATTGAAATCCTCAAAACTGGTTTGAAGACCTCAAGCTGCAGAGAATCCACCAGCAAGCGACCCGTGTCCCACGCTGCAGGGGAAGGCGAAAAACCTCCAGGGCCCCTGCCAATCCGCCCTGGAGGAAAATTCCTTCCCGACCCCAAATATGGCGATCAGCTAAACCCTGAGCATGTGGACAAGACTCACCAGCCAGCACCCAAGAAGGAATCTTGTGCTGAAAGCCCCAGGGGGGAGGCTGGAGTCGCTGGAGGAATAGGAGAGTGTCTCTTTAATTCCTTTATAGCAGTGGAGAATGCGACTTTGGGGAAAAGGGTGGTCAAAACCAGTTCCTGTAGCCCCTGGGCTCAAGGCAAGTCCCTGTAGGAAGGGCTGGATAGAGCCAGCTCCTGTCTGTGATCATCTCCCTGGGGGAGGGGGATGTTCCACCTTGTAACAAGGGGAGGCCTTCCCAGCTGTTGACTGACAGGAAGTTGCAGGTCAGCAGGGGTCCTGCCATGGGGTGCACAGAGACATGTATCCCAGAGACGGAAGTTGGGGTTCTGGGGACCACTGCAGTGGGAACAGACCCCAAGGGCTCTGTAGCGGGGAGCAGGCCCAACCTGAGGGAAAGGGGGGGATTTTGCTGGCCAGTGAAGGGTCTGTCTTGGCTGGTAGCCCATGACTGGATTAGTGTTTGTTAGGGTATACCCCCCCCTCCCCAGATCTGAACTCTGGGGTACAGATGTGGGGACCCACATGAAAGACCCCCCAAGCTTATCTTCTACCAGCTTAAGTTAAAACTTTTTCAAGGCACAGTTTTTTGCCTTGGACAGATATTGCTGCCACCACCAAGTGATTTTTACAAATATTCAGCGGTCACTTGGAGCCCTATTTCCCCCCCCAAATAACTCTCCCAGTCTCTTCACCCCCTTTCCTGGGGAAGCTTGAGAATAAAATACCAATCAGTTGCCTTAGCAATGTGAGCACAGACCAAGCCCTTGTCTAAGGACTTTGGAATTAAAGGATTTTTTTTAAAAGGTAAATTTTATTAAAAAAGAAAAACAACATCTGAAAATTCAGGCTTTAGGGATTAAAGACCAAAAATATTTTGGGGGGGTTCAGTTTAAAGGGTACACGCAAAACAAAAGCACCTGGGATTAGCACAGAGGAATCCACAAACCAAAACAACCAGAAAGTTTTCTAATCACATCTGTCTTAACTTTTTCTGTGCTACTTACGTATCTGGGGTTCCAAATGAGCAGTTTCGAGGTATGATGCTGATGATTTCCACACCTGGCTTAAAGCTTACAGCTTGGTGCTGCCTTCCCCTCTCTCCAGTCTGAGACACAAAGCAAAAAACCCACACCCAGCAATTTTTCAAATTTGAAAGGGTGCAGCCTCCCTGTTGGTTCCCCTGGTCAGGTGCCAACTCAGGTTAAGCTTCCTGTAACTTTTTACTGTTAAGGGCCTAACTGTCTGGGTGTCCATAAAAGGGAGCGTTACCTTCCCTCATTTATCACAGGGTCACATTCCCTTCTGGGGGACACAGGAGTGTCTGCCTCAGAGGGGGGCCCGGAGAGGAAAGTCCAGATGGAAGGTGAGAGGGGACAGGGGAGTCTGCCCACATTTGTAGGGAGGCTTTTCCCCACGAGGAGGGTGGAGGATCTGCATCTGAAATGCCAGACCCCTCACCTGTGGATCAGGTTTTAAGGGAACACTGGGGGTCAGATCTCCTGGAGGGGAGAGTCCCCCCAGCTGACCTTTTGGGAACAGAGAGTGGGGTGACCGAGGGGAATCTTACCAATCCAAAGCACTCCATTGAAGGATGTTGTTCCTGCTATGCTTGTAAGAGAGAAAACTGCCTCTTCAAGGTAGGCAGCAGGAAAACTTTGCATTGGGGAAACTTCTCAAGGGGGTGGGGTCCAACACAGAGATTCCAGAGGGAGGGGCCGAGGGCAGGCATGGTTGCAGTTCACCCTTTCCTTGCCAGAAACTCAAACACACGCCCGTATTGAGAGCCTTCTCCTGAGAGGCAGGAGAATCTGTGTCTGAGCCCCCAGCATGGTACACAAAGGGATTGGGAAATACAGTGGATGCTGGGCAAGTCAGGCTGCGTGAACAGAGTCTGTCCATCATAAGCTGGCTGTTAATCTTGTGTCTTTTGCTACTTCATCTAGGGGTCAGGACAAAGGAGTTAATACTAATGGATAACCTTTAAAGATGTGGGACATACCTGATTTGTGGGAAAAACTTTTGTCCATGCTAGGAATGGTGACAAGACGTGCTTGTGGGACTGTTGTTTTCAGCTTATACCTGTAAACAGGCTGGAAGCTTGGCACAGCAGCAAAAGCATAATCGGCCTACGCTGCTGTGTGGAAGGGAAAACTGAGGCACACTGCCTCATGGCACTGGTGACTAAATGCCAAGACACCTACACTTGAACAGATATTGCTATCTGCATTCTGTAAGCAATACTACACCCCAACCTGTTTTCAGGCACTTGCGGATCCAGAACTTTGCAAGAACATCTATAAATTACATCATAGGATTTAAAAGTACTGGGAGGGTGTGTAACCAGAGACAAACAGGGATTTTACACATACTGCCTCCCCCACAGACAGTGTCCAAGCCTCCAGCAGTAAGTTCATAAGTAGCGCGTGATGTTGCCCTCCATATGTTTTATGGAAATGTGCTGATGAGTGTGAATATAATGTAACTGGAATATGCTTCACGCAAAAGGTCTCTTGTAAGGTATCGTTACAACGCTTATAATCTACTGAGTGTGTTCAACCTATTTGTATGAATGTATCATTCTTGGATCTGAAACTAGAAATATAAAGTTTAACGCTGAAGTGCTATTGTAATTATGCGAAGTGTGGGCCATTAATGGTGGCTTGGAATCTTGACAGCTCCCATTGACTAGGACAACTGGTTGTAGATGGCTCTGTTTACCTGAAAGCCTCCACTGCACGCGTGCGGGCCAGTCCTGGAGGAATGGAGGGGGGCTTACAGGACATGTGAACATGTCACACGATGCTAGAATCCATCTTTAAGCTGGTGCTTTTCCATTTAGAAGGAGGAGTGGGAACCCACAGAGAGACCAAGGATTCCTGCCTTGTGCCAAAGGTGTAGAAGCGGGTGGAGCAGAACAAAGGGGCTGTAGTCATGGAAATCCCCTAGGTACCACCTGAGCTGGAACTAACAAGGGCTGTACCAGGGGAAGGTTTGGGCCCAGACTAGGAAGGAGTCTAGTCTGTGAAAGAAGCTTATTGGACCATCTCTAAGGGTGAGATTTACTTGTATTCAGTTTCTTAATATATTAGGCTTAGACTTGCGTGTTTTGTTTTATTTTGCTTAGTAATTTACTTTGTTCTGTCTGTTATTACTTGGAACCACTTAAACCCTACTTTTTTACACTTAATAAAATCACTTTTTTGTTTATTAATTGACCCAGAGTAAGTGATTAATACCTGGGGAAGCAAACAGTTGTGAATATCTCTCTGTGTTATAGAGGGAGGGCAATTTATGAGTTTACCCTGTATAAGCTTTATACAGATAAAAACAGATTTATTTGGGGTTTGAATCCCATTGGGAACTGGGTGTCTGGGTGCTGGAGACAGGAGCACTTACCGAGCTGTTTTCAGTTAAGTCTGCAGCTCTTGGGGGTGTGGGTCAGACCCTGGGTCTGTGTTGCAGCAGGCTAGCATGGCTGGCTCAACAAGGCAGGGTTCTGGAGTCCCAAGCTGGCAGAGAAAATGGGCTCAGAGGTAGTTTCAGCACATCAGATGACAGTCTCAAGGGGGCCTTTGTGACTGAACCTATCACAGTAAGTGTCAGGACCTGCTGCAGAGCTAGTCTCCAGGCAACCTAATGAGCACAGCTGGCCTGTTGGAGGCTGCCTAATTGGGCTACTTTGCCTAATTGATTGGGAGAGTCAGTAGCCAGCCACATTAGCTCCTGCACCCGCTTGTCCCCAGCCTTTCTCCCACCCTGCCTCATTCCAGAGGACCCCTAACTCCAGTTCTGACTCTGATTCCTGGCTACTGATGCCAGCCCTAACCACTAGACATGACTGCTGCTCCCATCATAAGGCGCAGCCCCCCCGCAGACTGGTCTCATGACAGCATGGGAGCATGCTTGAGAATCACGCTGGGATTTAGGCATGAGCAATTGGCGTGATGGAGCTTGTTAGAGGTCGGGTGATCCGCAGACTCAGGCAGGACTGGCCAAAATGTTGGTGCCTAGGGGGATTAGGCACCTATGGGGTTAGCTGAGCAAGGGTCTTGTGCACATCAGTGTTGCATGGGCACTTAAGTCCCTTGGTGGATCGAGCAGCAGGCGTGGCCATGCGGGAAGGAGACACCAGAGAAGCAGGGCCACGGTTGTCACTGGTTTATTCTGTGGTCTCCCTGCCAGTGCTCCCATCCCGGCCGGCGTGGTCAGCCAGACCTCATGGTGTCCTGCAGCCAAGTCAAGTAGTTGCACACCTTAACGAACACACCCGTCTGGTTGGGCCGGGAGCATCCTTCGAAGCCCCAGGAGGCGATGCCCTGAAGTTCTCTCTGGCAGACGAGCGGCGAGCCGGGGTCTCCCTGCAGGGCAAGTGCCGCAAAGTGCGTTAATAGGATAAGCATCACACGTACAGAGCCCAGTCCAGGCCCCTATTGTGACAGAGCTAGCCTTTGCTCCCCAGCTCTGCCTTTCAGAGTGAATGTGCCATGCCTACCATAGAATATCAGGGTTGGAGGGGACCTCAGGAGGTTCTAGTCCAACCCCCTGCTCAAAGCAGGACCAACCCCAACTAAATCATCCCAGCCAGGGCTTTGTCAAGCCGGACCTTAAAAACCTCTAAGGATGGAGACTCCACCACCTCCCTAGGGAACCCATTCCAGTGCTTCACCACCCTCCTAGGGAAATAGTGTTTCCTAATATCCATCCTGGACTTCCCCCACTGCAACTGAAGACCATTACTCCCTGTTCTGTCATCTGCCACCACTGAGAACAGCCGAGCTCCATCCCTTTTGGACCCCCCTTCAGGTAGTTGAAGGCTGCTATCAAATCCCCCCTCACTCTTCTCTTCTGCAGACTAAACAAGCCCAGTTCCCTCAGCCTCTCCTCATAAGTCATGTGTCCCAGCCCCTAATCATTTTCATTGCCCTCTGCTGGACTCTCTCCAATTTGTCCACAGCCTTTCTGTAGTGGGGGGCTCAAAACCGGACACAATACTCCAGGTGTGACCTCACCAGTGCTAAATAGAGGGGAATAATCACTTCCCTCGATCTGCTGGCAATGGTCCTACTACTACAGCCCAATATGCTAGTAGCCTTCTTGGCAACAAGGGCACACTGCTGACTCATATCCAGCTTCTCATCCACTGTCATCCCCAGGCCCTTTTCTGCAGAACTGCTGCTTAGCCAGTTGGTTCCCAGCCTGTAGCAGTGCATGGGATTCTTCCTTCCTAAGTGCAGGACTCTGCACTTGTCATTGTTGAACCTCTTCAGATTTCTTTTGGCCCAATCCTCCAATTTGTCTAGGTCACTCTGGATTCTCTCCCTACCCTTCAGCGTATCTACCTCTCCGCCCAGCTTAGTGTCATCTGCAAACTTGCTGAGGGTGCAATTCATCCCATCATCCAGATCATTAATAAAGATGTTAGAACAAACCAGCCTCAGGACCGACCCCTGGTACTCTGCTTGACACCGGCTGCCAACTAGACATGGAGCCGTTGATCACGACCCGTTGAGCCTGACAATCTAGCCAGCTTTCTATCCACCTTATATCAGGGGGCAGCTGTGTTAGTCTGTATCCACAAAACAACGGGGAGTCCGGTGGCACCTTAAAGTCTTTAAGGTGCCACTGGTCTCCTCATTGTTTCTATCCACCTTATAGTCCGTTCATCCAGCCCATACTTCTTTAACTTGCTGGCAGGAATCCTGTGGGAGACCGTATCAAAAGCTTTGCTAAAGTCAAGATATGGGCTTGTGTAACCCACTATGTCCGACACCTTGCGCCAGTCACAGAGGATGTGAATCTATTACACTGGTGCTGAGCTCTCCAGCTCAGGAGGGCCCAGCGCTGGCCCCAGGCAGGCTGTATAACCAGTCCCTGCCCTCAAGGGGTTACAGTCTATATGGACTAAGGGTAGGAAGAGAAGCAAAGGCAGGAAGGGACTTGCAGGAAATCAGCAGAAGAACTAGGAATAGAACCCAGGAGTCCTGACTTCCAGCCCCCATGCTCTAACCCACTAGACTCCACTCCCCTCTCAGAGCTGGGGCTAGAACCCACTGGGTTAGGGTGACCAGTTGTCCTGATTTTATAGGGACGGTCCAGATTTCTGGGTCTCTTTCTTGTCTAGGCTCCTATTACCCCCCACCCCTGTCCCTATCTTTTCATACTTGCTGTCTGGTCACCCTACACTGGGTGCTTCTGCAGAAGGGCTGGGGAAGGGAGACCGTTCAGAAGCCAGCGAAGACAGCTGGTCATCAGAAGAATCCCAGCATCATTAACGAGGTCCCCTGCTAACGACCCAACGTGGCTGCGCAAGAGCTGCCCAGCAAACATCCATGTCCAGCTCAGGAACCGCTGCTTCCTTCATGTCCTTGTTTGCCCTGGAGAGCGGAAACCCGCCATTTCGGGGGAGGGTTCGGCTGGAAAAGTCGCATCCGTCCCACGCGGCTGTATCTGTATTGACCGGATGCTGAGAGAGTAACCCCAGTCTTTGGTCACCCCAGTTTTAGCCCAGACGACCCAATCTGAGGGGCTTTGTTTATATACACAACGATACCCCCACCAAAAAGTGTCCCAATTTTTCACACTTGCTATCTGGTCAGCCCAGCTAAGACACTTTGGCCCAAATGCCCTTAAGTGCTGTGGGGAATCGCAAGGTCACCGCGCGCGTTGCCCGAGCCAGGCTGAGGTGACGGGACAGTTGATGATTTGCAGTGTTTTGGAGAGAGTTAATTTGGCATTTTTCGCCAGTGATCTGTCCCCACCAGCCCCTTCCAGTTGTTTTTGGATGAAGCAGAAGCAGAAGGGACCGAGAGAGGACAGCTGTGATCACTGGCTCTGAGCTCCAGGACAGCCCAGACCATGGGAATCTCAAACACTTCTGCAGGCTTGTCCCACCCACTCCATCCTGCCCCAGCGGGGGGCTCCACGCCCTATAGAGCCCCCAGCCCGCCTTGTCCTGCCCCCTCCATCCTGCCCCAGCGGGTGGCTCCACATCCCATACAGCCCCCAGCCCGCCCTGTCCCACCCCCTTCATCCTGCCCCAGTGGGGGGCTCCATGTCCCATACAGCCCCCAGCCCACCCTGTCCCGCCCCCTTCATCCTGCCCCAGTGGAGGGCTCCATGTCCCATACAGCCCCCAGCCCACCCTGTCCCGCCCCCTTCATCCTGCCCCAGCGGGGGCTCCACACCCCATAGAGCCTCCAGCCCGCCCTGTCCCACCCCCTCCATCCTGCCCCAGCGGGGCGCTCCAAGCCCTATAGAGCCCCCAGCCTGCCTTGTCCCGCCCCCTTCATCCTGCCCCAGCAGGGGGCTCCACGTCCCATACAGCCCCCAGCCCGCCCTGTCCCGCCCCCTTCATCCTGCCCCAGCAGGGGGCTCCACATCCCATACAGCCCCCAGCCCGCCCTGTCCCGCCCCCTTCACCCTGCCCCAGCGGCGGGCTCCACGTCCCATACATCCCCCAGCCCGCCCTGTCCCGCCCCCTTCATCCTGCCCCAGCGGGGGGCTCCACGTCCCATACAGCCCCCAGCCTGCCCTGTCCCGCCCCCTTCATCCTGCCCCAGCGAGAGGCTCCACGCCCCATCCTGCCCCAGCAGGGTGGCTCCACGCCCCATAGAGCCTCCAGCCCACCCTGTCCCACCCCCTCCATCCTGCCCCAGTGGGGGGCTCCATGCCCCATACAGCCCCCAGCCCGCCCTGTCCTGCTCCAGCGGGGGGGGCGTATCCCATACACCCCCTGGCCCTCCCTGTCCTGCTGCCTGCATCTTGCCCCAGCGGGGGGCTCCACATCCGATTCACACCCCCACTCACCTTGTCCTGCCCCATCCTGTCCCAGCAGGGAGCGCCACACCTCATACACCCCCTCCAGCCCACCCTGTCCTGCCCCTCCATCCTGCCCCATTGGGGGGGGCTCACATCATTCACCTACCCCCGTACCCCTCACCTGGCAGGAGTCAGTGCCCCCGTGGACCACACCGGCACAGATCATGTTGGGGGTGATGCGGTTGGGGTGGCTGTGCTGACACTGGGCGTCAGCCAGAACCGTGATATTCCCACAGAGTAGGACGTCGGAGTGCAGCAGCTGGCGGGTGCAGAGAGGCTGGTCGGGAGACTTGTGGGCTGCGGGAGAGACAGTGGGTGAGAGTCTCCTGAGGTCTAGGAAATGCTCAGCCCAGGCTGGATCCAGGAGGTCTATGTGGGGCTCTTATCTATCTACATATCTATATATCTCTATACACCCCCTCTATCTATCCCCATACACCCTATCTATCCATCCGCAGACACCACGTCTATCCATCTATCTATCCATCCGCAGACACTCCCTCTATCTATCTATCTATCTATCCATCCGCAGACACCCCCCTCTATCTATCCATCCATCTATTCCCCCCCCCTTCTATCTATCTAGGGCCCCTTTCTCTTGTAGCATCTATCTCTGGGTGACAGCCTGGTGCCTCTCACTGCTTTAGTGTAGGCTCCTAGGGGAAGAACACAGCTTCAGCCGATGGATTCCCCTTCATCCGCATCCCAGGGTATGTCTACACTACCCACTGAACAACGGGTAGTTATCCATCTATCAGGGATCAATGTATTGCATCTCGTCTGGATGCGATACATCAATCCCCGAACGCGCTCCCTGTCGACTCTGGAACTCCACCAGGGCGAGAGGCGGAAGTGGAGTTGACTGGGGAGCGGCAGCTGTCGATCCCGCGCCTCGAGGATGCGAAGTAAATCAGTCTAAATCAAAGATACGTCGACTTCGGCTATGCTGTTCTCGTAGCTGAAATTGCGGATCTTAGATCAATTCCCCCCACCCCCAATGTAGACCAGCCCCAGATTCCTGTCTCATGCTCCAGCTCTTTTGCTGAGCTCCTAGATTCATAGAGTTTAGGCCAGAGGGGATTGTTCGATCGTCTAGTCTGATCTCCTGTATAGCAGAGGTCAGAGACTCTCATTCCATTACCCTGCACTACGCCCGAAGACTTTAATTAGACCAACACATTTCAGTTCTCAGGAGATGAAAGTGCTAAGTGCCACAGGCAGAGAACAGGAGAGATTGAGGTGCTACCAAAGCAGAAGATCATGGTAACTGCAGGGAATTCATCACCTGAGACCCACGCCCCACATTGCAGAGGGCGGCAAAAAGTCCACCCATGGTTTCTGCCAATCCAACTTGGGGAAAATCTCTCCTTGACTCCAAATCTGGAGATCAGCTGAACCCTGAGGAGGTTGCTTTTTGGGGGATCCTCATTCAAAAAATGGCGATTTGTTGAAACTGAATCTTTCCCGGCAACAAGGCTGTGGATGCGATAAATTTCCCAGTTTGCTAATTCTGGAGATAAAACACCATTCAAAGTGGTGGAAGGGTCGGTCCCCTTTTGACATTTTCCCAGCAGGACTCACCAGGGTTTTTTTCACTTCAAAAAACCACTTTTCATTTCAAAATTGAAATGAAAAAAAATTTAAACTCAAAATTGAAATCCTGGATTTTTCATTTGGGAAAGTTCAAAATTGAAAACCAAATCAGATTTGTTTTCACCCTGCTGCCACTTTTTGGCTTGGGAAAGTTTGAAATGGAAACACAAATTGGATTTTGATCTTTCCCCTAAGATTTTCAGCTTGGGAAAATTTTCGAGATCTCAAGATTGTTCAAAATCTCCCAAATTTGCCTGGGACTGGAACCCATTTCATAGAATTATCACAGGGCGTAAGATCAGAAAAAAATGCCAGATCATATTCTGAGCTGGACAATCCAGGCCAGAGAAGTTCTCCCAGTTCCCTCTGTCCTCAGCTCAATAATTTAGGTTTAATGGAAGCATTTTAGAGATGGGCCTCCAGGCTAGATTAGAAGATGCCAAGCACAGGAGAATACACCATAGAACCATAGTACCGCAGGGTTAGAAGGGACTGCACGGGTCAGCTAGTCCAATCTCTTGCCAAGATGCAGGATTAATTGTGTCTAAATCATCCCAGACAGACGTTGTCCAGCCTCCTCTCAAAACCTCCCAATGAAGGAGCTTCCACGACCTCCCTGGGCATCTGGTCCATTGCCCGACTGCTCTAACAGTTAGGCAGTTTTTCTTGTGGTTTAATCTAAATCTAGGGTGACCAGACAGCAAGTGTGAAAAATTGGGACAGCAGTGGGGGGTAATAGGATCCTATATAACAGTGGTCCCCAACCTTTTAGTCTGGTGGGCACCAGATGATGGACCACTGTGGTGGTGGAGCACCCGCTGAAATGCCGCCGAATTTCCGCGGCATTTCAGTGGCGACACCTCTCGATGACGCCACTTGCCGTTGACAAGTGATGTCATTGAGAGGCGACCCTGCTGAAAAGCCACAGAAATTCGGCGGCATTTTGGCAGGTGCTCTCCCGGGGGCCAGGACGCGGGCGCATTAAGATGCCCCCGCGGGCGCCATGGCACCCACGGGCGCCGCATTGGGAACCCCTGCTATATAAGAAAAAGACCCAAAAATTGGGACTGTCCCTATAAAATCGAGACATCTGGTCACCCTATCTAAATCTGCTCTGCTGTAGTTTGACCCCGTTGTCTCTTGTTCTGCCCTCTGTGGCGAGAGAGAACAACTTTTCTCCATCTCTTATATGGCAGCTTTTCAAGTATGTGAAGGGACCTCCTTTCTATACACAGTACTGGGTTTACAATGGTGCCACGGCACCCGGACCATGGGCCTGCCCCCTGCTGCGCCCTGAGGCCCTGCCCACCACTCGCTTCTCTCCGCTCCAACACTGTGTGACCAGTGGTGGGGCTTCGGGGGAAAGAGGCCGGGGGGTGGGCAGGGTCTCAAGGCAGAGTGCAGGTGGGTGTCAGGGGGAAGAGGCCGAGTGAGAGAGGGAGCTGGGCCTCAGTGCAGAGGGACCATGGTCCAGGAACCGGAGTGACCAAAACTGGACACAGTCCTCCAGCTGAAGCTTCACCAGCACCGAGGACAGCGGTGCTATCACTCCCCCTGACTTGCAGGCAATGCCTCTGTTAACACAACCTACAACTGCATTCACTTGTTTGGCACCAGCATGGCATTGCTGACTCCAGCGGAGATTCTGATCCACCCCAGCTCCCAGATCCTTCACGCCCCTCCCTGGGAAGTTTGCTTCAATGGTTAATCACCCTTCCTGGTAAAAACCTGGGCCTTGTTTTGGGTTTTTTGGGGGTTGTTTGTGCTCCTCTACCTTTCTGGAAGACGCTGCTGCCCCACCCGGAAAGCACACAGGTCGAATCGGGCCTGGGGCAGTTCCTGGGCAGCGGGAGCGGCTTGACATCGCGGTTCAGGATGGCCGGCGCCAGGAGTTTCACCAGCATGATGTTGTTCTGGCTGGTGCTTCTGTTGTACAAGGGGTGCGGGATGAGCCGGGAGCTTATGATCAGCTGCTCTGACCAGTCTAGATGCCAGAGGTTGTGCTCCCCGAGGCGGACGTTCAGGGTGCTGCAGTAGAAAAGAACCGTGGTCACGGGGTACATGGCTGCGTGAAGCGCCGGCCACACTGAAGCCCAGGGCAAAACTCCACTTGACTGTGAGGGGGCCAGGATGGCACCCATAGGAGGCCAGGAAGTACCCTCCAGTCTAAGCCCCCTGCACAGCCCAGTCCAGAGACCCTCCCACACAGATTTCTGCCTCCAGCGCAGGTCGAGCTAGAGCACCCTCAATGCATCCTTGAGGGAGGTTCTCCGGCCTGAGCTATGCAGGAGGGGCAGGATGGATGGGAAGAACGGTCCCTTCTGGCCTTAGAATCTATGAGACAATGAAAGGGGTGGAGTAAAGGGCATTTAGACAAGGGGGGAGCTAAGGACGTACATAGACTGCCACACACATATATAAGGGGCAGAGTTAAGGGCATTCATCTAAGGGGTTGGAGTTAAGAACACACACAAGGAGGAAGAGTTAAGGACACACACTTACCCAAGAGGGTGATGGAGTTAAGGGTATTCATCCAAAGTGGGAGACTTAAAGATAAACATACCTAAGGGGACAGAGTTAAAAGCCACACATCCAAAGGGGCAGAGTTAAGGACACATCCACCCAAGGGGTGGTGTTAAAGTCATTCACACCCAAGGGGTGGAGCTAAGGACATTCCCATCCAAAGGGGTGGAGTTAATGTTACTCACACCAAGGGGGTGAATTTAATGTTGCACACACAAGGAGACAGGGTTAAGGGCACACCCACGCACGGGGGTGGTGTTAAGGACACATATACCCAAAGGGGCAGAGTTAAGGGCAGACTGGAGAACCTCCTTCCATTGGAGGAACAGTCCCTGCAGTTCAAAGGATTCCCCCCTGCCGACCAGCCCCTTGACCCTCCCAGCCCATGGACAGACTTACCGGCCGGTGTTGCACCGAGCAGCCGTCACCACCCACTGCCTGTCTATCAGGGTGCCGGTGCACCGGAAACGGACCCCATCAAAAAGCGCCACGATCCATGGATGGGTGTGCTCCTGGCACTGGAAACCCCGCAGCATCCGGGGGTTGTCCTGCGCCATGGCTGCAGGGGAGAGGGGCAGGAGTTACAGCTGGATGACCAATGGGCATGTCACATGCTCACACATGCGGAAGCCCACCTCCCCAGCACCCACAGACCCCCACAGAGAGAGACAAGTACAGACACACACACTCACCCCCAGTTACCAACAGCAGCACAAGGCCCAGCAGCTTCATGGTGCTCAGTTGCGGTGATGGGCAGGGCAGAAGGCTGCTGGTTCTGGTGAGGAGACAGAGAGCGGCTTGTGAATGGAGAATTGACCCCCAGATCCCACAGTCACCCCACAGCCTCCACCCACTTAGACCTGCTGATGGTTCTGATATTGGCATATGAAAAGGATAGCGTCTATGGGCCAGATCCTCACATAACCTCAACAGAGCAGTGGCCTATTGACCTCACCTGGGATCTGGCCCCATTGACTCCAATGGAGCTACGGCCAATTGACCCCAGCCGGGATTCGGCTCCATGGACCCCAATGGAAATTAATTACACCTGTAACCTGCACATCACCAGATGATTTCTGGTCCCCCTTGGCAGCTGGGTACTGCAGATGCTTATGAATCTGCGGCTGGTTCCTCAGCTCAGCAGGCAGACGATCAGTGCTCCAGACCCAGCGTTGCTGAGTGCAATCGGTCAATGAGCCCCCCGCCCACAGACAGGTCTCCACACGCACTAGTCCATGGCCCACCCTCCGCGTTGAGGTAGTGGTGCCTAGTGGAAAGAGCACTAGAGTGGGACTCAGACAACCGGGGTTTTAGTCCCAGTTCTGCTTCTCGCCCCATGCCTCAATTTCCCCATCTGTGCAATAGGGAAAATGACCCCACCCGCCTAAATGGCCTGATGCAAAGCTCTGACGAGAGCTAGGTGTTATTACCTATCTCCAGTGCAAACAGAAATGCCCACACATCTTTAAATATGCTCACACGCCCATACATGAACATGCACAAGTAATCCACATAAGCACGTTTCAACACACATTCGCACACGCCCACTCCCCCCCACAATCACAGACCCATTTTCATACACATTTATATGCACATTCAAACTGCCCACATGTGAATATCCACATGCAAGTACCCACATGGACACACATGTGCACAACACACACAGACACACACAGATGCACACTCCCACATGCAAGTGAACACACACACACACACTCTAATACACATTAAATACAGAAACATGTGCAAGCATATGCTCCCCCCCCAAGCACACACATTTAAATATACTCACAGGCACGCATATAAATACATACACATATTTAAACACACACAGAGTCACAAAAACATGCATCAAATATACACGAGCATACATATAGACATACAAAGAGGCACACAAATGTATCACACACACATGTATGCCCCACACATACGTGTATAGTTAAACTCATGCAGAGACACATGTGTGAACATATATTTATACCACACAGAGGCACACACATACATGTGCACACACAGAGATACACACACACACCTACACACACAAGCATGCTAACATGTGGAGGCACATAAACACAAACATACACCACATATACATGCTCACAGATATATCTCAACACACACAGCGGCACACATCTCATACACACATGTGCACACACACACAAACATATCAATACATGCAGTGGCACACTCAAACACACATCACACATACATACATGCATACATTTAAGTACACAGAGGCACATACATGACACCATGTGTTCATACACATGATCCACATATATGAGTGCACACCCACACATATAGCCATGCAGAGGAGCACACACACATGTAATACATACATGTTCACAGACATGTTTAAATACCCAGGGGCACACACATATGGCACATACATGTGTGCACACGTGATCATAGCAAAACATGCATATACACAGAGAGTTAAACAGAGGCACACTTATCACACATGTGCGGGCACGCGCACACACACACACACACACACACACACATATATTCGCTTCACTGCCGACAGACCCCAGCTCCCTTCCCAAACCTACGAGGTGGCTCTGGTGCAAAGCAGCCAGTCTTTCCAGAGGAGCACCCTGCCACGGCGCAACCAGCCACTGCCTCCAGGACGAGTCTGGACTCAACCCAGCAGCAATATGCAGTCCCAGGTGACCAAGCCCGCACTGCCCTCCTCCTGCAGACCTGGCCTGGCTATCTCCCGCTCGCCCGCACCGACCTGGGTTCAGCGAGTCAGATCCTGCCCCACCGCTTCCACAAGTAGCACTCACCCCACGCCCTGCTTGGCACCCAGGCAGCTTGGATCCAGCCCGGCTTAGCTCCCCTGTCTCGCCCGCCGCGCTCCCCGGGCCGCCTGCTTTTAACCACCAGCCAGCCCGTGGCCCCAGGCAATGGTGAGCATTCGCTCCCTTGGAGACGCCTCCTTAATTTAGCCCCCTCCTTGCAATAAAGCAAAAATGTCCCTATGTGAGTCATTTTTATTGGGGCGGAGGCCCAGAGAAACTGACATGCAAGCAGGCCATTGGGGATATAGGTCACTAATGGAGCAAAGCTCACTGGGGTCCCTAGGCTGGACAGTTTAAGCTCAAACAACCATCAGGTTCAGACAAGCGGAAAGACGCTCTGGTTGCAACACATGGTGCCTCAAGACTGGCCCCTCCCCAGAATCACTCGCCTCTGTGTGCTGTGGAATTCCTAGATTCCCAGGGCAGAAGGGCCCACTGCGATCGTCCAGTCTGACCTGTATCGCGCAGTCCGGAGAACCGCCCCAGAATAGTTCTTAGAGCAGAACTGTTAGAAAAACATCCCGTCTTGATTTTAGACTTGTCTCCGAGGAAGAATCCACCACAATCCCTTGGTGAATTGTCCCAGTGGTTAATTACTCTCACTGTCAAAACTGTCTGCCTTATTTCCAGTCTGGATTTGTCTAACTTCAGCTTCCAGCCGGGGGGTTGGATTAGACCTTCCTCTGCTGGATCGAAGAGCCTGTTATTAGGGATTTGTTCCCCGGGTAGATACTTATAGATGGGGCCCCAGTGATCCCTCAGCCTTCTTTGTGTTAAACTGAACAAATTGAGCTCCTTGAGTCTATTACTATAAGGCCGGTTTTCTGATCCATTCATCGTTCTCCTGGCTTTTTTCCAAACCGTCTCCAATTGATCAACATCCTTCTTGAATTGGAACTGGAGGCAGGATTCCAGCCATTGTTGCACCACGGCCAAACACAGAGGTCAAACTAACCTCTCTGCTCCCATTTGAGAGTCCCCTGTTTATGTCTCCCAAGATTGCATTAGCTTTTGTGGACACAATGTCACACTGGGAGCTCGTGTTCAGCTGATTCTCCATCACAACCCTCCCCCCCCAATCTTTTTCAGAGTCACTGCTTCCCAGCATAGAGTCCCCCATCCCGGATGTATGGCTGAAGTTCTTTGTTCTCAGATGGATACATGGATCCATGTGTGGGCCCCAGATCCAGATCACTCCGAGTCAGTGTCCTGTCCTCTTCCGTATTTACCACATCGTTATTTACCACTGCCACTAAGATGCATTAGCTGAAGGGCCCATCTACACTCCAGTTGCAAACAAAGAGAGGCCGCTTCATTTCAAGACATTAAAAGGCTACGGGGTGCAGTGGGGGAGTTTTTAGTTTGTGATGGTGCGTGTTGTGTTAGGCCCTACAATAACACAGAAGTACTTGGAATGTTTGACAGACCGAGGGCCAAACGAGATGAGATTGGGTTAAACTAGGCTATTGAGTCATGACAAGTGAAAGCAAACAGAAATTAAATTCACTCTCAGTATACTCAAAGGACAAAGGGTGGCGTAGATTTTAAAAGTTATTAGGGGTATTATGGTAGCATCTAAGAGTTACAGCCAAAATATGAGCTCCATTGTGCCAGGCGCTGCACAGACTCTGACCAAGATCAGGGATCCTATTGTGCCAGACACTGCACAGACCCCGACCAGGTACCCAGAGCCGGCTCCAGGCCCCAGCGTGCCAAGCACATGCTTGGCGCAGCATGCCATGGGGAGCGCTCTGCTGGTTGCCGAGAGAGCGGCAGGAGGCTCTGGTGGACCTCCCGCAGGAGTGCCTGTGGAGGGTCCGCTGGTCCCACGGCTCCTGTGGAGCATCCTCAGGCACGCCTGCGGGAGGTCCACCGGAGCCGCTGGACCAGCGAGCGGCAGAGCGCTCCCCGTGGACTGCCGCCGTGCTTGGGGCAGCGAAATGGCTAGAGCCAGCCCTGCAGGTACCAGCCTCAACAGGGCTGAGGTGCAGAATGATTCTGTTGTTATGGGCACCCGGTGGCGCTCTTACATATGCTCTTACAAGCTCTTCCCCTTAATGCATAGGCAGTGGCCGGCCTTTGAAGAAGTGCCTGTTGTTGATTTTGTGCTGTAGTTTTCTTTGTAGCAGAGCTGTTGCAAGCAGCAAGGAAATTGGCTCCTTCCTTAATTACTCTAATGAGGGCCACTTGCTCCCTGGTTGTTGGTGCTTGAGCTGAGTATACCCGCTGTGGCCATTTGCGACCACCTGTGCTCTAGGACTAGTAGCTACAGTATAAATCAACAAGTTGCACAAACAGCCACCCTCTGCTCAGAAGGGGAATTGTTGCGTGAAACCACTGGAGATATTTCCAGCAACAGGCCAGGGGTAATCTACACAGGGAGCAAATTTTTAATAATGGGCTCTGCAATCTAGCGGAGAAAAGTCTAGCGCAATCCAACAGCTGCAAGTTGAAGCTAGACAAATTCAGACTGGAAATCAAATGAACTTTTTAACGGAGAAGACAATTGACAAGGGTTATGGAGGGGGTGTGCTCTCCATCACCGGCAATGTTTACATCATGAGTGGCTGGTTTTCTAAAAAAGCTTCTCTAAGAATTATTCTGGGGAAAGTTTTGGGCTATACAGGAGGTCAGACTAGATCAGGGGGTCTCAGACTGTGGGTTGGGACCCCTAAGTGGGTCACGATGTTATTTTAATGGGGTCACCAGGGCTGGTGTTAGACTTTCTAGGATCTGGGCCCAAAGCCAAAACTCAAACCCCACCACCTGGGGCTGGAGCCCAAGGCCTTCAGCCCTGGGCAGTGGGGCTCTGGCTACAGGCCCCCTGCCAGGGACTGAAGCCCCTTGGCCTTCAGCTTTGGCCCCACTGCCCGGAGTGTGGGGGCTCAGGCAGGTCCCTCCTACTGGGGCCATGTAGTAATTTTTGTAGTCAGAAAGGGATTGGGGTGCAGTGACATTTGAGACCCGCTGGACTGGATGCTCACAGTGATCCCCTCTGGCCTTGGTATTTATTAATCTGTGACTCAAGGCATGCAGCCCAGTGCCTCTGTAGTTACCTGCTGTGACAAAGTTCCTCCTCTACCTTGGTGGGTCCTGCGCTTATTGGCGGATTTGCTCGCCTCACAGATTCACCCTGTGGGTCGGGAAACAGCCCAGAGATCTTCCCCTCTGGTAGAAGCCACAGTCCAGGTCAATTCTTCCTGTGTCTGACCAGGAGTTGGGAGGTGTGGGGGGAACCCAGGCCTGCCCTTTACTCCTGGTTCCAGCCCAGGGCCCTGTGCACTGCAGCTGTCTAGAGTGCCTCCTGGTACAGTTGCGTGACAGCTACAACTCCCTGGGCTACTTGTTTGTCCTCATCACCAGACCTTCCTCCTGAAGTCTGATAATACTTGTACTTCTCAGTCCTCCAGCAGTATGCCTACTCACTCTCAGCTCCTTGCACACCTCTTGCTCCCAGTTCCTCACACACATGCACGCACTTCCTCTCCTCTGGGTCCCTGACTCCCTCTAGCCTGACTGGAGTGAGCCCTTTTATAGCATCAGAGGGTCTTAATTAGAGTCAGGTACTTAACAGCCTCACCTGACTCTTAGCAGGTTAATTAGAGTCAGGTGTTCTCAGGGGGAGGGATAGCTCATTGGTTTGAGCATTGGCCTGCTAGACCCAGGGTTGTGAGTTCATCCCTTGAGGGGGCCACCTAGGGATCTGGGGCAAAAATCTGTCTGGGGATTGGCCCTGCTTTGAGCAGGGGGTTGGACTAGATGATCTCCTGAAGTCCCTTCCAACCCTGATATTCTATGATTAGCCTGGAGCAGCCCCTGCTCTGGTCACTCAGGGAACAGAAAACTGCTTATCCAGTGGCCAGTATATCTGCCTTCTACTAGTCTGCCATTCCCAACTGGCCTGGGTCTATCACATTGCAGTCAAACCACCCATCATGAGTCCCACTCAAAAGCCCAGGAAAAGCTTTGTGATTCCAAATGATTTTTTCCTGTCTCAAGATGAAACAAAAATCAAGTCAGCTCCTCTGAACCATTTTGTTGGGGTAATTCCAAACTATTTCCTTGTTGCCTCGAGCCTTTTTTTACAGTCTTTTTGGACACAAGCTGAAATTTTGAACTGACTTGTTCGTTCTGTGAAAAAATGGTGATGTTTTGGGACCCCCCCAGAAATGATTGAAATATTGGAGGGAAACTTTGGAAAACTGGAGGGGGTGGATGGAAAAAGGGAATGTTCCAGTAGAGACATTTGTCAAAACTGCCCCTTATTCCCACACAAACAAGCTGTGACACCATGTGCCCTCAGAGTGTTTAGCCCGGTGAATTTTTTTCCAGCAGATTGTTTCATTGAGAAATTCACTTTTCAGAGTCCAAAACGATTGGCGGCGGCAGGGGGATTTCAAGAGCCAAAATGTTTCATTTCGGCTTTTTCATTTCTAAATGGCATTTCAGATTTGTCTGGCCATTAAAACACATACACAGAGAGCAGGGCCCAGCCCTTCCAGCGGGATGCAGCCCCCGACCCACAGCATGGCCCAACCCCTCCAGCAAGGGTCAGTCCCAGGACCAATCCTTTTCAACTTATTCATAAATGATCTGGAGAAAGGAATAAACAGTGAGGTGGCAAAGTTTGCAGATGATACTAAACTGCTCAAGATAGTTAAGACCAAAGCAGATTGTGAAGAACTTCAAAAAGATCTCATAAAACGAAGTGATTGGGCAACAAAATGGCAAATGAAATTTAATGTGGATAAATGTCAAGTAATGCACATTTGAAAAAATAACCCCAACTATACATACAATATGATGGAGGCTAATTTAGCTATAATGAATCAGGAAAAAGTTCTTGGAGTCATCGTGGATAGTTCTCTGAAGACATCCAAGCAGTGTGCAGCGGCGGTCAAAAAAACCAACAGGATGTTAGGAATCATTAAAAAGGGGATAAAGAATAAGACTGAGAATATATTATTGCCCTTATATAAATCCCTGGTACTCCTGCATCTTGAATACTGTGTACAGATGTGGTCTCCTCATCTCAAAAAAGATATTCTAGCACTAGAAAAGGTTCTGAGAAGGGCAACTAAAATGATTAGGGGTTTGGAACTGATCCCATATGAGGAGAGATTAAAGAGGCGAGGACTTTTCAGCTTGGAAAAGAGGAGACTAAGTGGGGAGGATATGATAGAGGTATATAAAATCACGAATGATGTGGAGAAAATAAATAAGGAAAAGTTATTTACCTGTTCCCATAATAAAACTAGGGGCCACCAAATGAAATTAATGGGCAGCAGGTTTAAAAACAAATAAAAGGAAGTTCTTCTTTACACAGCACACAGTCAACATGTGGAACTCTTTGCCTGAGCAGGTTGTGAAGGCTGGACTATAACAGCTTTTGAAAGAGAACTGGATAAATTCATGGAGGTTAAGTCCATAAATGGCTATTAGCCAGGCTGGGTAAGGAATGGTGTCCCTAGCCTCTGTTTGGCAGAGGGTGGAGATGAATGGCAGGAGGGAGATCACTTGATCATTGCCTGTTAGGTTCACTCCCTTTGGGTCACCTGGTATTGGCCACTGTCAGAAGATAGATATTGGGCTAGATGGACCTTTGGTCTGACCCGGTACGGCCGTTCTTATGTTCTATGTTCACCCACACACAGTAGGGCCCAGCCCCTCCAGCAGGGGGCAGCAGGGACGGACACACATACGCACACACACACACACACACACACATAGACAAAGCACACAAACACACATACACAAAGCAGAGCTCAGCCCCTCCAGCAGGGGACAGTCCCCCCCCCACCCCACACACACACGGTAAAAAATATCCACAGTGGCCAAAACTGAAAAGATGTGGTGTAGTTCAAGTCTAATGGGATATCGTTTTCTCCCGGATTTCTCGGGTCAGCTGAAAAAGCCATTCCCCACTTGGCTCTGCTTTGAGCTGCTACCACAAATACTAGGCTGGGGGGTGGGAAACACATGGGAAACAAAGGGATAGGGGAGGCCAAGAGGCCCACTGTCCTGCCCAGACCTTGGGTGGTCAGATCTAGTGGTCAGAGCCCAGGAGACAGGAACCTGAGCCAGAAGCTGACCCGAGGGGCAGAGCCTGGAGACAACCCAAGGGTCAGAGCCAGGATTCACAGGAGGGAGCTTGGAACTGGAGCCGAGAGCTGAGCCAAGGGTCAGAGCCAGGATTCACAGGTGGGAGCTGGGAACTTGAGTCGGGAGCTAGGAACTGGAACCGGAGCCAGGATTCACAGGTGGGAGCTGGGAACTGGAGTCGGGAGCTGGGAACTGGAGCCGGGAGCTGAACCAAGGGTCCGAGCTGGAGCTGGCGTCAGGGACCCGGTCTGGGATCAGGAGCCAGGCACAGCTCAGGAACCGGGGAGCAAGTCCAGCTCCAACACAGCAGCCGGCCAGGAATTCGCCCGGTTGCACAGACAACTTCTCTTGCCTCCCCCAGCTTAAATAGTGCAACGGGCTCCTCCAGTCAGGGCATCGTCACGAGTGGGCCAGGATCCCATCAGCCGCAGCCTCCGGGCCAGCCGTGGAGAGGCTACCAGGTTATGACAACCTGCTGTGGCTCTGCAGAGCGGGGTTCAGACCCCGTGGAGCCTCGCGCCCCTCTGGTGCAGGAATCAAACTCAGATCAGTATTCGACCCAGCTGGGCTGGAGATCAGAGCTGTGGAGGGAGGAGACCTGGAGTTACAGCGACTCTGATGACAGGCCAAAGCAGAACTGGACATTGATTCAGGGCTCCAGTTAGACCCAACCACCCCACTGCCTGAGACAGGTGAATGTGCCTCAAGGGGGCACTCCTGGGCCGGGAGCCCCATGATATAGCTGACGCTACTCAGCCTTCACGTGGGTGAGCTGGCCCTAGTCAGACTTTGCAGCTGACTGGCAAACAACGACTAGGAGAGGGCAGTGTTACAGAGTGACCTGAAGCATGGGGGAAACGGCCCTGACAGCCTAAATCCAGCCAAATGCGAGCAAGTACTGCAGGCCATACCTCCTGAGTGGGGGCTATACCTTGGAAAACAGGGGCACCGGAAAGGTTCTAGGGTTCGCAGCGGATAAGAAACTCAACAGGAGCTCCCAGGGTGTGGCTGGGGGGAAAAGGAGCCCCCGGGTGCAATCCTTGGGGATGTAAATGGGGCCAGTGAGGGGGAGCCTAGGAGGGCACTGGAGAGAGCGACTCTGGGATGATGCGCCCAGCTCTGGGGTTTGTTTTGGAGAGGGGCTTGATCCGTTTAGCTGATCAAAGCAGTCGTGAGGTGTGTAAGGACCTTCGTGGGGAAAAAACTCCAGGTCCTAACAGGCTTTTGAAGCTGGGGAGAAAAGGCTGAACAAGAACCAACAGCTGGGAGTTAATGCCAGACACATTCCAGTTAGAAATCAGGCACCTGTTTTGAACAGCCAGACGATTAACCACTGGGACAAACTCTCCAGGGCAGGGCTGGATTGCCCATTTTCCAGGCCCTCCTGGAAGACACTTTAGTCCGGAACAAGTTACTGGCTCAATCCATGGGGGAGTGGAGTGAATTTCTCTGACCTGTGGAAAAATTGGAAAGAGTCGAGCAGAGGGCAACGAAAATGATTAGGGGGCTGGAGCACATGATTTATGAGGAGAGGCTGAGGGAACTGGGATTATTTCGTCTGCAGAAGAGAAGAATGAGGTGGGAATTGACAGCTGCTTTCAACTCCTGAAAGGGGGTTCCAAAGAGGATGGATCTAGACTGTTTCAGTGGTACCAGATGACAGAACAAGGATTAATGGTCTCGAGTTGCAGTGGAGGAGGTTTAGGATGGATATTAGGAAACACTATTTCACTAGGAGGGTGGCGAAGCACTGGAATGGGTTACCTAGGGAGGTGGTGGAATCTCCATCCTTAGAGGTTTTTAAGGTCAGGCTTGACAAAGCCCTGGCTGGGATGGTTTAGTTGGGAATTGGTCCTGATTTGAGCAGGGGGTTGGACTAGATGACCTCCTGAGGTCCCTTCCAACCCTGATATTCTATGATTCTATGATTCTATGGCCAAGCTGCTGTCTTCTGGACTGAAATACGATGAAACTATGAACTAAAATCATACATCATCAGAACAAAATGTGGAGGGGAAACTGGCCCCATGGACTCCAATGGAGCTATGGCCCATTGACCCCAGCTGGGATCTGGCTCCAATGACCCCAGTGAAGCTACGGCCCATTGACCCCAGCTAGGATCTGGCCACATTGACTCCAATGGAGCTACGGCCCATTGACCCCAGCTGGGATCTGGCTTCATTGACCCCAATGGAGCTACAGTTGATTCACACTGTACCCTGTGAAACTGGAATCTGGCACAGGGCCTGCAAACTCCTTGGAGTAAAGAAATTGCCAGGCACCATGCGGCTGTTGACAAGCTATTGATGGTCACACCCAAGCCCAGTAAGCCATGGCAGAGGACTGGCACCAGCCCCTGGTCACGCGTGTTCTCATGGCACCAGGCTGGGATTTAGGTCATTGCCTAATGGGTTTTCGTTCCTCTTTCTGCCCAGGCAAGCTGTGGATATTAACTGGCAATCTTTGAAGTTCTACCACACCTCTGAGGGACTATTCCCATGATTGCAAGCTGGCTAATTACTAGTATCCCAGCATCCATAGAATGCTCAGTAAGGTGCTGGATAGAGTCTGGAGTGGGCAGGGCCAGGCGTCATGCCAATGCGCTGGATGAGTGGGATGCTGCTTCTGCCACCTTGCTCTCAGCCCATGTTAGCTCCATGCATGGGTGAGGCCAAGACATCTAGTCTAGCAGCAGAATAATCTCTTCTTGGATGGGTGTCAATGGCTTTTGATGCAGCACATGATCGGCAGAGGGACAGGAAGGGCAGCTCCTACCCAGGACAAGGACTGAGAAAGCCTGGCCCATCGGCAGAGAGGAAACAGCAAACGCCATGAAGGAAACACTCAGCTAAATGGGCATAAAGCATTGGGCATGAGTGGAGCTAAGGCCGATTGACCCCAGCTGGGAGCTGGCCCCATTGACCCCAATGGAGCTACGGCCGATTGACCCCAGCTGGGATCTGGCCCCATTGGCTCCAATGGAGCTACGGCCCATTGACCCCAGCTGGGATCTGGCCCCATTGACTCCAATGGAGCTACGGTCGATTGACCCCAGCTGAGACCTGGCCCCATTGACCCCAATGGAGCTATGACCCATTGACCCCAGCTGGGAGCTGGCCCCATTGACTCCAATGGAGCTACGGTCAATTGACCCCAGCTGAGATCTGGCCCCATTGATGTCAATGGAGCTACGGCCCATTGACCCCAGCTGGGATATGCCCCATTGACTCCAGTGGACCTAAGGCCAATTGACCCCAGATGGGAGCTGGCCCCATTGACCCCAATGGAGCTATGGCTGATTGACCCCAGCTGGGGTTTGGCCCCATTGGCTCCTATGGCGCTACAGCCCATTGACCCCAGCTGGGATCTGGCCCCATTGGCTCCAATGGAGCTACGGCCCATTGACCCCAGCTGAGGATCAAACAGTGAGTATGGGACATCCAGGCAGAAGGAAATGGAGCTGTTTATCATCAGCCACTAGGGGGCTCTCCACAGCAACTGTACACAGCTGTGCCCTGCAGCTGGCCTGCCGAGCACCCTTGAGAGGGGCTGTGGCCAATGTCCTCTGTTCCACTGCTAGCCATGGGCCCCAAGTATCTATCTATCCCCATACACCCCCTCTATCTATCTATCTATCTATCTATCTATGCTGTTTCAAACACCCCGTGGATCAATCCCAGTTTCTTTGGATTTGATATCCCTAAATATTGACCATGAGATTTATGGCAATAAATTTCAGCCAAGGGGTGTTTGCAAACTATGTGCTTGCCATTATTCACCACGTGGCATTGGTCATGTGAGTCACATGGCTCTGCTTCTGTTCCTCGACTGGTGGGCTCCGACATTTTCAGCAGGGGAAGGGTCACTAGCGAATCACAGCGTCATTTCAGCCATCTGGGTCTGTTGGCCTGTTCCAAACACCTGATTTAGGCAGGGTCAAGCCCATGGGAGGCAGGGCTGCCCAGAGAATTCAGGGGGCCTGGGGTCTTTGGCGGCGGGGGGCCCCGTGGCCGAATTGCCACCGATGACCCGGCACTTCGCTGGCGGGTCCCAGGGCAGAAGGACCCCCCCGCTGCAGGCCTTCGGTGCACTTTGGCAGTGGGTCCTGGAGCTTAAGGACCCCCTTACTGCCGAAATGCCACCAAAGACCCAGAGCAGAAGAAGCTCTGGGGGCCCGGGCCCTGCGAGAGTTTTCTGGGGCCCCCAAAGCGAGTGAAAGACCCTGCTCCAGGGGCCCCAAAACACTCTCATGGGTTTTCCCCACTTGACCCCCTCGGGCGGCCCTGATGGGAGGTGTGACAATTGTTAATTGATCATCTATGTCTAGAGTTATCAGAGCATGTAGGCCCCCCACTCCTGGAACAGGCCCCCCCATTCCGCTAGGTGCTGCACCAAAAGAGGACCCCGCCCCGAAGAGCTGATAACTTAAGTCTGAGACAAGCGAGAACAGGTGGTTACAGACAGGTGAGCCCCTGGAAGCAACCATGAGACCCTGCCAGTCTGCCTGACAGACAATGGCCTCTGCACACTGCGGCCTGAGCATTGGCAAGGGTTTTGCAGGCAAAGCAGATTCGGGGGGTGTCTGCAGGGCCCAGGAGGGGCAGCGTGGGAGCTGCCATGGAGGGGCTTGTTTGGAAATACAAGTGGGGGCTGTGGCGGTGGTTGCTCCCCTGCAAAGCTTAACTCTGGGGCTCCTACCAGGGACCTCGCATGCGCAATGTGCTGGGTGGAAGATGCCACTTGGAGCACTGTGCATGACGGAGCAGTTGACTCCTGGTGGGCTAGATCTGGTTGACAAAAAGCTCTCCCCCCACCTCCACCTGCTGGATGCCCAGCGCCTCCACTGAATAGGCGACAGAGGCTGAAAATGTCATCGGAAAAGGCCACTGCAGCGAAATCGATGCTGGCGGAGGGCCAGAGTTGCTGCCACGAAGCTCGCGTTCCCAAATGAGTTTTGCAAGGCAGTTCGGGCGTTGTTGAAACCTTCCACCTCCCCAGGTGGGGCAGACACTAATCCCCACTGCCCTCTGAGCTCCAGTCTGGAGTGACTGTTCCTCCGGGGAGGGGAGAAGGGAAATTCAGAGCCAGGTGTATGTATGGAGGTGGGAGGGTGGCTGTGAAGATTGGGGGCATGGCTGGGCAGGGCAGAGGGCTGCTGAGTCCCGCAGGGAAGGCTGGATGAGCTTAGGCAGGGGAAGTGGGATGCTCACACTTGGGGCCAGCTCAACGGAGCATGAATTTAGGGTTGCGTTAGCATGGAAAGGACATGCACAGAACACGCCACAGGCTGGGATCAGCTATGTGCATTCTTGGCAGGGCCCAGGTCTTTGTTTAGGGCGGTATCTAAGCTCCCACTCTGAGAGCAGGACTGTGGAATTCCTGGAGTTGGAATAACAAGGAGACCGGTGGCACCTTAAAACCTAACAGATTTATTTGGGCATAAGCTGTTGTGGTAACAAAACACTTCTTCAGGTGCATGGAGTGAAAATTACAGACACAGGCATAGATATACTGGCACATGAAGAGAAGGGAGTTGCCATACAAGTGGAGAACCAATGCTGAAGGCCAATTCGATCGGGCTAGAGGTGGTCCACTCTCAGTCATTGATGAGGAGGTGTCAATACCAAGAGAGGGAAAATTGCTTTTGTAGTGAGCCAGCCACTCCCAGTCCCTATTCAAACCCAAACTGATGGTGTTAAGTTTGCAAATGAATTGAAGTTCTGCAGTTTCTCTTTGAAGTCTGTTTTTGAAGATCTTTTGTTGAAGGATGGCTACTTTTAAATCTGTTATTGAGTGTCCAGGGAGATTGAAGTGTTCTCCTACGGCTTTTGTACATTACCATTCCTGATGTCCAATTTGTGTCCATTTATTCTATTACATAGATCCTGTCCGGTTTGACCAATGTGCAGGCAGAGGGGCATTGCTGGCACATGATGGCATATATCACATTAGTAGATGTGCAGGGGAATGAGCCCCTGATAGTGTGGCTGGGTCCTATGATGGTGTCACTAGAGTAGATATGGGGACAGAGAAGGCAATGGGGTTTGTTAGAGGGATTGGTTCCTGGGTTAGTGTTCCTTTGGCGAGGTGTGTAATTGCTGGTAAGTATTTGCTTCAGGTTGGGGGGCTGTCTGTAAGTGAGGACTGGCCTGTCTCCCAAGGTCTGTGAGAGTGGGGAAATTGTTTTCCAGGATAAGTTGTAGATCATTGATCATGCGCTGGAGAGGTTTTAGCTGGGGGCTGTACGTGATGGCCAGTGCTGTTCTGTTATTTTCCTTGTTGGGTCTGGTCTGTAGTAGGTGACTTCTGAGTACCCATCTCGCTCTGTCAATCTGTTCCCTCACTTCCCCAGGTGGGTATTGTAGTTTTAAGAATGCTTAATAGAGATCTTGTGGGTGTTTGTCTCTGTCTGAGGGACTGGAGCAAATGTGGTTGTATCTTAGGGATTGGTTGTAGACAATGGATCGTGTGATGTGTCCTGGATGGAAGCTGGAGACATGTAGGTAAGTATAGTGGTCCGTAGATTTCCGGTACAGGGTGGTATTTATGTGACCATCACTTATTTGCACTGTAATGTCCAGGAAGTGGATCTCTTGTGTGGACTGGTCCAGGCTGAGGCTGATGGTGGGGTGATATATGCCATCATGTGCCAGCAGTGCCCCTCTGCCATATACATTGGCCAGACCAGACAGTCTCTAGGTAGAAGGATAAATGGACACAAATCAGACATCAGGAATGGTAACGTACAAAAGCCAGTAGGAGAACACTTCAATCTCCCTGAACATTCAATAACAGATTTAAAAGTAGCCATCCTTCAACAGAAAAACCTCAAAAACAGACTTCAAAGAGAAACTGCAAATTTAATACCATCAATTTGGGTTTGGATAGGGACTGGGAGTGGCTGGCTCACTACAAAAGCAATTTTCCCTCTCCTGGTATTGACACCACCTCATCAATGATTGGGAGTGGACCACCTCCACCCTGCCTGAATCGGCCTTGTCAACACTGGTTCTCCATTTGTAAGGTAATTCCCTTCTCTTCATGTGCCAGTATATTTATGCCTGTATCTGTAATTTTCATTCCATGCATCTGAAGAAGTGGGTTTTTGCCCATGACAGTTTATGCCCAAATGAATCTGTTAGTCTTTAAGGTGCCATCCGACTCCTTGTAGTTTTTGTGGATACAGACTAACACGGCTACCCCCGGATACTTGGAGCTGGAATGTGCAGGGAAGAGAATATCTGCCAGGATCTGCTTCACCCATAATTATCCCTGATTAGCACTCGCACCAGCTCCACCAGCAGCGTCTTCCAAGAGGGATTATTGGCGGGGCAGAGATCTTTATCGCCCAATGGATTCACACTTTGATAATCCACTCCCACAGCGTGATGCACAGACATCTGTTTATTGGACAGGAGATGGAGCTCAACACCCGTCCGGCACCTCCAGAAAAGATGAATCAAGAACTGACAATTTTACTTTGGAGGGAAAAATCAAACACACGATGACAAAAAGGCGACTAGCCAGCCAGGTGGTCGTCCTGTTGAACAGGACTGGGGGGTTATAGTGGGTCAGAATGAATAGGTCAACAGCGGGAGGCCACTGGGGAAAAGGCTGATATCACTGTGGGGTGGATTAACAGGAATGTTGTAAGTAAGACATGGGAGGTACCTGTCCTGCTCTACTCAGCACTGATGAGGCCTCAGCTGGAGCCCCGTGTCCAGCTCTGGGCACCACACTCTAGGACAGATGTGGACAAGCTAGAGAGCAACAAACGCGATAGAAGGTTTAGAAAACTGGACCTGTGAGGAAAGGTTTAAAAAATGGTGCATGCATAGGCACCGATTTCCTCTCTATCCGGGGTGTGCTCAACTCTCCCTCCACCCCAGGCCCTTCCCCCCCTCCATCCCTTCCTCAAAGCCCCCCCGCCTCTTCCTGCCCTACTCCTCTCCCCTCCCCCTCAGCGCCTCCTGCACACCGTGGAACAGCTGATCCATGGTGGGTGGGAGGCAAGGGAAGGGAGGGGGAGGTGCTGATCAGCGGGGCTGATAGCAGGCAGGAGGCACTGGTGGGAAGGGGAAGTCCTGATTCATGGGGCTGCCAGTGGGTGCTGAGCACCCGCTGTTTTTTTCCTGTGGGTGCTCCAGTCCAGAGCACCTCCGGAGTTGGCACCTATGGGTGCACGTTTAGCCTTAAGAAAAGACGACTGACCCGGGACCTGATAATGGCATTCAAACATGTTACAGGCTGTTATAGAGGCTGGGAATCAGTAGTTCTCCATGTCCACTGAAGGTAGGACAAGCAGGAATGGGCTTCATCTGCAGCAAGGGAGACTGAGGCGAGATATTAGGAAACACTTTCTAACTCTCAGGGGAGTTCAGCTCTGGAACAGACTTCCAAGGGCGGCTGCAGGATCCCCATCACTGGAGGTTTTAAAGGACAGGTTAGACAAACCCCATCAGGGATGAGGTTACTGGGTCCTGACACAGCACAGGGGACTGGATTATGAATTATGAACTCTCAAGGTCCCTTCCAGCCCCACATTTCTATGGTTCTACAGAAATAACTGATTCATGGAGTTTAAGGTCAGAAGACCAGCATCTAATCAGGCCTCCTGCAGAGCACACTTGCCAATACATTCCACCGAGTTACCCCACCTGGAGCTCAATAACTTCGGTTTGTCAAGGTGCCAAGATCCGTGTTCAGAGATTCCCCAGGCCAGAAGGGAGCATTGGGATCTTCTAGTCTGACCTGCTGTGTAACCCTGGCCAGAGACCTGCCCCCCAAATCACTCCTAGAGCAGCTCTGCTAGGCAAACATCCAGCCTGCTCTTTGAGCCACTGACCGTCTGAATTTTGAGGTTTTAAAAATGCAATTCTTGGCGCCTTATATCCTTATTGACATAGTGAACAAGGAACAAAGATGCCAGGTGTTCCTTTGCCTGCAGCCAGATAGGGTGTTTTAATGCAATGTGGAAAGATAAGACAGAGTGTTAAAGTGTTGCTGGATGTGGTGGGAGTTTACTATACGACTGTATAACTCCTTTCCCAAGACAAGGTCAAGCAACCAGCTGGGAGGGGTGAAGGCGATGTGTGTGGGGGGTATAAGAAACTCTACAAGCCAAAGAGAAGGTGGCCATGGCCAGTACATAACCTCACTCCCTACCCCTCCCATGGGGTACAAAAGAGGTAGTGCCAAAGCCCCCAGATTCAAGACCCTCCAAAATGGAACATGACCATAAATTGCAAGGGATGGGACCAGAGGCAGGCACTACGGGTATAATTAAGCCTATTAAGAAGGAGGAGGGGGAAGGGAAAAAGCTCTACTGCTGTAAAGAGCTATGAATATGTTTGCCCTAACATCTGGCCTTTTCCACAACCCTCGGATCATTTCCGTGGCTCTTCTCTGCACCCTCTGCCGTTGTCCAACTTCCCTTCAGTAATGTGGACACTGGAGCTGGTGAGCCGGCATTTATTATTTTTGTAAAGATCGCATGATTTTTAAACACAAGCTCGTGATTTTTGCTTGTTCCGAGCTGGTGATACAGGGGCTCATGCACGGAAGGGAAATGAGGATTATACAAGCCTCAAAGATCTGCATGAGCCTCTCCTGTTTCTTTTCTTAAGCGGTGTGAAAACCGCATGCTCTCTCTTTCATGGAGTGCAATGCTGTGTTTGGCACTGATGCGATCGCTGCTGGAATACTGCACCCAGTTCTGGCATCCGTAATTCAAGAAGGCCGATGATCAGTTGGAGAAGGGGCAGAGAAGATCCACCAGAATGAGTAAAGGATTCGAAAACATGTGTTATAGTGACACACACAAGGAGCTCAGTTTATTCAGTTCGACAAAGAGGAGGTTAAGGGGTGACGTGATCCCTGCCCTTAAGTAGAAATTTGATCAAGGAGGCCTCTTCAATCTAGCTAAGATGTAACAAGATCCAATGGCTGGAAGTTGAAGGGAGACAAATGCAGACTAGAAATACAATGCTATATTTTTAACAGGAAGGGTAATTGATTATTGAAAAAATGTACCAAGGACCATAGGGGATTCTCCATCACTGGCCGTTTTTAAGTCAAGATGGGATTTTTTTTTCTAAAAGATCTGCCCTAGTTCAAACAGGAAATAAGTAAATAAATGTAGTTCAGGTGCCTTGTACCCTCATTTTCCTCTATGGGCCAGGCACTGTGGTTTGACTACAGCTCCCATGATGCACCATGGTCTCCCCCCTTGCTAAACCACCATGGTGCATTATGGAAGTTGTAGTTTCAGGTGCCTCCTTTTTCTTTTTCTGGCAGGACTAGATCTTCCAAGATGCAATCTACATTTGCCCAACACCTCCAGGTTCCTGTGCTGAGCCCAGCACTGCTGGGTCAGAGATACTGGCCCGTTCTGAAATGGCAAAAAGGGTTTGCACGCTGGGAGCCTGGGATCAAATGTGTCTCCACTCAGTGCCTGATCCAAAGTCAATGGCTCTCGGTGTTCAGCAGATTTTTCACACTGGAGAGGGGAGAGAATACCTCCTTCTGAAATTTTCCCACCAGGAAATTTCTGTTTCCCAGTGGGAAAACGTTCAAAAAAGAAAGAAAATGCAGGGGAAAACCTACTGTCTCACATTGTTTCCCAACTTTGGCCAGCACCAAAGAATGAGAAAGTGGGAAGGAGCTTTCACAAACTTTTGTCCCGTTTTCTGCCCATCGGGGAAAGAGAAAGTAGCTGTTTCCTGCTTACCCAAACTTTGGAATCTTCCCAGATGGGAAGTTCTGCATTTTCTCATGGAACGTTCCATTTCTCACCCGACCCACTTTTCCAACCAGCTAACAGGGAAGGAGAGCACAGGATGGCCTAGAAGTTAATGCACACACCTTGGTCTTGGCGACCCGGGTTCAAGCCACTGCTCTGCTACAGACTTTGTGTGAGCATGAACAAATCACTTAGCTGCTCCGTTCCTCAGTTTCCCCAGCTATATAATGGGGAGAATAGCCCTGCTTTGCCTCAAATGGGTGTGTGAGGATAAAGACCTTGGTGACTGCGAGGCACCCAGATGCTGAAGTGACGAGTTACACTTACAGGGCATGGTGCTACACTAAGAAGGCAGCATGAAATCATGTGGTGCATCCATGAACTAACCGCTCCCAGCAGCAGAGGGCATTTATTATTTAACATCTGTGCACAGAGCCAGGAGGGACAATCCGGTTAATGCGCCTGCAATGGCACCGTATGGACCCTATGTGGCAACGCAGGTCGGAGAGGGAGGGATACCGTGGTCTCCTGAGGGACTGAGGATCAGTTGTTGTTTATGGTCTCCCGGATCCAGTCGACATATTTACAGACGGCGACATAGACACCTGGTTTGTTGGGCAGTGCGCATGTCTGGGTCCCCCAAGACACAATACCCTGGAGTTTCCCGTTGCAGAGTAGGGGTCCCCCGGAATCTCCCTAGAAGGAGACAAGACAACACTACATCACGGCCAAGAACGACAGGCAAGAATGCACCTCAGAAACAACATTATCGAATCTACAATGCCGTGACGAAAGTTCTCTGCTCTATGGGTACAGAGCAAAGCACACCTGAAAAGGCAGCTCTTTTCCAGTAGAAACAATCAACGAAAATGATAACAAATTTCACTTTTGCCCATGTTTTCCACCCTACTTCTTGATTTTCTTCATCAAAAATTCAAATATCGAAGTAGTCTGGCCCCAACTGAAATATTTCAACTCGGAAATGATGGGAAGCGACGTGCAGGGGAAGTCTTTTGTAGCACAATGCGTTTGACTGGTTTTATAACATCCAGCAAGTGTTGCATACCCTTAAGCGCCACTTATTGGCACCATTTGCCTTGATGAACTATTTGCTAGGGACATTTTCCATAGAAACCGCTTTTCGATGGAAAATTGGGGCTTCGACTAACGTAAATTTTGGAGGAAAGTATCTGCTGGCTGTGAAAATTTGGCAAAGAACCAACTGCCTGAAAACCATTATAGTTCCATCTGGAAAGGACATAAGAACATAAAAATGGTCAATGGCCCATCTAGTCCAGTATCCTGTCTTCTGACAGTGGCTGGTGCCAGATGCTTAAGAGGGAATGAACAGAACAGGGCAATTATCGAGTGATCCATTCCCTGCTGTCCAGGCCCATCTTCTGGCAGTCAGAGGCTGAGGGACACCCAGAGCATGGGGTTGCATCCATGACCATCTTGACTAATAGCCACTGATGGGCTTATCTTCCATTAACTTCTCCAGAAGTTCTCTCTTTTGAATCCAGTAAATTTTTTGGCCTTCACAACATCCCCTGGGAACAAGTTTCACAGGCTGACTGCGGGTTGTGTGAAGAAGTTGTGTTTGTTTGTTTTAAACCTGTGATACTTCATGGGAATTGTAGTTCAGATACCCCATGTTCTCCTCTATAGGTCAGGCTCCCCAGCCGGACTACACCTCCCAGGATGCACCACAATCTCCACTCTTGGAGACGGGTTATGGTGCATCATGGAAATCCTAGGTTGTGGTGCATGATGGGAGAAGTTGTCTGGCTGAGGAGTCCAGCCTACAGAGAACAGGGACATGCTACCTGAACTACAACTGCTATGAAGCATCACAGTGGCCTTTCCAGATTTTTGTTTCTCTGGCATTTGGTTTGTCGCCAAAAAAATTAAATTTTCGTAGAGAGCAGACACTTTTCACCATAAGCTTAGTTTAGTCGAAAACCCACTTTCACCATTTCTTTGGAAAATTTCCGACCAGGCCTAGCAAATAGCTCGTCAAGGCAAAAGGTGCCAATAGGTGGCGCTCAAAAGTATGTAACACGTGTTCTGGGTGTTGTAAGACCCACCAAATGGCTTTTCCCATCAGCAACTTTAATTCCTCTTTGTGGCTGAACAGAAGCCCTGAGACCTTTCAGCAATGGCCAGGAGCAAAATTCCCCACCCTGCTGTGATGCAAACGCACAGGGTTACACATGAATAGCTTCTTCTGAGCCTCATCAGCAGACCCCGAAGTGACTGCACAGCTAGGGAACAAAAGCTTGGGCAGTATCTTTCTTTTCTGCCACCAGGAGCCCATGCAGCAGCCACTAGAGGGGGCTGCGAGCCGTTTGGTGTCCACCTGTACTGTGCATAGTCACTTTCTTCTGATGCTGAACAAGGGGCTCTATTCTAATAAAGGAAATGGCGTTATCCTCGGAAGTGGCTCTGTCTCCTTCGTCTGCTTCATTCCTGATTATGACGATCCCCAGCCCCTCCCGTTGACTGGATTCTTGCTACCACTTTAAAACTACAGGCCAACATTTTTCAAAAACGCCTTTCGTTTAGGTTGCCACTAACCGGCTAGGAAAAAGAGTCTAATGGTTAAGGTGCCAACTGGGGTTCTGGGTGCCTGGCGTTCAATTCCTCCCCCCTTTACAAAAAAAGGAGTCTAAGCAAACGGGGTGGGGGTGGGCTGAGGTAAGGAGAGAGGAGAAGTGATTTGCCCAAGGTCACCTGGTGGCAAAAGAACCCAAGTGTCCTGACTTCTAAGCCAGCACCTTTGTCTAAGTCTCTTGATGGCTACTTGCATGGGCATAGCATGTGTTTGTTCCCTTATTCTCCATTATGCAGAGGGGGAAACTGAGGCACAGAGTGGGGAGAAGTGATTTGGCCAAGGTAACCCAGAAGGAACTGAGAACAGAACAAAGGTGTCCTGACTCCTTGCTACACTGATTCTAGGCATGGGAGGAGCAAACATTTGTATTATACCCAAGATGGGGAAACTGAGTCACATAGCAGAGCAATCACTTGCCGCAGCAGGTAGGGCTGGGATTTTCAAACCCAGCTTGGGGGACGGGTGGGGGAAGGAAATGTGGTTGTTCCGCTTCTATTTAAATTCACAGACAGTGGAAGCACAGATCCCCAGCGCCTTCCCTCCCCTGCTCTAACGTGTGGACCACGCTGCCGATATGGGGGCAGAATGGGAAGATCCAGCTTTTTGCTGTCATAGGAAGCTCCCACCCAGCCACCTCAGGGGCACAAGAGGTGTGGCAGGTTTATGCTCCCTTTCCCTTGTCCAAAGCAGAGCACAGGGAGATTTCAGAGAACTTCTCGTCTTTGCAGCCACAATGGGATCATTTTTGTGACTGGGGTTACTCCGGGCTACCCCAACCCTCCCCTGTCAAGACATGTCTGCCCATTAGTTACTCAGATCCTACTGCAACAATCAGATAAGCAAGTCCCACCCATTATAATTGCACTCATTCGCTCCTGCTCTTTGTCCCCGGTTTCTGAGAACTTTGGAATTCATCTCCAAACTTGCCAAACTCTGGTGAGGCTCAGGATGTTCAGGGATTTCTTTAACCCCTCCGCTCCCAGAGTCACTGGCAGGGCCGGCTCCAGGCACCAGCGCAGGAAGCAGGTGCTTGAGCCGGTCAATGGAGGGGGGCGGCATGTCTGGATCTTCAGCCGCAATTAGGCAGCGAGTCTCTCAGTCCCTCTCGGAGGGAAGGACCATCCACTGAATTGCCACCGAAGAATGAAGCGGCGCGGGAGAGCTGCCGCCGAAGTGCCGCCGATTGTGGCTTTATCTTTTTTTTTTTTTTTCATCACTTGGGGCAGCAAAAAAACTGGAGCCAGCCCTGGTCATGGGATCCTCGCTGTAATAATTTCGTTTAATTTTGGTCGTTGGCTTCAGTGCTGATGGCCTGTGATATACAGGAGGCTAAATGGGCTGGTGATCTCATCTAGCCGGGAACTCTATGACTTTATGACTATGCTAGGAGAGCTAAAAATTTTTTCACACAAAGCTTTCTTTCGGTGAAAAGTGGCGGTTTGGTGACACGGACCCATTCTGTGACTTCACCTTGATTTCATCCAATTTGTTTCAGACGGACAGAAACTGACCCAACATTTCTGAAACATCAAAATGTGTCGTCTGGCCAATTTGGAAACCAAACCTGGCCATTTTCCGGCTCGCAATGACGTTGCTCTTCACAATTTCCTTTTAAATCTAACCCTAGTTACAAAGGGTCACAACTGAAAGGAAATATTTTGATGTTGTTGAAATGAAACCTTCCCCTCGACCCAAAGCTATTTTTTCGGACTTTTTGATTGACCAAAAATTATGAAAATTTTCATATGTGGTTGGAGCAAGAATGACTTTTTTTTCCTGATTTTCTGGAATGTCCAGAGACCTGAAAAATCCATTATTGCCCTGGTGAGTGTAGGAGAATTTCAGCTCTGATTTAAAAAATAAAGTAGCTTTCTAACCCTCTTGGGCTGGAAAAATGTGATCCCGGAGAGGGTCAATAACCAGACAGCAGAGAACAGGTCAATTCTTCAGAGCCATCTGGATTGCATAGTAAACGGTGCTCACGCAAACAACACACATCTCAGTGTAGCTCTAAGCAACTGTGTACATCAAATTTGGGTTGATACAGGAGTATATGGGTGAAATTTTCCACCCTAGTTGACAAGGCCGCCCAGAGGATTTCTGGGACGGAAGGACTCCCTGCCACGGGTCTTCGGGGCATGTCGACAGTGGGTCCCGGAGCAGAAGGACCCCCCACTGTGGGACTTCAGGGCACTTCGGAGGCAGGTCCCGGAGCGGAAGGACCCCCCGCCGCTGAATTGCCGCCGAAGACCCGGAGCGGAAGAAGCTCTGGGGGCCTGAGCCTCACGAGAGTTTTCTGGGGCCCCCGGAGCGAGTGAAGGACCCCGCTCCAGTGGCCCCGAAAAACTCTCGTTGGGGCCCCTGCAGGGCCCAGGGCTGGGGCAAATTGCCTCACTTGCCCCCCACTCTGGGTGCCCCTGCTAGTTGATCTAATCATCCATCAGAACTCGGAACTGGGCAGAGTTAAGAGCAATCACACAACGAGGTGGAATTACGGATGCTCTAGCTAGACCTGCCAATATGGGCTGAATGCAGGAATCCCTGGGGAGGTTTTCTAGCCTGGGCTCTGCAGCAGGGCACCCTAGGTGGGCAGACTGGTCTGTTCTGGCCTGGAAAGCTACACCTCTACAGAAAACCACTCAAGAGTGCATCCGAGTTGGTCTCACCTTCCACCCATTCCCTCTTCCCTCTCTTGGTCCCATCCCTGCACCAGCTGCCCCCAAGGCAGTAGGACCACAAAGCCAGCTCCCAAATCCCGCCCTCAGCTGTGCCATCCCCTCACCTGGCACGAGTCTATTCCCCCTTCCAGCACCCCAGCACACAGCATGTTCTCGGTGTAGTAGCGAGGGTAGATACTGCGGCACTGTTCCTGGGAGAAAATGGACACCTTGCCACAGTGGAGAACAGGTGGAAAGTACACTACAAAAAATGACAACACAACACAATGGATATTTTGTCAGTGGGAGAAAGTCTTAGAGTTAGATCCAGGGCCAGAGTCAAGGGACACAGCCCCAGTAACGTAGGGTGAGATCCAGGGCCGGGGTCATTGGACACAGCCCCAGTGACTTAGGGTTAGATCCCGGGCCGGGGTCATTGGACACAGCCTCAGTGACGTAGTGTGAGATCCCGGGCCGAGGTCATTGGACACAGCCCAGTGTAGTAGGGTCTCTTATTCACACATTAACCTTAGATAAACCTTTCGTAAATCAAACTATTGATAGTTGGAAAATGGAGGGGGGGATTTCATCTTTTTCTCAAAGAAATACACAATCTCTGAATTTTTTTCTGTTTTTTTGCCAAAAATTTTCCTTTTTCATCCCTCAAAATCTACAGCTTTTCACCAACAAAACTCCCTTCAGGTTCTGGCCAAAATCTGGTTTCATTTTTAGCCAAAAACTTTCATTAATGGCCAAAGTCTTCTCCAATTTCCAACGAAAATGTTTTTGGCAAAAGTTTTTCAGCGTTCCTTTTTTCAACCACAAATCAAACTTTTCCCAGGAAGCAGCCCCATGCCATGGACATTTTCAGCTGATCAGCCACCCAATTTTACCCTGGGTGGGGGGGAGAGATACAATTTCGATGGCAAATTTCCCAACGGCTCTAAATGGAACCTCAGGAATGCTCAATTGCTGAAAGAAAACAACAAAATAAATACATTCCTGGGAACGTTTTCAGGGGAAACGGCCACAGAAGTTGCTGAGGCAAATAGGGATGTGGCAAGAAAGAAGAAGAAATTTTAGGGGGCTGTTCAGAAGGCTAGTAATGTATCTTTTTCTTGTTTTTCCGACCTGCTGGCTCCTTCCCCCTTGAAGCTAAGACCACCCCGCAACATTGGTGTTACCGTACATTGAGGGCTTTTTGTTGTTCCCCATCCGGACACCACACATTCCTCCTTGGGTGAGGGGCAACTCGTAGGTAGCTCCAGGGGCTGGACATTTTTGTTCAAGTTAGCCGGGGTGAGCAATTTGATGAGCATGATGTCGTTGTCCTTGCTGGCAGAGTTATAGCCGGGGTGGAGGATCGTTTTCTCTGAGAGTCGCAGCTGCTCTGTCCAATCCAGATGCCTGATGTTGTGCTCTCCCAGGCGCACGCTGATGGAGCTGCAGAGAAACAGATGCATGTCAGAAAAGTGTGGGGTGGGAAACCTAGTCCATGGTGGACACTGGGCACTGCTTGTTGGGCTGGAATCCGTGGGGGAGGTTCCTTGGCCTGGGCTATATAGGAGCTCAAGCTGGATGGGTAAAACATGAATCTATGTAATCCGTGAATCTCTGAAAGTGGAGTTAAGGGTACACACACAAGGGAGTGGAGTTAAGGTTGCGCTAGCTCAACCATCAGATATGGGCTGGATGCAGAAATCGCTAGGTGTGGCTATGTGGTCAAACACAGGCACAATCCCATGGGCACAGAAACATCCTTTTACAAACGCACATATACACAATCATGTATACACTCTTCCCCCCAAAATTTACACATGCTCTCCCCAAACACTCAAATGCACAATTTCACTCTCACACTAACTCCCAATCACACACTACTCAAAATACACACATGCACAATTGCACTCTCACACTCATAATCACACATGCCCATTCCAAAACATTCACAAATCCTCAAGCACACTCTCACAATCACACACCCCCTCCCTTCACAACATGCACAACCGCACTCTCAGACCCACTCACAATCACACATGCCCTACCCAACACACGCACACACATATGCACAACTGCACTCTCACACCCATTCACAATCTGACATTCCATTCCCAACACATGCACAACCGCACCGTCACACCCACTCACAATCACACACCCACCCAGCTACACACAGACCCTCTCCCCTACACACAGACCCTCTCCACCTCGCCCGACGCCTCCCACAAACCCACACTCACCATTGGACGTGGCAGTGGGCCGCGGTGACCACCCAGTTCCTGTCAATCAGGGTCCCTCCACAGTTGAGCTGGGAGCCCATAAAGAGTGCGGCCTGCCAGGGCATGGAGTGGGGTGTGCAGGGGGCACCGCCGACGATCCGGTTATTCTGGCTGCTCACTGGGAGGCAAGCAGAAAGGTTCACAACTGGCGAGGGAGGAGAAGCTCTGTGATGCTGCAGCGCTACCCTGCTTAGCCCCAGCTCGGATCAGGGTCCCCCAGCTCCTTCCTCCTTTTGCTTCAGTGTCTGATTCAAATCCGCCCCAGATGCAGCCAGTGGAAATTAGAAGACTCCACCAAACCATGCCCTCGCCGTTAGCCAGCTCAGTCCCCCGGCATTTCTGTCTCCGACCCAACCATCACTGCAGCCTCTGGGCGCCTCACCCCTTTAGTGCAGTGACCCTCCCCACCACTGCTATTGTCCTCTTTGTACACTAGAGGATGTAGTAAGAAGAGGGCCAGAAACATAAGTCCCTGTATCAGAGGCCTGGTATAAGGCCTGAGGCCTGAACTAAAGTAGTCAAGACTTTGCTGACATGAAACAAAGTCAGGTTGTGAGAAAGAGGCAGGCCCTGCGCCCAGAATTTGGCAAGCACAGAGCTGATATTGCAAAAACACACATTCCTCAGAGCAGGGCCAGATTAACTTTTTGTGGGCCCAGCGCCAGACATATTTGTGCCCTCCCTCCCCCGCCCGGGGAATGAAGAGGCCGGGGGCAAGAGCACAGCGGGCAGGGTGGATTTGATTTAAATCATGATTTAAATCACAAGTCAGGAAGACAAAATTTAATCATGGGTTTCTACATAAAAGTCCATTCTTGTTGGCTGTGATAACCTTAAAACATAGCCTTCTCAACTCAGAGATAGATGTAGGCTTCATTTTTAGAAGATACACACTATACATTTTTAAACCGTGATTTATTTTGAAAACTTTTCAGATGAGTTTTACACAGGGGCGGCTCCAGGTATTTTGCCGCCCCAAGCATGGAAGGCAGGCTGCCTTCGGTGGCTTGCCTGCTGGAGGTCCCCGGTCCTGTGGATTCGGCGGCACGCCTGCGGGAGGTCCGCCGAAGCCGCGGGACCAGCGGACCCTCTGCAGGCATGCCGCCAAAGGCAACCTGCCTGCCGTCCTTGCGGTGACTGGCAAAGCGCCCCCCGTAGCTTGCTGCCCCAGGCATGCGCTTGGCGTGTGGGTGCCTGGAGCCGCCCCTGGTTTTACAGCTATATCAGAAAATGAATGAGTGTTTGGTTATTTCATTTACCAAAGGTAATTGAAGCAGATATTTATGAAGTCATTGGGAAGTGAACTATCTCCAGTTCGAGAGGTAAATCATTAATATTTGGAGGATTTTCTTGCCAGGTTGTGAGAGGAGGAGAACATCACCAGGCAGATATTTAATTGTTTTATTTAACTAAAATAATAACGTTAAATATTCTGGACTTTTCCCCTTCAACAGCAAACATAATATTTTAACAACAAAAAAATGTCCCTCACTTCTCATATTTATCTCCAGACTTCTCCTTGTCCAGATCTATGCTGCCCCCAACAATCTTCTGTTCATTGAACTTTTTGAAACTTTTCACTTTTAAAGAGAGATCAGGGATTGACCCTGCGTACATACATTTGCAGAGGGACAATAGAGTTGAGGTCTGTTATTTCTCACCTCAATACATTATTCATTTATTTAAAAACATTTTTGCTTTTAACAAGCATGTTACCTCTGGAGACACAAATCCACAGTTTGAGAACTGCAAAACTAAGTGTCTCTGATGGTATCTTCTAGACTGAGCACTGAGTCCCATTGAGTAGATAGAAAAATTAACCTAAATCATCTATACAGAAGTCTGTGGAACCCCATAAGAATGGATCCCTAAGCCTGTGGAATTGATGAATGAAATTGTTTTCAATTGTTCAGTTTATTAATGTAACTTCATAAGTAAAGTGTTATGAATGAAACAACATTCATTCAGAAAGCTGGTTACCCCAATAACTGGCTATTTAACAATTAAGATGCTTTTTAAGACCCATAGCTGTTCAGCCAGTTGCTTTTGTAAGTTTCACTGTCAATCCAATTCCTGCTTAAATCACAGAGACTTGCGCTGTTTCAGTATTGTAACTTCTGTTCACTGTTTGCCATATTGTAATTCAAACTCCATTTTACAACGCTTACTCCATTTTGTAAAAGCTTGCGGCAACCTTCATTTTTGCAAACCCTGCTGTAATCGTATTAGTCTAGTTTAGATGTGTGAATGAGATATGGATGGATGATGGAATCAACCTCCAGCACCAGCCCATCCTGATGAAACAGAGTTCAAACACCAACGGCTGAAGATGCAGAAAAGAGCCCTAACAAAGTAGAGAAGAGCACATCCGATGAAGTGGGGATTCACCCATGAAAGCTCATGCTCCAATACGTTTGTTAGTCTATAAGGGTACGTCCCGACTACCCGCCGTATCAGCGGGAAGCGATCGATATAGCGCGTCTAGATGAGACGCGATATATCAATCCCCGAACGCGCTCCCGTCGACTCCGGAACTCCACCAGAGCGAGTGGCGGTAGCAGAGTCGACGGGGGAGCCGCGGACGTCGATCCCATGCCGTGAGGATCCGAGGTAAATTGATCTAAGATACTTCGACTTCAGCTACGCTATTCACGTAGCTGAAGTTGCGTATCTTAGATCGATCCCCTGCCTCCAGTGTAGACCAGCCCAAAGATGCCACAGAACTTTTTGCCGCAAAGTTAGAAGAGTTTACCCTAAGAAGAAAAGAACAAAGGGACAACAGAAAGAAGATCAAAGCCAAGCTGAAAGTCACATCTGCAATTGACGGGTGATCAGTCACCAAACCCAGAGGCAGCGTGACACAGCAAGACCTACAGACTCTGGATTCTAACTAAAGCCTACAAAAAGAATGGGTGAGATGGAAGACTTGGAAGGGTAACGTTCTGCTGCCTACATGGGAAGACAGACCCAGCCCTTCCTTGTGCGTGGCTTTCCTGGCCAGTTAGCTGCCACACGCTACGATCCCAAGCTGCAAACTTAACCCACGAACTCAAGCTACGTTCAGGACTGGTAACTATACGGAAGCTGCAGAACATCTGGTGTGTGTGTGTGTGTAAGTATTAAGGTATTAGCTAGTGGTTATAGATCAAATTGTTATCATAATAAATGTGGCATCTTTGCCTTGCCCCTGTGTAGTTTTGTCTGCATAACAAGCCATGAACTGTTAGAACTCATTTACAAAACTTTTCTTAACCATTACATGACTATATTGTCTCATACTATAGAATCAGAATGTATAATCCCTATTCCATGATATAATGTACCTTAATTAAAACTATCTTTAGATTGGATTTTTGAGGGGAAAAACTATTTAAATTAAAAAATTCTGATTTTTTTAAAGTAATTGATTTTTATCCATCCTGACAGCTGTGCATGGGGGGTGGGGAGAAGGATTGGTCCCCAGCTGGAGTGAGGGAGGGCTAGGGTGAGATGAGCACAGTGGGGCATAGGGGGAGGATTAGTCCCTGCTGACTGAAGCAAGGCAGGGGCTGGGGGCAAAAACACAGTGGGGAGGAAGCTAGGGTTGGTCGTTGGAGCAAGGGAGAGGCCGGGAGTAAACTGCAAGCACAGCAGGGCTGGGGAGGGGGTAAACAGGATCCCCCCTCACCCCTGCTCACATAGAGTGGGTGCCTACCGTCTCCCTGGTTCTAGCCCATTCTCTTCGCCTCTCTCTGCACCGAGCTGAGGGTGGGAGTGCAGAGTCTAGGAGAAAGTTAGGGTGCAGGAGCAGGCTGGGGGTTGGGGTCTGGCCAGAAGCTAGAATGAGGGAGGGGGGCTCAGGGTTGAGGCAGGAGGTTGGGGTGTGGAGTGCTTACCTGGAGCAGCTCCTATTTGGTGTGAGGGGTGCAGGTGGGTATGTGGCGGGGGGGGGGTACAGGAGCTCCTACTTGGTTCTCAGGGTGGGGATGTGGGGGGGGTGCAGGAGTCAGGGCATAGGGTGTGGGGTGGGGGGCCTGGGTATGTGTGGAGGTGTAGGAGTCAGGGTTGGGGTCATGGGGGTGGTGCAGGAGTCAGGGCAGGAGGCTGGGAGTTTGTGAGGGGGGTTCAGGGGGCAGGGCTGGGGAAGTGGGCTGAGGTTGTGGGGGTGCTCCCAGCCCCCTGCCCTAAGCAGTTCACAGCAGGGGGCTGGAGAGGGGTATGCCCCAATTCCACCCCCTTTCCCAAGGCCCTGCCCCCACCTCTTCTCCACTTCCTCCTCTCTCTCCTGAAAGTTATTAAATATTCAATGGCAAGGAGCAGATGGGGTAGAGGACTGAATTTTCCATGGCCTCCCTCACAAAATACATGACCTCTTTGCCTTTTGAGGGGAAAGCCGGGCACATCCCTCTTTTTGCAAAGTCTTTCAGCTAAAGAAAACTTGTGAGTCCTGGTGATGCAATAGCTCCTGACCCTCTCCCCTTATAGCGGTGGGGGATGAGTAAAGGTGGGGGTGCAGTGTTAAGGCCCCCCTGGCCCCCAATGCCTGCACACTTCAGGGGACAGCAGCTGCGGTTGGAAGGGGCATTTCCCTCACTAGCGTTAAGCTGCCCGATGCTCCCAGGACTTGGAGGGACAGCGTGGCTGCTAACTACTCTGGCCCAGGCTGGAGCTGGGCGGAAGGACACGGGTGCTGCTGTGCAAAGTCCCTCGCCCCCATCAGGAGTTGGAGCAAGGATGGGGAACCAGGGGCAAAGAGTGGAGAAGTGGGAGGGGTGAGCTGAGGGGGCCCCGGGCAGGGGGCGCAGAGGGAGGAGGACGGGGAGGAAGATCTGGGAAAAGGGAGCAGCCTGCAATGCTACCCCCCCCCCCACAAACAGCTGATGGGGGCAGAATTGAAGCCATGTCCCCCCGATCCCAGGCCTGTGCGCTAACCACTGGGCCATCCTTCCTGGCTCCTGTTTGCAATCGATCGTTAGCCATTAAAATTGTCTCGAAGGGGGGACTCCTTATTTGCTTCACAGGCACCTGCTTAAAGTGCAAAGCCATTCCCACCCCGTCTCTCACAAAACCGCGCACACAGACCAGAAATCAGCGTACACTCTGATCAGCGGGAACAATTCATCCCTGGACCCACTGCCCGAGGATTCTTCATCACTGACAACTTCGACATCAAGACGGGGCCTTTTACAAAAACATCAGCCTAGGGGTGCCATTTTCAGGCCTGCGTGATGCAGGAGGCCAACTAGATTATCACACTGGTCCCATCTGGCCTTGAAAACACCCCCACCTGGGTGCACACGCAAGCCTGCAGATGATACTAAGAAATACACCCTCCCACGCACTAGGGTTGCCAACATTCTACTCGCACAAAACCAAACACCCCTGCCCCACCCCTTCTCCAAAGCACCGCTCCTTCTGAGGCCCCCCCCACTCCATCCCCCCTCCCTCTGTCGCTCGCTCTCCCCACCCTCACTCAGTTGCTCATTTTCACCAGGCGGGGGCAGGGGGTTGAGGTGCAGGAGCAGGGGGGAGGGTTCTGGCTGGGGGTGCAGACTATGGGGTAGGGCTGGGGATGAGAGTTTTGGGGTGCAGGAAGGGGCTCTGGGTTTGGACCAAGGGGTTCAGAGGGTGGGAGAGGGATCAGGGCTGGGGAAGAGGGTTGGAGTATATGAGGGGGTGAGGGCTCCAACTGGGGGTGTATACTTAGGTGGGGCTGGGGATGAGGGGTTGGGGTGCAGGAGGGGGCTCTGGGCTGAGACCGAGGGGTTCAGAGAGTGGGAGGGGGATCAGGGCTGGGGCAGAGGGTTGGGGCACGGGAGAAGGGTCAGGGGTGCAGGCTTCCAGCAGCACTTAGCTCAAGCAGCTCCTGGAAGCAGTGGCATGTCCCAAGGCCACCCAGAGGATTCAGGTGGTCTGGGGGTAAAGAAATTTTGGGGGCCCCTTCTATAAAAAAGTTGCAATACTATAGAACACTATATTATTGTGGGGGGCACTGTGGGGCCTGGGGTCTGGGGAAAATTGCCCCACTTGTCCCCCCAGGGGGTCCCTGGCATGTCCTCTCTCTGGCTCCTACATGGAGGAGCGGCCAGGCGGCTCTGCGCACTGCCCCATCCGCAGACGCCACCCCTGCAGCTCCCATTGGCCATGATTCCCGGACAATGTGGGCTGCAGAGCTGGCACTTGGGGTGGAGGCAACATGTGTAGCCCCCTGGCTGTCCTATGTGAAGGAACAGGAGCGGGGGAACATGCCATTACTTTCAGGAGCTGCGCAGAGACACGGCAGGCAGGGAGTCTGCTGTAACCCCACTGTGCCATTGACCAGACTTTTAAAGGCCTGGTCAGCTGTGCTAACCGGAGCTGCCAGGGTCCCTTTTCAACTGGGCATTCTGGTCAAAAACCAGACAGCTGGCAACCCTACCCCCCACACGTCCATGCTCGCATATTCACACACGTGCATTCAAACACAACCATGCACCTCTGCATTCTGCAAATACGGTAAGGGCTGTTCTAAAGAGGACGGGAATCGACTGTTCTCTGTGTCAGCCGAGAATGAGAAGGAAACAGCTACATCTGTATCAAAGGAGATGGAGGGTAGATATTTGGAAGCTGCTTTCTCAGCTCTGGAATCGACTTCCAAGACCCGTCACTGGAGGTTTTAAAGAACAGGTTGGGCAAACACCTGCCAGGGATGGTCTACATTTACTTGTTCCTGCCACAGTGTGCGGGGATGGACCCGCTGACCTCTCGAGGTCCCATCCAGCACGTCATTGCTGTGATTCAATGTGCACACAGCCCCACACCTCCGCAGATAAACACCAGCGCACCAATAGAATATGGAACGCCCAGCCATGCAGGCAGGCACTCAGTCTTCTTTGCACAATACTTGTGGATAAACACACAGTCATTTGCTCACACTTACACATGCTCACAGATAAACGCAATCACGCACACGCACGTACTCACCGCTTACCACACACACACACACACACACACACACACACACACACACACACACACACACACACAATCATCCACCTATGCTCTCACAAGGAAACACAGACAAACACAGGTTTGCGCGCGCGCACACACACACACACAATTGCACCCAAGCACATGCACTCAGAGACAAACGCTCACACGCACACAGCCAGAAACACACAAGTGTGCAGACACACACACCCCAGCAGAGCAGGGCTCATCTCCTCCAGTAGGGGGTGACACACACACACACACACACACACACTCACCTGCAGTCACCAACAGCAATGCGATGCCCAGCTGCTCCATTCCGGTGGGGGCTGCTGGCTCCAGGAAGGCCCCTGTGTGCCAAGGGGCTGGGGGGGAGGAAAGGAATCATTACTGGGGAATTGGCCCATAAGACACTCCCCGCCCTGAGCCCTGCCCATCACCCTTGCAGGCCTGCCACCCTCAAGGAATCTTGTGCTTTGATTGGTTCTCGCCAGAGCATCTCAGCACTGACCAATGGGAAAAGAGTGTGAGGGACGCTGTAGGTCTGGTCAACCAGTAGGGCAGGGCCCCCATCGCACCCCGGCAGAGAAAGGTGCTTGGGCCATGGGGCCCGCAGGCAGGTTGGACGCGGTGAATCACGGGCCAAGAGGTGGTTGGATTCAGGCCAGGCCATGCGGTGGCGTCCTCCATCCCGAGGCCTGACTGCACGCATGGCGCCAATGGGCTGCACGCGCTCTTCGTGGGCGTAAACACCAGTGGAGTCACTCCTGATTTACACCAGGGCGAGCAGGGGAGGACTTGGCCCCATTGACACCAATGGAGTCGCTCCTGATTTACATCAGATGAGCGAGAGGGGAATTGGCCCCACTGATGCCAGTGGAGTCACTCCTGATTTACACCAGGGTGAGCAGAGGAGGACCTGGCCCCATTGACACCAATGGAGTCACTCCTGATTCACACCAGATCATCAAGCGGGAATTGGCCCCATTGACACCAGTGGAGTCACTCCAGATTTACACTGGGTGAGCGAGAGGGGAATTGGCCCTATTGACGTGAGTGGAGTCACTCCAGATTTACACCAGGTGAGTGAGGGGGAATAGGCCGCACTGACGCCAGTGGAGTCACTCCGATTCGGCCCCAGCGCTCATGCCAGAGGGTCAGAATCTGACACCGGTAAGTGAGTGGCACCACTGAACAAAAACCCAGACAAAACCACATAATCAACAACCTGTGTGTCGAGATCACACGTCATAATCAAAACGCTCCCGCCAAAACCACATAATCAACAACCTTTGTGTCGAGATCACACATGTCATTCCTGATCATGGTTCCAACGCGCCCTGACAGGTCAGAAAGAGGCCCCCATGCCGCAGAGCCAAAGAGAAGAGAACCAGGCGGGCTGGGCCTGCGAATTACCTGCAGCTCTGGCGTCCGCAGCCTCGTGCGATCTGTGGACAGAGACAGGCGCAGCGTAGCTTTATAATGAGACTTCCTGGCTGGCCAAGAGAGATCTGGTCTGTCAATCTGCCCTCAAATCTGAGGATCACACAATGTCAAGATCTCCAGGTGGGAACCTCCCAACGCCTCCAGGAGCTGTGCCTATAGGGTGGATTGGCCCAGGGAGCAGGAGCAGGGCGGATAATTGTGTTCTGCCCTTCCCCACGAGTTAATCTCTCCGGGGCAGTCAACAGCCGGCAAGGCAGCTTCCAAAGAACCAGCTCCGATCTCAGTTCCCTCTTTCCCCACCCATCACCGGCTTTTATTCCAGTCCTGCTTGAGGCAGCAGGAAGCCGCCGCTAGTGACAGGGTGTGTCAGTCTTCATCCTTAATCCTTCCCAGAAGTAAGAAGTCACATGCTCTTCCTTCTCTGATTCTACAAGCCATGGGGACCGGCCAGGCGCAGAAGGAGGTACAGAAGGGGCAGGTGGAGAGGGATTTTTTCAGCATAGTTTTGCAACAGAAAAAAAACAAAACAACCCACTGGTTCATTAAAAGTGAGATTGGGGACAAACCTCCTGATTTTGAGAGACCAAATTGTCTGGTTTGACAGTTTTCTGAACGAAAAGTGTTGGGTTTTTCGGCTCCCGACAGTTTTACCTTTCAGACTTGGATTTAGTTTAGCTGGAAAACAAACAGACAAAGCTAAATCCATGAAAAACAGTTGAAAATCGAAATGCTTCAAAACAATCACCGCAAAACTTTTCCATTGACCCGAGCTGAAATTGTTTCCAATGTTTGTTTGAAAAGCATGTTGAAAATTTGATATTTTGGCCCAGTTTGGGGGGAAAATGTTGCAATCTTGCAAATTCTCACAAGATAGGAGAAACACTTCCATCCTAGCCCTAACTCTGGGTCCATTCTGCTCATGTCAAGGCCAGGCCAGCCAGGCGTGGACTTCCCCATCAACCTAAGGAACCTGACCCTAGAGGAGTCCTTAGTAATAATACCTAGTTGTTCATGAGTAGATCTCCAACTGCTTTACAAAGGAGTGCTGTGTCATTATCCCCATTGTACAGATGGGGAAACTAAGGCACAAAGCAGGGAAAGAACTACCCCAAAGTCATCCAATTAACTAGTTGGACAACTTCCTTAGGGACAGGGTGGATTCGCCATCACTTGGAAAATGGACATCTCTTTCTAAAAGCACCACACTAGCTCAACCATCAGATATGGGCTGGATGCAGGACTGCAAGCAACAACTCCTTCTGCTGGAAAAAGCTCCATCTCCTCACTATGACCCCACCCCTCACCCAGGCCCTGTCCACTCCCAGGGGGCTTACACTGTAGCAAGGGCCCCTTACCCCCCTGGGAGTATAGAGCCTGAGCCCACTGCTCCGAGAAGGGGGAGCTGCTCTGAGCGTAACTGACACAGTGACGCTGCCTGAATCTGCAGAGAGCCTGAACCCATCACTAAGAGAGGAGAGCTGCCTCCAATGTACCTGGCTCAGTAACACTGTCTGGGTCTGCAGGGAGCCTGGGACAATTGCTCAGTGAGCAGGGAGCTGACCTGAGTTTGACCTGATACATAACACCTTAGCTCAGCAGTGGCAGGGCACCGGGAATGTCATCACAAGTGACACATCTCAGCGCGATGTCACAAGAATGATACAGAACTCCCTCAGGGCAGCTCTCGTAATGATCGGGAGGGGCCAGTTTAAATTAGGGCCCAGGATGGGGAAGCAGAAATACGCCCACCAGCTGCTCCACAGACATCCTTTATGTTGCTGTTATCTGTGCGGGGAAACAACAGACGAGGGACTGAATCACACCTGAGTGAGATCAGATGCCCACGCACTCTAGTGAGCAATGCATCAAGGCCAGGGTAATATGCAATAGTGTCTATTCTTGTTCCTCAGCCTCATCCATTGACACACACCTCATCCTTTCCTAGACCAGGAGCACTGGGTTCAACATCCCATCTACTGCAAGGAGGTAGCTGAGTACTCTAGGCGGCAGCTGATTCAAGATCTGGGTTAAAATATTCCAAAAAATGAGATCCTGATTAGAGCCGGCCAAAAGCCACACTGCCCAATCCATGACAAATCCCGGTCTGTTTTCATTCTGATTTGGAGCAAGAACAGGAAAACTCCCTTCAGAAACACTAAATTTCAATTTGGTTTGGCTGGAACATTCTAGCTCACTACGGAGAAATTTTTCTTCTGATTCCCCCACGGAAATGCTGATATTCAGTTCGGTTTTGCCACGATAAAAATTGAAAAGTTCCACTCAGATTCTGACTTCCACCCTTAGTTTAAAGTGCATGATCGTCGATGGTTACAGCTATGAGCCAGTCACGGCTGCTGTGATTTTATGTGACTTCTGCAACTTCTGTCCTGCATGGTGGACTCCAGCTGTCAGCCCCGGGCAGCGAGGCTTGGGCTTCCGTGATCTATTTTTTATTGCCTGAGTCCTGTCTGTGACTTTTACTAAAAATATCTGTGACAAAATCTTAGCCTTATTTATAGCTGAATCGAAAATCAGCTTGATTCTGGGATGTTAGATGGGTTGAGATCTGAGTTACTACAGAGAATTCTTCCCTGGATGCTAGTTGGTGAGTCTTGCCCACATGCTAAGGGTTTAGCTGATTGCCATACTTGGGGTCGGGAAGGAATTTTCCTCCAGGGCAGATTGGCAGAGGCCCTGGAGGGTTTTTGCCTTCCTCTGCAGCGTGGGGCACTGGTCACTTGCTGGAGGATTCTCTGCAGCTCGAGGTCTTCAAACCACAATTTGAGAACTTCAATAACTCAGACATAGGTCAGGGGGTTGTTACAGGAGTGGGTGGGTGCGATTGTGTGGCCTGCATTGTGCAGGAGGTCAGACTAGATGATCATAATGGTCCCTTCTGACCTTAAAGTCTATGAGTCTAGGAAAGGTCACTTGAAAATGAAAGAGCAAAGTGTTCCCTTTCAATCCCATCTAACTGCTTTTTTCTTTCTTTCCATTTTTCTTTTCTAAACACAGTTGCATTCAAAGGGTGGAAATGGGATTTTTCTGATGGAAAGAATGGGTTTGTTTGGAAAATTTCCCACCAGCCCCCCACAGACAAAGGGGGCAGATTTAATTACCAACTCAGGGTGCCCTCACTTATCCTCGCTGACGACCTACCAGCTGAGGCCTTTCAGGACTTAGTTCCCCTTTTCCCAACGCACCAAACTGACCCAGGAGCCTGAACTTGCCGTGAATTAAGCACCTAAACCCCTTTTCCAATCTGGCTCTAAATCACTTTGGAAGATAGGACTTAGGCTGTTAAGGAAATTTTTTAACCCAGATCTGGAACCGGCTGTGCTGTCAGGAAGTAAGGTAATTCTTTCCGTAGCGTGGTGCTGAAGGTAAGGGCAGTAGGCTCGGACACAGCCTTCCTTGGTTCTCTTCCCAGCCCTGCCATGGTGTGACCTTGATCGAGTCCCTTCATCTCCCTGTGCCTCACTTTCCCCTTCTACCCACATCTATTCCGACTGTAAGCTCAGGGAGTGTTTCTCATTTTGTGTAGCACCTGGTACAACAGAGCTGTGACTGGTGTCACTGACTGCTACCATAACACACCTGCTTGTGCTCGCACCCTTGTCATCATCCCCTTGGTAGAGTCATAGATTTTGAGAACCAAAGGAACCATTCCACCCATCCAGCCTGCCCTCCTACATGGCCCAGGCCAGAGAATCTCCCCCAGGGATCCTTGCCTCCAGCCCAGATCTGGGGGTTGAACTAGAGTGACGCTTAGGTTGCCCTTTTGCTGTGTGCCCTTAATTCTGCCCCTTCATATATTTCAAGCCAATATTTGGTGGGTGAGCTAGAACAGAGCTGTTAGAGAGAGGTGCCTGATCTCTGTGGAAAGACCCCAAGGGCTGGAGAATCCACCCATCCCTGGGCAGTCATTCCTGGGGCTGGTTCCCCTTATTTCCAGTCTGGATTGGTCTGGCTTCAGCTCCCAGCTGCTGGATCTTGCTCTGCTGTTGTCAGCTGGCTTAAGGAACCCTCTGCTCCCCGAAATCTTCTCCCTGGGGAGACGCTGACAGACCCGAATCAAGTCCCCTCTGAGCTGTCTCTGGGACAAACTCCACTAATCGAGTTCCTTCAGTCTCTGCTCTCAAGCAGGTTTTCCAGCCTTTGGATCATCCCCATCACTCTTCTCTGAACCCTCCCCAATGTCCTGTTTGACATGAGGCCACCCCCCAGAGCTAGGTGCAATCTCCAGTCAGGGTCTCCCCAATGCCATATCCAGAGGGGACCCCATCTCCTGGCTCCTGCTCCCTAACCCCAGCTTCTCCAGCCCATCGTCTCCCTCTTAGCCACAACATCACGTGGGGAGCTCATGGGCAGTCGGTTCCCCCAGGACTCCTGGGTCCTTCCCATCACTGAGCTCCAGGGTGCCCTCCGCCCCCCGGCCTGGATGCGTGAGCTGCAATAAATAAATATTTATGAGCAAAAATCACCCTGTTCCTTTATAGCGTCACACAAGGAGCCCAGGGGCAGCTGATTTGACCTGGATCCTGGCATCCCATGTTGTCCGCTCAGGTTTCTTGTAGCTCTGCCCAATTTACCCCCGAGATCTCTACAAATCCCCCCTTCTTTCCTTCTGCTTTAATGAGCAAACCGCTCCAGTCAGCCTATTCCACTCCCCACAAGCCCACACACAGCCATCCACCGACCCTCTGCAATCCCGGCCACCCTGAAAGGTGATCAGTGCCGTGAGTCATCCTCCCACCTGGGCTTAGGGCCAATCCCGCTCCGATGCCAACACAACAATCACTCAAGGCCTTCCACTGAATCACTCAAAGCCACAAGGCGGTGGCTTGGAGAATTGCACACACTCGGCTTATCTTCTGGGAAACTTGGAACTTAGGGCTAAACGGCTTCCAGGTAAAACTGGGAAATCTGGCACTCAGGAGTTTCAATCACTCAGTCATTAATCTCTTGCTCGTGCGTTGACGCCCAGCTCCCACAATACACTGGGGGCATTCCTGACAGGCAAGATTTTGACACAGCCTTTGGTAATTGAAGGCCAGCTTGTGACTCTGTAAGGTCTAGTGGATAGAGCAGGAGTCCTGGGTTCTAGTCCCAGCTCAGCCACTCCCCCTGTGCCTCAGTTTCCCCATAACTTTGTAAAGTGCTTTGAGAACTACTGAGGATAAGAGCCAGGGCACGTTATAATTGCAGCGAGAGAAAATGAAACAACATGTCAAAGGAGCTCAATCAATTTTAATTCTCCTAAAGAAGGAGAAGCAGTAAATATCAGCCTCTCCTGGGGGGAGAGATTTTGGGGAGCAGAGGGCTTTGAACCCAGCAGAGGAGAACCAAGCAGGGTGAAAGCCAACAGTTGACAGAGGAAGTCTAAAAGTTCAGATTAGAAAGAGAGAGGATTCTTCAGTGGGAGGGGAATTAACATTGGATCAGCTTGAAGAGGGGCACATGGGACGCTCCATCTCTTGGTCAGGACACCTGGGTTTTCTTCTTAGCTCTGTTAGGCTCTGTGTCACCTCAGGCAAGTCACCACCCCCTTCCGTGCCTCTGTTTCTCCTCCTGCCTTTTGGCAATTGAGATTCTGAGCTCTTTGGGGCAGGGCAGCAACTGGCACAACGGGGCCTTGATCTCAGCTGGGGCAGGGCCTGTCTCCCACTGTGTGTCTGGGCAGTGCCTGGCACAATGGGGCCCTGATCTCAGCTGGGGCAGGGCCTGTCTCCCACTGTGTGTCTGGGCAGTGCCCAGCACAATGGGGCCCTGATCTCAGCTGGGGCAGGGAGTGTCTCTCGCTATGTCTGGGCAGCGCCCGGCACAATGGGTCCCCGATCTCAGCTAGGGCAGGGCCTGTCTCTCGCTGTGTCTGGGCAGCACCTGGCACAACAGGGCTCTGATCTCAGCTGGAGCAGGTCCTGTCTCTCGCTATGTCTGTGCAGTGCATGGCACAATGGGTGTCCAATCTCAGCTGGGGCAGGGCCTGTCTCTCACTGTCTGGGCAGTGCCTGGCACAACAGGGCTCTGATCTCAGCTGGGGCAGGACCTGTCTCCCGCTGTGTGTCTGGGCAGTGCCCAGCACAATGGGGCCCTGATCTCAGCTGGGGCAGGGAGTGTCTCTCGCTATGTCTGAGCAGTGCCTGGCACAATGGGTCCGCGATCTCAGCTAGGGCAGGGCCTGTCTCTCGCTGTGTCTGGGCAGCACCTGGCACAACAGGGCTCTGATCTCAGCTGGAGCAGGGCCTGTCTCTCGCTATGTCTGTGCAGTGCCTGGCACAACGGGTGTCCGATCTCAGCTGGGGCAGGGTCTGTCTCTCGTTGTGTCTGGGCAGTGCCTGGCACCACAGAGCCCCGATCTCAGCTGGGGCAGGGTCTGTCTCTTGCTGTGTCTGGGCAGCACCTGGCACAACAGGTCCCAGTTCTCCTTTGGGTCCTGCGGTAACAGTAATAACAGTGTCAGTAATTGGGTTGGCTATAGTGTGGCTTATCCAGCTTTTGCCCAAGGGCTGTCAAGGCTGAATCTTTATGACTTTCCAGGGACATGTCTAGGAAGGCAGCCCCAAGCAGTGTATCTCATCAGCGGCTCTGCAATCCCCCCCCGCCCCCGACAGTGTCTAAGCAAACAAATGCCACCTGAGAGGGGCTTGGACACCCAAATTCTGCCTCCCCACAGCCCACCTTTCAAGTCCCCCCCCACCCCTTACTGTAAAGCATCCTCACAACCTCCCCACTTTTTGATGAAGGGTTGGAGTAGCCTCTTCCCCCTTTTTTAAAAACAGATGGGGAAACTGAGGCATCAAGGAGCTGACTTGCATCTGTGGCAGAACTGGGGGTTGACCCCAGGTGCCCTGATTCCAACACCCCCCTATAGAAAGAGGAGAGGCGCCTCCGCTGCTCTGTCATCAGGTCCGCAGGTTGAAAATTCCAAAAATGGGCCAAGGAAAAAATCACAAGTGGGGTTCTAAAAATCATGAGATGTTCTTAACAAGTCATCATGCCTGGGCTGGGTTTATTCACCTTCTGATTTCTGAGACTCTAAGCACCATGTTTTCCTGCTGCCCCTCCCATCCCCTGTGCCCCCATCGTGATGACCAGAAGTTCTCTTTACTTTTTAGCTCAAGGTGTTGTGACAAAGTTCCTCCTCTACCTTGGTGGGTCCTGCACTTATTGGTGGATTTGCTCACTTCATTGATCTTCCCCTCTGGTGGAACCCACAGTCTGGGTCATCTCCTCCTGTGTCTGATCAGGAGTTGGGAGGTTTGGGGGGAACCTGGGCCCACCTTCTGCTCCAGGATCCAGCCCAGGGCCCTGTGGATTGCAGTTATCTATAGTGCCTCCTGTAACAGCTGCATGACAGCTACAACTCCCTGGGCTACTTCCCCATGGCCTCCTCCAAACACTTTCTTTATCCTCACCACAGGACCTTCCTCCTGGTGTCTGACAATGCTTGTACTCCTTAGTCCTCCAGCAGCACGGCATGGCATGGCATGGCATGGCATGGCATGGCATGGCATGGCATGGCATGGCATGGCATGGCATGGCACGGCACTCCCACTCCCACTCCCACTCCCACTCCCACTCCTTGCACCACTTGCTCCCAGCTCCTCACATACCCACCACAAACTGGAGTGAGCTCCTTTTTAAACCCAGGTGCCCTGATAAGCCTGCCTTGATTGGCTGCAGGTGTTCTAATCAGCCTGTCTGCCTTAATTGGTTCCAGCAGGTTCCTGATTACTCTAGCGCAGCCCCTGCTCTAGTCACTCAGAGAACAGAAGCCTGCTTCTCCTGTGGCCAGAAATCTCTCTTCTACCACTCTGCTGTAGAGGAAGGAGAGAGAGGGCTGCTGCTGCTGTTCCTGCTGGGCGCTGGGCCCTCGCTGCTGCTGTTTCTGCTGCTGTTCCTGCTCCTGCTGCTCCCCTGGCTGGGCTAGACACCACCACCCACCCCTCTCTCTGCTGTCTGTTTGCTGGCTGGCTGGTGGTTCCCCCCCCACCTCAGTTACTGCTGTTACTCCACCTACAGCCCCTTGGGGGGGGGGCTGGCCTGCTTCCCAGAGAAGAGGGGAGTAAGGGACTCCAGCTCTTGTTGCTGAGACCACCACCCTCTGAGCGGGGTCCCTCCTGCCTGGACGCCAGACCACCACCACCTGGAGCTGCTGGGCCTACTGTGGCTGTTGCTGGGGAGCTGTTGGTGCCCGGAGGAGGAGAGGAAGGAGAAGAGGACCACCCGCTGCTGGAGACAGTATGCAGACCACTGTGGAGGGGGCTTTTCTGGACTGAGTCTTTTTCAAACTGTGCTCTTGTGGTGGGGGTTTGGACTGTGTCCGCTGGGGCACCGGGGGTGTGGCGTGGAGCCTGTCCCCAGTCCATCCGTGTCCCCCTTCGCCCCCACCACCATCGTTGCCCCCTCCACCACCCCCGCTGGCTGTTTTCCTTCTGCTTTGGACTCCTGCCTCTGGGTCTGAGCTGCTCGCCTGGCTCACCATGCCCACTTCCACCATTTGGGCCTGCAGCAGCAGCAGCCAACCATTGACTTTTTTGGCACAAGTGCCTGTGGGTGCACCGCCTCCCCCCTCTTACTGGACTGACCCCCTCCCCTTTGCCACATTTGTCCACCCCACCTATTTCCCTCTGCTGCCTGATAGTTCTGCCCCGGCCCTGTAGCTGTCCCCGTGGTCCCTCTACCCCAATCTCAGCTCGCCTTTTCCCCCCACCCTGTGCTCCCCCAGCCCTGATCGGTTCCCCCCCATGCGCCCACGCCCCCTCTCAGGCGCTTGTGCCCTTCCCCATTTGGTTTCCCCTTGTTCACTGCACTCCCCCCTCTGCCGTTGCCCCCCCGCTCCCCTAGTGCAACTGGAGGAGCCGGAACCCCCCTCTGCGTTGGTGCCCTGCAACAATCCCACCCTTAGTCCTTGGTTGCTCCCTACGCCCCTTTAGCCTTCCCCTTCTGGCGCCCTCCTCCCCTGCCTGCAGCCTAGCGGGGAAGGGTGGCCGCCTCCTCTCCTTCCCCTCCCCTCGCTGTTTGTCCCCCTCCCCGCTCTCGTTATGGCGGGGGATGCGGCGGGGGAGACCCCTCGCGATGCTCCCACTACCCCTCCTCCACCTGCCCCCGTGTCCACTGCCCAAGCCTCTACCTCGACCGCCGCTGCCGATCCACCTACCACCGCCCCTGCTGGGGCACCGGCGGCGGCGAGTACTGGGGAGACCTCCGTTGCTGCCACTTCTCTCGCCCCTTCTGATTCGGGGGGAGCCCCCCCAGCCGGTGGGAAGGGTCGGGGTGGGAAGAAGGGTAAGGGCCCCGCTAGAAAGGCCAGGCCCTCCATGGCGGAGACTGCCCCCGCTGCCGCAGCCCCGCTACCGGCTGCGGCATCCCTTCCCGCTGTTCCCTCCACCAGCTCTGCAGGTGTCCCTCCCCCGGCCCCCAGGGCGTACGCCCAGGTGGCGGCGGCCCCCCCGCCTGCTGCTGCCCCTCCGACCGCTGCTTCCGCCAACATCTACAGCGGCCGGGGCCCCTTTCCCACTTTGACCAGGAGGCACGGCGTCCGTTGCCTCCTGGTGCCCGCCTCGCCCCACGTGGAGACCTACGTGCGGGCGTTGGCCAGGGTAGTGGGGCCCACGGCCATCGTGGTGGCCTCCAAAATGTACGGGAAGGTGGTCTTCTTCCTGGCATCGGAGGCTGCCGCCCAGGAGGCGGTGGAGACGGGCCTGGCGGTGGGGGGCGTGTTCGTCCCCCTGGAGCCGTTAGAAGACCTGGGGGTCCGCTTGATCTTGACCTCCGTCCCTCCCTTCCTGCCCAATGCCGCCCTGCTGCCCGCCCTTTCTGCCCTGGGACGCCCCGTCTCTGTCATCAGCCCTCTCCCCTTGGGCTGCAAGGACCCCGCCCTCCGTCATGTTCTCTCGTTCCGCCGGCAAGTGCAGCTTCAACTGCCGCCGGCGGCGCGTGGCGGAGAGGCGCTCGAGGGGTCCTTTCTGGTCCCTTACCAGGGAGCCCACTACCGGGTGCATTATTCAATGGGGGAGGCCCGGTGCTACCTCTGCCGGGCGATGGGGCACGTCCGGAGGGACTGTCCCTTGGCCCAGCACGGAGGAGCATCCGGGACCCCCGAGCCCCGGCAAGGCGCCGGCCCTGTCATCGCCGGTCCCCCTAGCTGCCCGGCACCCGAAGCTGCCCCTCCTCCTCCTTCTCGGTCCACCTCTGTGGAGAAGGGTGTGGCGGGGCTACCGCCAGCCGCGAGAGAGGGCTCGTCCCAGGGGGAATCCTCCCCGGTTTCTGCTGTCCCACTGCTGCCTCCTCGAGTCCCTGAGCCATTGCCCTTGCCCCCCGAGCCGACCCCTGTTAGCCAGCCCCCGGATGATGCCATGGAGGGCTGGTCCTTAGTGCAGGGGAAGCGGGGCAAGCGGAAGGCTCGAGTTTCTTTACATACTTCGGATTCGGAGGCCCCTCGGAAGAGCAGGAAGGGGGGCGCCGATGTCGAGTCTTCTGCCTTGTCCCCTGATGACTCCCAGTTTGTAGTGCCGGCTGGGGATGCCATGGCAGCACCGGAAGGTGACACCGCCCCTCCTCCGGGGTCCCTTCCCGTGGATGCCCCCGAGGGAGCCTCTCTCGCCCCCTTCCCACTTGGCGCCTCTGAGAGTGCCGTGGTGGGTATCGCCTCGGGTGCTGGCGGGGAGGGCCCTGGGGTGGTGGACTGTGATCTCCCTCCCATCTACGCAGAAATCGAGGCCCTGGGTTTGACCCCGGTCACGCAGGGGGAGGACGACCCTCTGCCGGCGGGCCTCGATCTGGGCGACCTCACTACATCCCCCCTGTCCCTGGGTTCCCTTCCCCTACCCGCTGTTTCTGCTCCCACCTCTGAGGGTCCCCTGGAATCTTCCCTCGACTCGGCTGTGAGTGGCACTCTGTTGGCAGCTGCCGAGCCCCTTGGGGCGACGGCCAGTGCCCCGCTGCCGAGACCCGCTTCCCAGGGGGTGTCCCTCTTGGGTGTGGAGGACCCGCCCTCCTTCCTCAGCGGGGACCCCATTGACCACCATCTCCCTCTGGGTGCCGAGGCTGCCGCACATGCCACAGTGGCTGAGCCCGGCATCGTTAGGGGTCCCCTGCCCACTTCCCAGATCCTTGAGCCTGGCCAGGTGGAGCCACCTTCCGGCGTCTCACCTATGAGGGCTCCGGATCCTGCTTCTACCTCCTTCCCGGATTCTCTCCCTGATCCACGCCCTACTCCTGTTGGCCCTGTCCTTATCCCCCCCACTTCCTGTGATGTCAGTGCCGCCCTGGCAATCCCTCCCAGGGAGCGGGTTCACTAGTTCTTTCCTGTCCCGACCCCCCAGGGGCTGCTGTTCCCCTTCCACCGCCCCTTCTTGATTCTGGGAGCGGGGCGGGTCGTGTGGCGTCGGTCCATCTGCTGCCACGTTGGGGATCTGCCCCCTGCCTACCCGCCTTGGTGGGCCACGGGGCTGTGACGGGGGGCCCCACTGGGGGCCAGTCATCGATCAGTGACCCCACCCCCCCATGCGCTGAGGGAGGAGCTGCGGGAGTTCCTCGAGGACGTCCGTGGCTCCCGGAACAAAGTCCATCTTGCGCTCCAGCGGTGGGGGGATTTCCATCAGGTCCTCCGGGCCGCGAGGGCCCTCATGGGGGAGGGTAAGAGGACCGGGAAGCAGACCGCCGCGGCCTACCGGCGGGTCCGTGTCTTCCGTGACTCCTTACTCACCTTCGGGGTTGGTCACGGATTGCTGCGTGGCCTGCCGGAGGCCGTGGGCGTGTCTGCCAGCGAGGATCACCCCCAGCCCTCCTCATGGCGCCGATCATCCTTGCCACCTTAAACACCCGAGGCTGTAGGATGGGTCTCCGCAGGAGCCAGGTGCTCTCCTTCCTCCGGGAGGGGGGGTACTCTGTGGTTTTCCTGCAGGAGACCCATACGGATCCTGCCGCTGAAGCTAGCTGGCGGCTGGAGTGGGGGGACGGGGCCTACTTTAGCCACTTCTCTGTCTGCGCGGCTGGAGTGGCGACCCTGTTCTCCCCCGACCTACGGCCAGAGGTGCTAGGGGTCGCCGAGGCTGTGCCGGGTCGCCTGCTGCACCTCCGGATCCGTGTGGAGGGGCTTGTGGTTAATCTCGTCAACGTTTACGCCCCGACATCGGCCCCGGAGAGGCTACATTTTTATCAGCAGGCGTCCGCCTTCCTTGGCTCCCTGGATCCTCGTGAGTGCCTGGTCCTGGGAGGGGATTTTAACACCACCCTCGAGGAACGGGACCGCTCGGGGACCGAGCAGTGCCCGGCAGCTGCGGACGTCCTCCGGGAGATTGTCGACCGCCACTCCCTGGTGGACGTCTGGCGCGACCACCACCCAGACGACGTCTCGACGTTCACCTTCGTCCGGGTGGAGGCCCATCGGTCGTGCCAGTCCCGGCTGGACCGTATTTACCTGTCACGTTTCCACCTTTCACGGGCCCACTCCTCCAGCGTTCGGCCGGCCCCCTTTTCGGATCACCACCTTGCCATCGTGACGGCCTCTCTCTGTGCGGAGAGGCCGGGGCCGGCCTATTGGCACTTTAATAATAGTTTGCTGGAGGATGCGGGCTTTGTGGCGTCCTTCCGGGAGTTCTGGCTGGCCTGGCGAGGGCAGAGGCGCGCCTTTTCCTCGGTGCGGCGGTGGTGGGATCTGGGGAAGGTGCGCGCCCGGCTCTTCTGCCGTGACTACACTCGGGGTGCCAGCCGACGGAGGGATGCGGCGATAGGGCAGTTGGAGCGGGAGGTCTTGGAGCTGGAGAGGCGTCTGGCCGTCAGCCCCGAGGATCCATCCCTCTGCGGAGCGTGCCGGGAGAAGCGGGAGGAGCTCCGAGCCCTCGAAGACCATCGGGCCCGTGGTGCTTTTGTTCGATCCCGCATCCACCTCCTTCGGGAGATGGATCGCGGCTCCCGCTTCTTCTACGCCCTGGAGAAAAGGAGGGGGGCCAAGAAGCACGTCACCTGCCTCCTGGCGGAGGACGGCACCCCCCTCACGGATCCGGCGGAGATGTGCCAGAGGGCCAGGGCCTTCTACGCCACTCTTTTCTCCCCGGATCCGACCGATCCTAACGCTTGCAGAGTGCTCTGGGACGGGCTCCCGACGGTCAGCACGGGCGACCGGGACCGGCTAGAGCTGCCTCTCACTCTGGCCGAGTTCTCGGAGGCCCTCCGTCACATGCCCACCAATAAATCTCCGGGCTTGGACGGGCTGACCGTGGAGTTCTACCGCGTGTTCTGGGACGTCCTCGGCCCAGACTTGGTCACCGTCTGGGCCGAGGCTTTGCAGAGCGGGGTCCTCCCTCTCTCGTGCAGGCGAGCCGTGCTGGCCTTATTGCCGAAGAGGGGGGACCTCCGCGACTTACGGAATTGGCGTCCCGTCTCGCTCCTCAGCACGGACTACAAAATTGTTGCGAAGGCCATCTCGATGCGGCTAGGGTCCGTGCTGGCGGACGTGGTCCATCCAGACCAGACCTACACCGTCCCGGGCCGCACCATCTTTGATAACTTGTATCTGGTCCGGGACCTTCTGGAATTGGGGTGTAGGGATGGTCTGTCGTTCGCCCTCTTGTCCCTGGATCAGGAGAAGGCGTTCAACCGGATGGATCACGGGTATCTCCTGGGCACTCTGCGAGCGTTCGGCTTCGGACCCCTGTTTGTGGGTTTTCTCCAGGTGCTGTACGCTTCTGCGGAGTGTCTGGTCAGGCTCAACTGGACCCTGACCGAGCCGGTCAGCTTCGGGCGGGGAGTGCGGCAGGGGTGCCCCCTCTCGGGCCAGCTGTACGCTCTGGCCATCGAGCCCTTCCTCTGTCTCCTCCGCAAGAGGTTGACGGGGTTGGTGCTTCGGGAGCTGGGGCTGCGGCTGGTCCTGTCGGCATACGCCGACGATGTGCTCCTCGTGGTCCAGGACCCGGGCGACTTGGCGCGGGTGGAGGCTTGCCAGGCTGTGTACTCGGCGGCCTCCTCCACCCGGGTCAACTGGGTCAAGAGCTCTGGCCTGGTGGTCGGGGACGGGTGGCAGGCGAGCTCCCTCCCACCTGCGCTTCAGGCCATCAGGTGGAGCGCGGGTCCGCTGCTCTATCTCGGCGTTTACCTTTCTGCCACGCGTCCGTCTCCGCCGGAGAACTGGCAGGATTTGCAGGGCAGGGTGACGGAGCGGCTCCGGAAATGGACAGGACTACTCCGGTGCCTCTCCCTTCGGGGGAGGGCACTGGTGCTTAATCAACTGGTCCTGTCCATGCTCTGGTACCGACTCAACACCCTGGTCCCGGCCCCGGGTTTCCTGGCCAACCTCCGGACTGTGATTCTGGAGTTCTTTTGGCCAGGGACGCACTGGGTCTCTGCAGGGGTCCTCCACCTGCCCCTGGAGGAGGGGGGGCAGGGCCTGAAGTGCTTACGCGCTCAGGTCCATGTCTTCCGCCTCCAGGCCCTGCAGAGGCTCCTGTTTGGTGCGGGTAGTCCGGCGTGGAGCGTATTGGCGCACGCCTTCCTCCGCCGCTTTCGAGGGCTCCGATACGACCGGCAGCTCTTTTACCTCCATCCGAGAGGTCTTCCGCGAGACCTCTCCGGGCTGCCGGTCTTCTACCAAGACCTCCTCCGGACCTGGAAGCTCTTTTCAACGACCAGGTCCGTGGCGGCCACCGTGGGGGTTGACCTCCTCGCGGAGCCCCTGCTACACAATCCCCAGCTTCGTGTGCAGGTGGCGGAGTCCCCCACGGTGTGCCAGAGGTTGGTCTCGGCGGGAGTCACCAGGGTCGGAGACCTCCTGGACTACGACCGGGGAGACTGGCTGGATCCCCTGACGCTCGCTCAGCGCATGGGGCTCTCCAGACCTCGTACTCCCCAGCGCGTACTTCAGGAGGTGAAGGCCGCTTTACTGCCCGCTGCTCGGGCTTACCTCGACCGGGTCCTGCGAGAGGGCACGCCCCGCCCACCCTCCACCCCAGGCCCCGTGGACATTTTTATCGGGCCCCTGCCCCGTGGACCCAATCGGCCCCCTCACCCTTTCACTGCCAGCCGGCTGCATGATCTGCAGCCGGTTTTGTTCCAGACCGCGCCACGGAAACATCTGTACTCGCTCGTGCTCCATACCCTTCACTACCTCACCCTCGCATCCCGCCCCGATACCAAATGGCGGGACCTCCTGCCGCCTCTCGAGGGTGAGGAGCCCCGGTGGGCCAGCTTGTACTCTGCCCTGGTCCCGAGGCCCGCCGGGGATATCAGTTGGAGGCTCCTTCATGGAGCCGTGAGCACGGGCGTGTACTTGGCGCGGTTCACATCTGTCCCTAGCACCTGCCCTTTCTGTGGGGAGAAGGAGACCTTGGCGCACGTTTATTTGGAGTGTGCCAGGTTGCAGCCCCTGTTCCGGCTCCTCCTGAATATTTTCCTGCATTTTTGGTTGCACTTTTCCCCTCACCTTTTTATCTACACGCTCCCCATCCGTGGCCCCACGAAGTCGCGGGATCTCCTTCTCAACTTCCTCTTGGCCCTGGCCAAACTGGCCATCTACAACACCAGGGAGAGGAGGTTGGCCGACGGGATTTCCTGCGACTGTAGGGCCTATTTCCGTTCCTCCGTCTGCTCACGCATCCAGGCAGAGTTCCTCTGGGCGGCGTCCACTGGCTCCCTTGACGCCTTCGAGGAGCAGTGGGCGTTGTCCGGGGTTCTCTGCTCGGTGTCCCCATCGGGTTCCCTTCGTTTAGCCCTATGACCTCACTCCCGATCCTGTTTTTTTCATTAGTTGTCCCCCGTAATTATTTGGTGTCCCAGACCTGTGGGTCCTCCCCTTAGGCTGGGGGAGGCCCTTTAGAAGTGGGCGGGCTTCGCCCGCCCACCCCCGCTGGATGCCAATAGGACCAGTATATTTGTCCTCTACCAGACTCCTGTACCCCACTGGCCTGGGTCTGTCTCAGTAGCTTCTCTCTCCCCCAGAGACGGGCTCAGGCTCTTTGCAGACTCAAGCAGCGTCGTTGTCTGGTCACACTCAAGGCATCTGCCCCCTCTCCCAGCGATGGGATCAGGCTCTGGGCAGACTCAGGCAGCACCGGACACACTTAGGAGGTTTTTCTGAGCTTTTCTCCCCAGTCACAAGGGCTAGAATATCATTTTTTAACAAAGGAAATTCAAGATTCTCCCGCAGTCCTACACCCCCAGGGGCAGGGCTCCTGGGCATGGGACTACACGGTCTGATTTTTTAAAAAGAACTCAGCCTGTAAATTTGGAGGGCAGGGACTGTTGTTTTATTTTGTGTTTGTACAGCTCCTGGCACAACGGGGTTCTGGCCTGGGGCTCCTAGGCACTACCATAATACACCTAATAAAGAGCAATAATAGCATATGGCTCTGACCACACTGCCGTAATACACCTACTAATGTGCAGCACCTAGCACAATGGGGTGCTAGTCCACGACTGGGGTGCCTGGGCATTACCATAATATGCCTAATAATGCACAGCACCAAGCACAACAGGATCCTGCACCCTGACAGGGGTTTCTAGACACTATCGTAATGCATCTAATAAAGAGCAATGATAACGTACAGCACTGAACGCAAATGGGGCCTTGGTCCATACCTGGGGCTCCCGCACTACAGTAATACAACTAATAATGTACAGAGCCTACCACGGGTGCAGGTCCATGACTGGGGCACCTAGCCGCTACCGTAATATGGCTAATAAAGAGCAATGATAACATACAGGGCCGAGCACAATGGGGGGGCGGGTCTCGGTCCATGACTGGGGTTCCTGCATGCTACAGTAATATACCTAATAATGTACAGCGCTCTGCATGATGGGGTGCTGGTAAATTGGGTGCTGGACTCTAGTGGCCCCTGCCAATAGTGCCCAGCCCTTAGCCTGTGTGGGTGCGGCAGAGGGATGGGAAGGTGGGGCCGAGAAGAGGCCAGGCCCGGGGTGGATGCCAGGAGACAGGCGGCTCTCGGGGTGAGTCAGCTGGGCTCAGCAACTCGGCCGTGTTGCAAGCGGGGTCACAGCTTCCAAGAATCAGGGAGCAACACCTCCCCCGGCATGGGGCAAGTGGGGTCGAGGTGTTGCAAACAGGCTCAGCCAGCCAGGGCGGCTGCTGGCAGCTAAGTCACGAGTGGAGCCGTGGAGTGTCGTGTGCTGCCCCACAACAGAGTCGCCTGGGGAGGCCTTTACGCCCCATGTACGGGCCCCTACCCGGACGGGGGTGGTGGCTGTCACAGTCATACCCAGCCTAGGGGGCCAAATACGTAGGGGCCACCCCCAGCTCTGGGAGGGGAGTGATGTCTAATGGTTAGAGCAGGGAGGGCTGGGCACCAGGACGCCTGGAGTTTATCCCTGACGAAGGGAGGGGGGTCTAGTGATTAGAGCAGAGGGGGGCTGGGAGCTAGGACTCCTGGCTTCAAACCCTGGCTTGCGGATGGGAGGGTCTAGTGACTAGAACAGGGGGGTTGGGTGCTAGGACTCATGGTTCTATCCAAGGGGAGGGTGGTCTAGTGATTAGAGCAGGGAGGGGTGGGAGCTGGGACTCCTGGCTTCAAGCCATGGCTCAGGGAGGGGGGTCTAGTGGTTAGAGCAGGAAGGGCTGGGAGACAGGCATCTCACATTCACAGGATCTGGTCTATGCCCCTTCAGCCTACCAGGGTCCCACACAGCTCCCATGGGGCAGGCCCCATGGCATCTACAACTCCCAAACTGGGCCTTTGGGCCCCAGCCCTCCCCCCCCTTGCTCCAGGGCTCCCCGCCACGCCAGCCTCGGGCAGGCTCTGAGTAGGAATTGGCAATGACCCCCGTGAACCTTTTCCCAGCAAGGGAACAATCACTTCGTCCCCTGGCCTGCAGCAGCTGAATGCTGGGGCCTTAGCAGGCGAGAGGAACAGGGAAGGCAGAATTCAACCTGGCCGGTGCCAGGGCCCCTCTGAGCCATGCCCTGCTCTCTTTCTCTAGCTCTGTCCCGTTAGCGTGCCCGCCGTGAGCACTCCCAGAGCTAGCGGTAGGCACCTGCAACCCATCGCAGGGAGCCCCGAGGTGGGGGGGGCAGCATGGGGGGGTTAGGAGACGTCTGCGCTGCAGTGCCAGCCCCGCGGCAGACTCGGGGGTGCAGGGCTTGGGCTGGAGGACTATGAATTTGCAGCCTGGACAGTCAGGCTCGAGGATCAGAGACCCATCGGGAGGGAGGAGGGGTTCCAGGGCCCATGTTGTAGCCTAAATCCCGCATGTCCGCACTGCAATGTCATCCCCCCGCAGGCCGAGGCCCGGGAGCCCGATCCGGCTGCTCCAGGTCAGCCACGGGGCTGTGGTCACAATATACACGTCTCCTTGGTGACTAGCCCCCAGTGCCAAAAGGACCTGATCTCCCATGTCCTAGGGAGCCCATCAATTACCCCTTCTGCCCCCAAAGGGCCGCGACGCCAAGGAGATAGGCACAAAGTCATCCAGAGAGTGCATAAAAACAGCAGACAGCACCCGTTTTGATCACAGCAGGACTCCTGGGTCCCCATCCCCAGCTCTGGGAGGGGAGTGGGGTCTAGTGGTTAGACCGGGGGGGGGCGGGGGAGGCTCGGAGCCAGGACTCCTGGGTTCTATCCCCCTGTTTGGAGGGATTGGAGTCTAGTGGTTAGATGAGTGGGGGTGAGGGCTGGGAGCCAGGACTCCTGGGTTCTACCCCCATCTCTGCATGGCATCATTGGGTTAGAGCCCTGGTCTGGGACACACCGTGGCTCTCTGTCTCCTCTTAGTGGCAGCTGGGAGACATGCCAAGGTAGACACAGGCCCCTGGTTATGGCTAAGATTTTGTCACGGATATTTTTCGTAAAAGTCGTGGCCAAGTCACAGGCAATAAAGAAAAAGTCACGGACGACCGTGACAAATATTTTACAAAAAATATCTGTGACAAAAGGGGGATCTGTGGGTCCCCACACTGCCTGCATTGGGGTAGCTGCAGGGACCCCTCCACGGGTTGAGTGTTGGAGCTCCAGGGGTCCCCCCAGTGCCCGTGGCAGCCGGGAACTGCAGGGTACCCCCGTCGCCTAGAATGGTTTAGAGCTTCAGGGGCTGCCGGAGCTCCCAACAGCCGCTGGCTGAGGTCACGGCGGTCGCTGAAAGTGAGTAAATTGTAGCTTTATTCATGGTCTTCGATTGAGAGGCCGCAGGTTCAATCCCCCCTGCTGGCAATGCAGGCTGCCTCTCTGAGATACTTACTGAGCTCCCATTATGGCGCTATCTCAATCCGTGCCCATTTCACAGCTAGGCAATGGAGGTTCAGACACTTGTCCACTATCTCTCGGGGGCAGAGCTGGAAATTGAGCAGCAGAGAAGTGCTCTAACCACTGGACAATGCTTCCTAGGTGTGATTCCCTAGGTTCTGTCCCTGCCCCTGCCCTCTGTAGGGTTAGGAGCGCGATGTCCCTGGGTGGAATCTGTCGAGGTCTAGAACCCAGAAGGCCGGGCTCCAGCTCGTTGAAGTAGCGTTACAGTAATAATACCCAGGGCTTATATAGTACTGGCCCTCTGCAAAGCTCAGAGCACTTTAGAAAAGAATGGGATGTGACTGATGGGTAAACTGAGGCAAGGGGTGGCAGAAATGACTTGCCAAAGCTCACCCAGAAGGCCGGAACCCGCGATAGAACCCAGGAGTCCTGATTCCCAGCCCCCACTACTCCAACCTCTAGACCCCACTCCCTTCCCTGAATTGGGGAGAGAACCCAGGAGTCCTGGTTCCCCCCAACCCAATATATGGATCCATGGAATGGGGGCCACATGGCACAGTCCAGCAGAGACAGCTCCCCATCCTGTGCCATCCACCGCCGAGGCCTGGAGGAGGGACTGGGCTGCCTCTCCTGTGGTGCCCGGGACGGGGCTCCCTGTGCCAGGCAGGAGGAATGTGAAGGACCTTGGCCATGTTGACAAAGGAGCCCTGGGACCAGCTGCTCCGGAATAGCTGCGCAGTGACGTGGCTTCTGAGAACCGGGCGCTGCTTCATAAGTACACAGCGGCGGGGGGTCCGGGCTCCAACCCAGCTTCTGGGCAGGGGACTGGCTGGTTCAGGAGGGTGGGGAATGGGACACGGGGCTTTTCCCCTCAAGGGAGCACTGGCTCTGATCCAGCCCCAGGGTGGGGGCCTGGTTGGCTCAGGGGGGATGGGGAATGAGACATGGGGCCTTTCCCCTCTAGAGGGCGCTGGCTCTGATCCGGCCCCAGGGCAGGGGACTGGCTGACTCGGTGGGGGGAATGAGACGTGGGGCTTTTCCCCTCTAGGGGGCGCTGGCTCTGATCCAGCCCCAGCGCAGGGGACTGGTTGGCTCCCGGGGGGTGGGGAATGAGACATGGGGCCTTTCCCCTCTAGGGGGCGATGGCTCTGATCCGGCCCCAGGGCAGGGGACTGGCTGGCTCAGGGGGATGGGGAATGAGACATGGGGCCTTTCCCCTCTAGGGGGCGATGGCTCTAATCCGGCCCCAGGGCAGGGGCCTGGTTGGCTCCCGGGGGGGGGAATGGGACATGGGGTCTTTCCTCTCTAGAGGGCGCTAGCTCTGATCCGGCCCCAGGGTCGGGGCCTGGCTGGCTCAGGGGGATGGGGAATGAGACATGGGGCCTTTCCCCTCTAGGGGGCGCTGGCTCTAATCCGGCCCCAGGGCAGGGGCCTGGTTGGCTCCCGGGGGGGGGAATGGGACATGGGTCCTTTCCTCTCTAGAGGGCGCTAGCTCTGATCCGGCCCCAGGGTCGGGGCCTGGCTGGCTCAGGGGGATGGGGAATGAGACATGGGGCTTTTCCCCTCTAGGAGGCGCTGGCTCTGATCCAGCCCCAGGGCAGGGGACTGGCTGGCTCAGGGGGATGGGGAATGGGACACGGGGCCTTTCCCCTCAAGGGAGCACTGGCTCTGATCCGGCCCCAGGGTCGGGGCCTGGCTGGCTCCCGGGGGGTGGGGGATGAGACATGGGTCCTTTCCCCTCTAGGGGGCGCTGGCTCTGATCCAGCCCCAGGGCAGAGGACTGGCTGGCTCAGGGGGATGGGGAATGGGACATGGGTCCTTTCCTCTCTAGAGGGCGCTAGCTCTGATCCGGCCCCAGGGTCGGGGCCTGGCTGGCTTAGGACCAGGTTAGGAGAATGGGCTGAGCGTGTGCTGCCCAGGTGAGCTTCAGAGCAGTGGCTGCGCACTTCCTCCGAGGGGTGCCCTGGGGAGGCTGGGGAGTGGGGTGAGAATTTGCCACCTGCCGCGTGACCTTTGCAGCGTCCAAACAAGCCGGGGCCTCATGGGCGGCCGGGGAAGGCGGCTGTTTCCCCATGACCCATTAATCATTGACCACCGGCCCAGTCCCAGGTGTAAATTGCATGGGAAAGTCCAAGCCGGAGCATCTGCTGCCCTGAACACCATGGAGTGGACCCACTTCGCGCTGCTGCTGCTCCTGCTGCTGCCTGCCGGTGAGGGCCTGGGTGTGAGTGTACGTGTGCATACACATGTATGTGTGCGTGTGAGTGTGTGTACAGTATCAAGGGGAAGCCATGTTAGTCTGTATCCACAAAAACAACAAGGAGTCCGGTGGCACCTTACAGACTAACGGATTTATTTGGGCATAAGCTTTTGTGGGTAAAAACCCCACTTCTTCAGATGCCTGGAGTCTGAGGAAGTGGGTTTTTTACCCACAAAAGCTTATGCCCAAATAAATCTGTTAGTCTTTACGGTGCCACCGAACTCCTTGTTGTTTGTGTGTGTGTACGTGTGTGTACACGTGTGTGTGTATGTGTGAGTACATGTGTGTACACATGTATGAATGTGTGTGCACGTATGTGTGCATATGAGTGTGTGTGCAGAGTTGTGGAGATGTCATGTGTGCATGCACAAGTGTGTGTGTGCATATGAGTGTGCATATTGGTGTGTCATGCTGCTCTGTGTGTGCATGTTTTGTGTGCATGAGTGAGCTGTGCAAGGTGCATGTGTCCTTTCTCTGTAAAGAGTCGGTGGGTGGGTGGGTGTTTTTATATAGTGTGTGTTGCATATGTGTGAGTAATGCTGTTTGTGTAACTGTGTGTTTTCAATCCATGTGTCTGTGTGTAAGCACGGCTGTGTGTTTACATAGGTGTACGTACTGAGAAGCAGGTATAGGGGGAATGTGCCAGCTCTTGTGTGTGTGTGTGTGTGTGTGTGTGTGTGTGTGTGTGTGTGTGTGTGTGTGTGTGTGTACTGCTGGGGTATGCATGTTTGTGTGGCTTTAAATGAGCACATACATAGGAGCAGGGGGCCTGCATCTGAGTGTGTACTAATGGGTGTGCGGTGCTGTATGTGTGTTCGTATCCGTGTGTATGGGTGTTGCATCTGTCCACATATAGGTGTGTGTCATTGCTGTACGGGTGGTTGAGTATGTGTGTGTGTGTGTGTGTGATCCCCTGGGGTGTCTGTGTATTCCCACTGAGGTGAGTAGATCTGATAGGGCTGGGGGAGGGAAAGTGCAGTGTCCGTGTTGTGTTTGTGTGTGCCATACCATGTGTATGTGCTTGCTTTTGGGTTCATATATGAGTATCTCTTTTGTGTAACGTGAATCAGCTGTAGCTCCGTTGGAGTCAATGGGGCCTGACCCCAGCTGGGGTCAATGGGCCGTAGCTCCGTTGCCATCCCCACCCCCCACTGATCTCTGCCCCTCCCTCCCTGCAGCCTCTCCCCGAGAAAATCGGATCATTGGGGGTACCGAGTGCCCAGAGTCGGAGCACCCCTGGCTGGTTCTCCTCTACTACTTTGACCAACACTACTGCTCCGGCACCCTGCTGAACCAAAACTGGGTTCTCACTGCCGCCCACTGCCAGCAGAGGTGGGGGGCAAGGCAGGGGCTGGGGGGTGGGGGAAGGAGGCGAGGCCAAGGGAGCGAGGCCTGGGTGGGCAGGTTGGGGGAGCTGCTTTGCACAGAGGCTCAGCTCAGGACTCTCCAATGTACCCATCAATTCTCCATGCAGCTTCCCATGTGGGACTGAACCCACACCCCAGCACAGTGCTCCTGGGGCTACAGTGACACCCCAACGGATGCAGGAGAGCTGGCTACCCAGCCCCATAGACAGTCAGCCCCATAGACACTCATCATCTCTCTATCAGCCCCATACACAGCCAGCCCCATAGACACCTGTTATCCCTCTACCAGCCACATACACAGCCAGCCCCATAGACACCCAGCATCCCTCTACCAGCCCCATACACAGCCAGCCCCATAGACATCCATCATCCTTCTACCAGCCCCGTACACAGCCAGCACCATAGACACCCATCATCCCTCTACCAGCCCCATATACAGCCAGCACCATAGACTACCAGTCCCATACACAGCCAGCCCCATAGACACTCATCATCCCTCTACCAGCCCCGTACACAGCCAGCACCATAGACACTCATCATCCGTCTACCAGTCCCATACACAGCCAGCCTCATAGACACCCAATATCCCTCTACCAGCACCATACACAGCCAGCCCCATAGACACCCATTATCCCTCTACCAGCCCCATACACAGCCAACCCCATAGACACCCATCATCCCTCTACCAGCCCCATACACAGCCAGCCCCATAGACACCCATCATCCCTCTACCAGCCCCATACACAGCCAGCCCCATAGACATCCGTCATCCCTCTACCAGCCCCGTACACAGCCAACCCAATAAATACCCATCATCCCTCTATCAGCCTCATACACAGACAGCCCTATAGACACCCAGCATTCCTCTACCAGCCCCATACACTAGCCAGCTCCATAGACACCCAGCATCCCTCTACCAGCCCCATACACAGCCAGCCCCATAGACACCCATCATCCCTCTATCAGCCCCATACACTAGCCAGCCCCATAGAGACCCAGCAACCCTCTACTAGCCCCATACACAGCCAGCCCCATAGACACTCAGCATCTCTCTACCAGCCTCTTATACAGCCAGCCCCATAGACATCCATCATCCCCTCTACCAGCCCCATACACAGCCAGCCCCATAGACATTCAACATCCCTCTACCAGCCCTGTACACAGCCAGCCCCATAGACATCCATCATCCCTCTTCCAGCCCCGTACACAGCCAGCCCCATAGATACCCATCGTCCCTCTATCAGCCCCATACAGAGTCAGGCCTATAGACACCCAGCATCCCTCTACCAGCCCCATACACAGTATGTATGTGGATGGCGAGATGATACATAGATTTTGAGGTGTGTACAGGGATAGATAGATAGATAGATAGATAGATAGATAGATAGATAGATAGATAGATAGATAGATAGATAGAGGGGATGTGGGGGATAGATATAGATAGATAGAAGGTAAGTGGGCACATGGGTACATAGTGCAGAACAGATAGAAGGTAGGTTGGTAGTGAGGTAGGTAGGCAAGAGGGTAGGGAGGTAGGTTGGTAAGTGGGTCAGTGGAAGGTAGGTGGGTAGGGAAGTAGGAAGGTAAGAGGTAGGGAGGTACGTGGGTAGGTAGGTAAATAAGTAGGGAGAGAGGTCGGTAGGGAGGTAGGTGGGTAGGTACAAGGTGAGTAGGGAGGGAGTTTTGTAAGGAGGTAGCTGGGTAGTAAGGTAGGTGAGTAGGGAGAGAGGTTGGTAGGTGGGTCAGGCAGAAGGTAGGTTGGTAAGCAGGTGAGAGAGTAGGGAGGTATATTGGTAGACAGGTCAGGCGGAAGGTAGGTTGGTAGGGAGGTAAGAAAGTAGGGAGGTAGGTGGGTGAGTAGGTTGGTGGGTGAGTAGGGAGGGAGGTTGGTAGGGAGGTAGGTGGGTACTAAAGTAGGTGAGCAGGGAGGGAGGGAGGTAGGTGGGTAGGTAGGTTGGTTGGTAAGGTGGTTGGTGGGTAGGTAGGTAGGTAGGTGGGTCAGCCTGAAGGTTGGTTGGTAAGGAGGTTGGTGGGTAGGTAGGTAGGTGGGTAGGGAGGGAGGTTGGTAAGTGGGTCAGTCGGGAGGCTGGTTGGTAAGGAGGTTGGTGGGTAGGTAGATAGGTGAGTAGGGAGGGAGGTTGATAGATGGGTCAGTTTGAAGTTTGGTTGGTAAGGAGGTTGGTGGGTAGGTAGGTAGGTTGGTAGTTGGGTCAGTCAGAAGGTTGGTTGGTAGGGAGGTGGGTGGGTAGGTAGGTAGGTGAGTAGGGAGAGAGGTCGGAAGGTTGGTTGGTAAGGAGGCTGGTGGGTAGGTAGGTAGGTGGGTAGGGAGGGAGGTTGGTAGGTGGGTCAGTCGGAAGGTTGGTTGATAGGGAGGTGGGTGGGTAGGTAGGGAGGTGAGTAGGTGGGTAAGTCAGAAGGTTGGTTGATAGGGAGGTGGGTGGGTAGGTAGGTAGGTGAGTAGGAAGGGAGGTTGGTAGTTGGGTCAGTCAGAAGGTTGGTTGGTAGGGAGATGGGTGGGTAGGTAGGTAGGTGAGTAGGGAGAGAGGTCGGGAGGTTGGTGGGTAGGTAGGTGGGTAGGGAGGAAGGTTGGTTGATAGGGAGGTGGGTGGGTAGGGAGGGAGGTGGGTAGGTGGGTCAGTCAGAAGGTTGGTTGATAGGGAGGTGGGTGGGTAGGTAGGTAGGTGAGTAGGAAGGGAGGTTGGTAGTTGGGTCAGTCAGAAGGTTGGTTGGTAGGGAGGTGGGTGGGTAGGTAGGTAGGTGAGTAGGAAGGGAGGTTGGTAGTTGGGTCAGTCAGAAGGTTGGTTGGTAGGGAGGTGGGTGGGTAGGTAGGTAGGTGAGTAGGGAGAGAGGTCGGGAGGTTGGTGGGTAGGTAGGTGGATAGGGAGGAAGGTTGGTTGATAGGGAGGTGGGTGAGTCAGAAGGTTGGTTGTAAGGAGGTAGGCGGGTAAGAGAAAAGAGAGGGAGATGGCTCAGTCAGTGGGTAGTTCAGTCTGTTTGTTGGTTTGTAGGTCAGTCAATGAGTAGGTGCCTGGTGCCCAGGGGTGCCAGCCAAGGCTGTTTGCCCACCCCACACTGGGGAGGTGGGTGGGGTCACTGTCCCAACAGCCAAGAGTGTGTTTCACTCTGTGAGACACGCAGGGATGACTAAGATCTGGGTAAGGAATGAGGGCTGAGCGAGAGCTGGAAGGGGAGTTTTGGAGTTGGGGGGGAGAGGGGATCAGTGGGAGGTGTGTGTCTCAGGGCGGGAGAGAGACTGCAGGATTTGGGGAGCTGAAAGGCCTGAGGGAGCTTCAGGGTCTGGGGAGCTGTGGGGTTGGCTGCAGGGTCTGAGGAGCCTGGCAGTGTGAGGCCTGGGGGTCGTGGGGGGCTGTGAGGGGCTGGGGACCCTGGGAGGGTGGCCAACTTTCTAACTGCACAAAAACAAACATTCTAGCCCCACCCCTTCCCTGACACCCTACCCCGCGCTCACTACGAGCCCCCTCCCTTTTTGCTTGCTCTCCCCCCCCCCTCACTTTCACTGGGCTGGAGCAGGGAATTGGGGTGTGGGAGGGGATGAGGGCTCCATCTGGGGGTGCAGGCTCTGGGGTGGGGCCAGGGATGAGGGGTTTGGGGTGCAGGAGGGGGCTCAGCAGCTGCCAGCAGGTCCAGCTCATAGGTGGAGACGGGGCAGGCGGCTCTCGCCCGCAGGCACTGCCCTCCCAGCTCCCATTGGCTGGGCACTGCAAGCAATGGGAGTGTGGAGCCGGTGCTCGGGGCGAGAGTAGCGTGTGGAGCCCTGTGGTCCCTCTGCCTTGGAGCCGGACCTGCTGGCAGCTTCCGGGGGGCAGCGCGGAGCCGGGACAGGCAGGGACTAGTCTGCTTTAGCCCCACAGCACCGCTGACCAGACTTTTAACGGCCCAGTCCGCGGTGTTGACTGGAGCCACCAGGGGGTCCCTTTTCCACTGGGTGTTCCAGTCGAAAACCGGACACCTGGTCACCCTAGGGCCTGGGGGAGCTGTGGGGCCTGGGTAGTCTGGGGGAGCTGGGTGTTGTGGAGGATGGGGAGGACTCTGGGGCCTGGGGTTGAGGGGGCTGGATAGGACTCTGGGGGCTGAGGGGCTGTGTGATGTGGGGGCTGGGGAGGACTCTGAAGGCTGCGGGGCTGTGGGGGCTGGGGAAGACTCTGGGGCCTGGCTGTTGGGGGGCTGGGAGACCTAGGGGTGGCAGGGACTGGGGAGGACTCTGGGGCTTGGGGGTCTTGGGGCCTTCAGGGCCTGGGTGTTGGAGGGCTGAGTGTTGGGGGGGTGGGGGCCTGTGGGTTGCAGGGGCTGGGTGTTGGGGGGCTGGGGAGGACTCTGGGGCTTGGGGGTCTTGGGGCCTTCAGGGCCTGGGTGTTGGAGGGCTGAGTGTTGGGGGGGTAGGGGCCTGTGGGTTGCAGGGGCTGGGTGTTGGGGGGCTGGGAGGCCTGTGGGTTGTGGGGCTGGGTGTTGGGAACCTGGGGGGCCTGTGGGTTGTGGGGCTGAGTGTTGGAGTGCTGGGGGACCTGTGGGTTGTGGGGTTGTGGGTTGTGGGGCTGGGGGGCTGAGGGTTGTGGGGACTGTGGAGGACTTTGGGGCCTGGGGGTTGGGGATCTGAGGGTTGGGGGGATAGGGGGCCTTTGGGTTGCGGGGCTGGGTGTTGGGGGGCTGGGGGCCTGTGGGTTGCGTGGCTGGGGGTTGGGGGACTGGGGGCCTGGAGGCCTGGGGACCTGGGGGTTGCGGGGTTGGGGATCTGGGGGTTGGGGGGCTGGGGAGGACTCTGGGGCCTGGGAGTTGCAGGGGCTGGGCCTGGCCAGCAGCCCGGGACTCTCTGTTCTCTGTCCTTAGTCACATCCAGGTGCGCCTGGGGGAGCACAGCCGTGGAACGAGCTCAGGGCATGAGCAGTTCGCCGCCGCTCAGGAAATCATCCCCCACCCCGAGTTCCGTGCCCTCAGCGCCGGCAGCCGGGACTATGAGAATGACGTCATGCTGCTCCGCCTGTCACCCCCGGCCAGCTACACTAACTACGTGCAGCCCCTGGCACTGACCGACAGCTGTCCCCTACAAGGGACCAAGTGCACCGTGATGGGATGGGGCACCATCACCAGCCCCACCGGTAGCAGACCCCAGTCCTGGTGTGGGATAGCAGGGGCTGTGGGTCAGGAGTTGGGGGCACCGGCAGAGATGGGTGGGGGGACCCCAAGGTGGGCTAGCAGGGGCTGCGGGTTGGGAGTGAGGGGCACCAGCAGAGCTGGGGGGTGGCAGGGCTGGGATACCAGGGGGCCATGGGTAGGGATGGAAGGGCATGCTACCCTCTCTCCCCCACTGCCTTGGCCAGCCGTCATGGGAAACTGTCACCCCTTCCCTTCCAGAGACGTACCCTGATGTTCCCCAGTGTGTGGAGGTCGATATTGTCTCCAACACCATCTGCCAGGAAGCTTACCCCGAGAAAGTGACTGAGAACATGCTCTGCGCTGGAGTGCTGGAGGGGGGCAAAGACTCCTGCCAGGTGAGGGGGGCCATCCCATGGGCAGCGGCAGATGGGGAATGAGGGTTGGGGACACTGGCATGGCAGTGGCTCCATGGTGTGCTGTGGCTCTGTGTGGCACGGTGGGGCTGGCTCCATAGCATGGTGTGGCTGCATCTCCGTGGCTCACCCTGGCTGTGTCTCCACGGCTCTACGTGGCATGGCATGGCTGTCTCTATAGCACGGTGTGGCTGCATCTCCGCGGCTCTGTGTGGCATGATCGTGGCTCTGCGTGGGGCAGCTGCTGCTCTGTTGCCCCATGGGCATGGCTGCCTTTCCATGGTGCCGCTTTGGCTGCATCTTCTGGCTCTTCTTGGCATGGCTGGGTCTCCGTGGCTCTGCGTGGCTACATCTCCATAGCGTGGTGTGGCTGGGTCTTTGTGTCTCTGCATGGCTACATCTCCATAACATGGTGTGGCTGGGTCTCTGTGGCTGTGTGTGGGGTGGCTGTATCTCCATAGCTTTGTGTGGCTGGGTCTCTGTGGCTCTACGTGGCCTGGCTGGGTCTCCGTGACTCTGCGTGGCTACATCTCCATAGCGTGGTGTGGCTGGGTCTCCGTGGCTCTGCATGGCTACATCTCCATAGCGTGGTGTGGCTGGGTCTCTGTGGCTCTGCATGGCTACATCTCCATAACATGGTGTGTCTGGGTCTCTGTGGCTCTATGTGGGGTGGCTGTATCTCCATAGCATTGTGTGGCTGGGTCTCTGTGGCTCTGCGTGGCCTGGCTGGGTCTCTGTGACTCTGCGTGGCTACATCTCCATAGCGTGGTGTGGCTGGGTCTCCATGGCTCTGCATGGCTACATCTCCATAGCGTGGTGTGGCTGGGTCTCCATGGCTTTGCATGGCTACATCTCCATAGCGTGGTGTGGTGTGGCTGTATCTCTGTGGTGTAGCCTGGCTGCATCTCTGTAGCACCACATGCCGTGGCTGACCTGTGTCTTTTCTGTGACATCTCCGCAGGGCGACTCCGGCGGCCCCCTGGTCTGTAACAGGAAGCTGCAGGGCGTGGTTTCCTGGGGAGATCACCCCTGCGCCCAGCCCAACAAGCCTGGGGTCTACACCAGCATCTGCAAATACCTCGCCTGGATCCAGGAGACCATCACGGGAAAGTGATGGCCCTGGGGTCCGGGACTGGGGCCAGGTGGGGCAAAGGGGGTAATTACGGAGATGCAATAAATCATCTGGGACTCACCTCTCCTGCCCTGGCTGCTCTGCAAAGCCCACTTGAATAGAGCAGCGTTTATAGTCCCTGGCCCCAGGCAGGGACTGGCTGGCTCAGGGGGGTGGGGAATGGGACCTGGGGCCTTTTCCCTCTAGGGGGCGCTGGCTCTGATCTGGCCCCATCCCCGCTGTCAGAGGGCTACCTTCAAAAGGTTGCTTAGAGTAGGGGCCTGGCCCCTGTAAGTTGGAGGGCTTTGGGGGTGAAATGTCATGCAGGGCTATGCTCCAGGCCCTTTGCATAGCCTGCCTGGCTGCACTGGGTCTTGGCCTTTCATTTTCCAACAGGCTGAGCTCTTGGTTGGGTCAGGCAGGGAATGTCATGTGCCCAACCACTGGGGTCTGGTATCCATTGTGTGTGTTGGACACTCCCTTGCCCCCTGGCAGGTGCTGTTCCTTGCTGGGTTTCATAGAATAGCAGGGTTGGAAGGGACCTCAAAGCAGGACCAAGCCCCAGGGAGATTTCTGCCCCAGATCCCTAAATGATCCGCTCAAGGACTGAGCTCACAACCCTGGGTTTAGCAGGCCAACGCTCAAACCACTGAGCTGTCCTCTGCCCCCCCAAAGGTGAAGCGACTTGTTTAAAAATGCTCTGAACTGGAAGACCCTGACACCTCCCCCAGCTATATTTATCAGCGATACACGCCCATGAGCAACCTTACCTGTAATCCATAGCGTAGCTAGCGGGGTTCAGGGGAAGCAGCCGCTTCCCCTCAGCAGGTTTTCAAAAAGCAGCACCTACCAGGCCGGCGCTGGCGGCAGCACGGCCGGAGGAGCCATGGGGGGGCGGCAGGCACAGCCGGAGGAGCGGGGGGGCCAGCTCCGCGCCCCACGCTCAGCACGGCCCCAACATCGCCGCAGCCACCTTCTGCGGCGGCAGCTCAGGGCTCGGCGGCCAAGCGCTCCCTGCCCCTTGCTAATGCGGCGGGGGGAGGCGAAAGGGCCCCTGCGCCTTTAAGGCCGCCTGGCTGGCGAGCCCCACGTGGAGCGCAACAAGCGCCGGGAGCAGGTCGGGGACAGGTGGTGGCGCAGGACGGAAGGTGAGCGGTGGGGGTCCGGTGCCTTGTACTGGGGGGTCCGGACAAGGGGATCTGGGGCTGGGCCCACAAGGCAGGGGCGCAGGCTGTGCTGTCTGGACAGGGGGCCCTGGTGCGGTGCAGGAGCCTGGAGTGGGGGGGACAGGGCCCCGCGGGTGGGGCCGGGTGACACAGCCTGGCAGGGGACACCTGCAGAGCGCGCTGGGCAGGAGAGACTCTCCCGGGACGGGGGGGTATCCGCACCCCCGGGAAGCCCGCAGGAGTCCTGATCTGGCCCCGGGGTTAATCTGGGGGGGGAATGGGAGGAGTTGGGGGTGTGGCCAGAGGAGGGGCCAAGGGAGGGCGCCTTTTTTAGGTTTTCTCCCCCTACACTTAAAACCTGGCTACGCCGCTGCCTGTAATATAGCCCTGCTGGTCTGGGGCTGCTTGGGGCCGTGAAGTACCAGATGCGAAAGTTCTGGCCTCGACATGCCCCCACCCCACTAGAATCCTTCCCATGAGCCTCTGCCCAGCAACTCCTGCCTCCTCAGCTAGGCACAGAAGGTGCCTCCCCCCCTCCATTATTGAACACATATGGTACGTCCTTGATTGCCCCCCTCCACTATGGCTCCCACTTGGTACATGCTCCCACTGCCTCCCTCTGCCGTGCACCCCACTTGGTATGCCCCTCACTACCCTCCCACTCTATGGCCCTCACTTGGTACGTGCCCCACTATTCCCCCCTGCTATTGACCCCATATGCTATGCCCCCCCTCTGCTATGGACCCTACATGGTACATGCCCCTTGCCGTGAGGGCCTCAGCAAAAGTCACACACCCAATTCCCATCACCTAGGCATTGGTGCAACACACAGGGAAACTGAGGCACACACAGTATTTGTACAGGACAGTAAGACTTACATGCAACATAACATTCCCACCTTGCACTTCCCAGCTTTTATAGTCAGTGCTGCATCCTGGAGCCAGTCCAGCATTTGTTTAACTTGGGACACAAGGTCCTCCCAAGTCTGGCTAAAAACACAGGTATCATGAATATACGCTAGGGCAAAATTCTCCATCCCCTCTAGTAACCAGAGTCCTGCCTGACTTCATATGGAGCAGTTCCAGAGCACTGGTCCTGTGACTCCGAAACAACTGGTGGCAGAGTGGGATGGAGCATCCTGTATTAAGTGACTGGGGAGCAGTAAAATGAAGGGGGATTAGCGAGAGGTGGGGCGTGCTGAAGGCTCAGAGAGGTGCGGTTCCAGGAGGTGGAGGAGCCTATGGCTTAACCCCCAGAGAAGGGCTGTCGCCCTGAAGGGGTTCCTCCCAGGGATCATGGGGAGCTGTGAGTCCGTGACCACTTAGGAACAGCGGGGAGATGGCCTATAAGTATCTCCTTAATAAGGACCTTGTAGAGCTGTGCAGAGAGAGGGCTGGGCACTGGAAAGGTCACCAAGGCGCAGCTAATTGCTCAGTTGGAAGAGGAGACTCGCTCTAAGGAGCCAGGTCCTGGCCCAGCTGGGGCTGTGAGGGAGGCTGGGAGCAGGTGGGTGTCCCGGAGGCCCATGTCCCCGACCAGCAGGGAGTCTCCACTGTTTCCCCATCGGTGGATCTGAGACAGATGGAATTGGAGCTAAGATTGAAGGAGTCAGAGGACTATGAGAGACAGGACAGGCACAAAGCAGAACAGCAGGTGAGACAGCGGCCACAGGAACTGGCGATGGCTGAGCTGAGAGGCAGAGGGACCCATCCAGGGGTGAGTGGGGATGGACCCCAGGGTGCCAGTTCTGCAGGGAACCTCGACACTAAATTGCTGCCCAAGGTTAAGGATGAGGGAGATATAGATGTCCGTCTCGCAGCCTTTGGGAGGTTGGCAAAAAGAACAAGGCTGGCCCTATGGAAAGGCTCCGATATCCAGCCCCTTCCTGGGTCCCAAGGCCATAGAGCTGTTTAGCCAGATGGGTGGGGGGGCAGACTGGCTCTCACACCTGACCCCAGCATATATCTCTGCATGGACTCTCCTGGGCTCAGGCCCCTCAGACCCCCAGTGGGAGCAGAAGGTGGTGGTCACTGGGGAGACAATCCTGGGGTGGCAAGATCCTGGGACAGAGAGAACGGTTGTCAGGCCCCGGGTGGTGCAGCTGCAGATACTGAGGGGCTGTGTGACCTGGGTGAAGGTCCCTGGGATGAAGCCCCTCACCCTGCCTATGGCCCGGATCCCTGTGCAGACACAGGAGGGGTCTGGCTGGCTGGTAGTTGGAGTTCTCCAAGGTATCAGCTGTGACGTCCTGTTGGGGAGGTGACTGTGTCTATTTGCGACAGGATCCAGTCCCTGCTCCTGTAATGGCCAAGAATTCAAATTTGAATCCAGGGAAACAATCCTCTGAGACTGAAGTGGTCAGTGAAAATGCAGATGATCTGGCTGGCAGGGAAGAGGATACCTGCCTGTCTGTAACCAGAGCCCTGGAGCTGAGTGGGGCAGAGAGATACTTTCCACCCCCCTGCACATGGGGCAGGTGGCTCACGCTGGCTCTGATGCTGTGAGCAAAGCAGCAGGCTCGCTGCCTACCCCCACTGGGACAGCAGGGGCAAAGCTGAGACCAGGGGGATCGGAGACCCCAGCTGAGTGTGGGGAACTGCAGCCAGGGCGGTTCAGCTGCCAACCAGGGCTGCCTTGTCCAGAGGTGAAGAAGCCCCAGGATAGGAGAAAGCAGCTGAAAGGGCACTGCTGGTGACAGAGCCGCCTGGTCAGAGGGTGGCCAAGATCAAGATGGGGGCTCTCCACCAAAAGAGACTGAGTCCCAGAGATCCAGTCTGGAGGGCTCTGACCGCAGGCAGCAAGAGGAAACTGGTTTCACTCCCCTCTCCAGCTGCTGAATTCCAGGCTGAGCTGCGGAAGGATCCCTCCTTAGAGAAGCTGAGGGAACTTGCTGGCCCCAGTGCAGCGAAACCCCTGGGGGAAGGCTGCTGGGAAAGATTCCTGTGGGAGAAGGGATTCCTGTACCGGGAATGGGCTCCCCCAGAGGAAGTGGAACTGTAGGGGAATAGGAGACAGCTGGTGGTGCCCCGAAGTACCACCACAGGCTGTTGTACCTGGCCCATGATGTCCCGCTCTCGAGACACTAGGGAATCCAGTGCACCAGGCAGAGGCTGCTACAGAACTTTTACTGACCTGCAGTCTTCAACGTTGTCCAGCAGTACTGCAGAGCCTGCGACTCCTGCCAGAGGGTGAGAAAGGTCCAGGATAAGGGTAAAGCAGCCTTCAGGCCCCTGCCTGTCATAGAGGAGTCTTCTCAGAAGGTGGCTGTGGACATAGTGAGGCCCTTCAGCAAGGCAACCAGGACAGGGAAGAAATACATTCTGGTGGGGGTAGATTACGCTACTGGCTACCCTGAGGCAGTGGCTCTGTCCTCTATCGAGGCAGACACTGGCAGATGCGCTGCTGACCATCTTCAGCAGAGTGAGGTTCCCCAAGGAGGTCCTTACAGACCAGGGGTCCAACTTAATGTCAACCCTGCTCCAGTGTGGTGTCCAGCACACCTGGACCTCAACGTATCACCCTCAGTCCAACAGGCTGGTGGAGAGGCTCAATGGGGCTCTAAAGATGATGCTGAAAACCTTTATGAACCAGCATCTGCAGGACTGGGACAAGTATTTACCCCACCTGCTGTTCTCATACAGGGACGTGCCCCAGGAATCCACAGGGTTTTCCCCATTCAAGTCGCTGTATGGGAGGAGAGTGAGGAGGCCCCATGACTTGGTGAGGGATGAATGGGAGGGGAAGGCCTCTCCTGATGGAGAATCGTGGTGGAATACATACTGACTTTCCAGGAAAAGCTAGCTGAGCTCATGGGCTTGGCCAGAGGAAATCTAGCTAGGGCCCAAGGGAAGCAGAAGGCCTGGTATAACCACTCAGCACAGGCCTGCTCCTATGCCATCGGAGAACAGGTGATGCTTCTGATCCCCATGAGGAAGAACAAACTGCAAGGTCATCAGGCAGGTAAATGAGGTGAACTGTGTGGAGAAACTGTCTAACTGGACTCACAGCCACCGAGTGCACCATGTCAACGTGATGGAGCTGTACTGTGAAAGGGAGATGCTGATGCTGGTTGTGTGTGGCCAGGGGGAGGAGCAGAGAGATGATCCCTTGGCAGATCTATTCCCTGAGACAGGAGCCAGCCCCTCACTAGAATCAATCCCCCTCTCTGCACAGCTAACCCTGCTCAGCAGGAAAAGATCAAAGAGGTGCTAGTTCAAATCAGCAGCTGTTTTCCAACCGGCGTGGGCTCATTAACCTGGCTGTCCACTGGATGGAGACAGGAGCCAACCCTCCTATCAGGTGTTCCCCATTCAGAGTCACAGGGAAAACTGCCTAAGTCCTGGAGAGAGAGGTCAAGGACATGCCGGCTTTAGGGGAGATTCAGCTGTTCTCCAGCCCTTGAGCTTTTCCCGTGGTGTTGGTCCCCAAGAAGGACGGGGCGATCCTCTCTCTGAGCACACTGTCGAAGCATTCAGCATCCCTGTTCCCACCGTGGGCTTCCCACAGCCAGTCCGCCAGGGTGGGACCCCTGGGGAACCCGAAGGGCCCTTCACCCCAACTCCGTGGCCAGCCGTGACTCTCAGCCAGCATGTAACACAGCAGGTTTATTAGTCAACAGGTACATAGCGTAGAACAGAGCTTGTTAGCACACAAATCAGTGACTTTCAGCCAAGCCCATCTTGGGGGAACCTGGGCCAGACGCCCTGGACTCCCCCTCTTCCAGTCCCCCACAGAAAACTGCCCTGGACCCCGCTGCCTGGCCTCTAACATGCCCATTCTCCTCCTCTGGTCTTTGTCCTGCATCCCAGGCAGTGTCACCTGGTCGCCTCCCCCACCTGAGTCTCAGGTTACGAAAGGCATCAGAGGTACCTTATGTGCAGGCAGCTGGGCAGCCTCACCTTCCCCGAGGGCCTCAGCAAAAGTCATGCACCCAATTCCCACCACAAAGGGAAAATGAGGCACCCACAGTATTAGTGTAGGACAGTAAGACTCACCATTTGGTACATTCCTCACTGGCCCCCTCTGCCATGAACCTCATTTGGTATGTCCTCCATTACCCTTCCCCTCTATGGATCCCACTTGATACTTCCCCCAGCGCCCCTCCACTATGGATTCCATTTGGATCCCCCACTGCTCCCTCTGCCATGGACTCCACTTGGTATGTCCTTCCACTACCCTCTCCCCTGCTGTGGACGCCACTTGGTACATGCCCCTCTACCACCCCATGCTATGGGGGGCAGTGTTAAGGGTGTTCAAAGGGAAGATTGAGTGGGCAGCATTAAGGTTTAAGGGGTGGAGTTAAGGTTAAGGGAGCAGTGTTACCTTTGCGGCAAAGTAGTTAAAGTTGAGGGAGCAGACATGAGGTTGAGGGGACAGAGTTAAGGTTGAGGGGGAGAGTTAAGTTTGTGGGGGCAGAGTTAAGATTGTAATACTTCATTGTGAGAAGATGTGAGCTAGAGCTGTACTGTTAGGTAACTTCATTTTTCCAGGTCCTTCTCTGTGTAGTGGATGAGGCACATGTGCTGTATGTGTGTAGCCCAGATGGTTTCACAACAAAACATCGGCTGTGCAAAAACTATTATTTCTATTGCAACAATGCCCCGAGGCCCAGTTGTGCTGAGTCCCGTGGGAGAGCACCGCACCCTGGAGAATTCATAGTGTAATTACCTGGGGTAGACAAAGGCCGGGAGGGTAAACAAAAGTACAGAAAGGGGAGGTGGCACTGTGGGTCCATGGCAGACTGGAGGATAGATCCCAGGAATCCTAAGTCCCAGACCTACCGCTCTAACCACTAGACCCCACTCCCTCACCGAGCTAGGAACAGAACCCAGGTGTCCTGGCTCCCAGCATCCCTGCTCTAACCCATTAACCTCTGAAAGCCAGGTGAGAACCCAGGTATCCTGGCTCCCAGCCTCCCTTTCTCTAACCATGAGACCTCACTCCTCTCCCAGAGACAAGGTAGAACCTAGGAGTCCTGCCCTACCTCCCATCCATGGTCCTCTACCTATTAGCCCAAACCAATTGGTCCAGATCCTGGCTCTGAAGCCTCCTGGATATTGGTGGTAGGGTGACCAGATGTCCCGATTTCACAGGGCCAGTCCTGATTTTTTGGGTCTTTTTCTTATATAGGCTCCTATTACCCTCCCGCCCATCCCGATTTCTCACATTTGCTGTCAGGTCACCCTAATTGGTGGTCCCCCCCATGGAGCCCCCCAAGAGCTCAGGAGGATCAGGAGCCAAGAACATCCATCCACCCACACACCCCATGGGAGCAGGGAAGTTTTTGGCCTGGCATCTTGCTGCACAGCTTGGTGTGTCCCCTGCACGCGCTGCGGTGGAGTGCTGGCTCCCCCTACTGGGCCCAGAGCCTGTGATGGGCTTGGCTAACTCGGCAAGGCCTTAGCTCCAACCAGGGAGGCGCCTGCTTGGAGGGCCATGGTTCAGTCCCCACTCAGGGACGCGCTGGCAAGTCGGGACCGTTCCCCAGCCCAAAGGGGCAGATCCCTCCATGCAGCTGGCCAAACCCAAGCAATGCCGCCCCATCCAGAAGGTGGCACTCCTGGGCCTGCGAAGAGGGAGGGCAGGGCAGTGGTTAGAGCAGTAGCCGACCAGTCACAGTCAAGGACCTGCTCTGCTGGTCTCCCTGTGCCACCTCGAGGAAGTCACTTAGCCTCACCGTGCCTCAGTTTCCCCCTCTCTGTAAGGGGGGAATAGCCTACAGGGCATATGGGAAGGAGAAGGGAAACATGAGTGAGGTGGGGGGTGGAATCGGGGCCCGAGTCTCGCGCCGTGCAGTGCATACGGGCTGGGGAGCAAAATGCCACTGAGCCTCAGGATTGAGCCGAGGAATCGGCGACAGCATCAAGCTGGCCTGCCCCAGCATGAGCAGGGTCTCTTATGTGCATTACGGTAGCCGCCCCAGCTGAGGTCAGGGCCACAGTGTGCCAGGCACTGCCCAGACACAGCGACAGTCCCTGCCCCGGCTGAGATCAGGGCCACAGTGTGCCAGGTGCTGCCCAGACAGACAGACAGGCCCTGCCCCGGCTGAGATCAGGGCCACGGGGTGCTAGGTGCTGCCCAGACAGACAGACAGGCCTTGCCACAGCTGAGATCAGGGCCACGGTGTGCCAGGCGATACCCAGACAGACAGACAGACAGACAGACTCTGCCCCAGCTGAGATCAGCACCCTAGTGTGCCAGGTGCTGCCCAGACACGCAACAAGAGACAGTCCCTGCTCCAACTGAGATTGAGGCCCTGTTGCTCCAGGCACTGCCCAGACATACGGCGAGGGACAGTCCCTTCTCCCACACACAAACACACAATCACACTCGCCTGACAGCATGCGCCCTGCTTGATTCTCTAACTTTCTGCTGTGACACAAGTAGCCAGCAACTCCATTAGCACCAGTCTGACGTGCCTTCTAATTTCAGTGAGACCCACACAAATCATTCCTGCTTCACCTGGTGCAACTCCAAAAACAGGACAACTCTGGCTTCCCTCCCCTGCATCTGGGCCATGTGAGCCGCCCCTAATCCCCAGCTTGCGTGGGCCCCACAAGGTGGCACCACCCCTTATCCCCTTTGCCGGTGACACCCAGGCTTTAGTTGATGCCAAGGCAGGGTGAGAGAGGCCTCGGAGGGCTAATGACAGGCTGAGAGGCATGGATCAGCCCTGCCCTGCCCTGCACGCTGCCTCGGGGGCAGCTGGTTCCAGGGTCGAAGGCAGGTTATAAGCCAAGCACACGGAGGATCCAGCAGAGAGGAGTCTCTGGGCACAAGCCAACGCGTCGTCGCTTGCTGGGGAAGCCGAGGTGCCAGGGGAAGTTCCTCCACCCAGTGCACGGATTACCCAGCTCCGGTGAGGGCTGATCTCTGGGCTGAGCCAGTTTGAGGAGCCTGCAGTGGAGGGGGATGCCAGGACAGCTCGGTGGCCGGTACAGATTGGTGAAGGGTAATGCTGCCGCTGCTTCATCTCAGTTCATTCAGGAGGGGAACCACACGAAGGATGATTCCTGTGGCCTCTGCTTGACGGAACGCGGGGCCAGGTGCTTGGGGCACTGTCTCCGCAGACCCTGCTCTGTTATTGGATTCGTAGACTCTGAGGCCAGAAGGGACCACTGTGATCATCTAGCCGGACCCCATGTATGGCCCAGGCCAGAGCACTTCCCTCGCTTAAATACCGGTGAAACCAGAGCATCTGGCGAAAATGGCCCATCGTGATTGCAAACTTGCTGCTGACGCAGACGCCGCCAACAGCCCTTTGATGAAGGGCAAGGGAGTGACTGTGGATTTGTTTGGTGCTCGGTTAACAATAGGAGGGATTAGCTCAGATGATCACAGAGGTTCCTACCTGGCTTTATAATCAGTGAAGCTGGGAAAATTGCAAGATTGGCATGAAAAATCATGAGATTTAACGCCAATAATAATCCAGGCAAATGAAACCCTGTTGTACAAAATAGGAGGGCGAAAAAAATCCCTCTGCTTTGAGAGAAAACAAATCAACTGTTTAAATAACAGGCAAAAAGCCTTTTAGCATTGAAAATGGTTTGGTTTTGACACTTGCTCATTTTGAAAATTTCTGAAATTGTTATTTTTTAAACAAGGTTTGAAATTGCTGCTTAATTAATAGACACCCCCAAAAAATCAGTTCTGACAATTGCTTATCTTGGAAATAGAAGTTAAGAAAAGTTTTAAAATGAAAAAAAATGGTACTAAATAGCAGTTAAAAGTTGTCATGGAATGTTTCAAATGAGGCAAAACTGTTCCAGTTTGAACAAAAAAAGATATGAAAACTGTTTACGAGTTTTCAAAACTTACCCAACATCTTGCATCCCCCGTGAAATATTTAAAATGTTCCAGAAATTCTTGTAAATTCCCCCCAAATTTTGCAAAATTTCCCCAATTCTTGACATTTTCTCAAAATTTTTTGAAAATGTCACCTAAATTCTTGGAATTTTCACCAAACGTTTTGCAATTTCCCCAAAATTCCTGATTTTTTCCTTTTTAAATGTTTTGTGTAGTTTCTTGAAATTTTCTCCAAAATCCTTGAAATTTTCCCCAAAATATTTGAATTTTTCCTAATATTTGAAATTTTCCTTCTAAGTCTTAAAATGTTCTCTAAAAGATCTTGAAATATTCCCCATGTTTGATATATTCCTACAAATTCTTGAAATGTTCTCCAATAGTTTTTGAAAATTTCCCACTACGTTTTGAAATGTTTCCTGCACATTTCTTGACATTTCCTGCGAATTCTTCAACACTTCCCACAAATTCTAGAATTTCCACTCAACATTTTTGAAAATTTCTTCCAAGTTCTTGAAATTTCCCCCCAAAGTTCCTGAATTTTTTGCTCAAGCATCTTGCTATTTTCTCCCAAATTCTTGAACTTTTCCCCCTCTAAACTTGACTTTTTTTTCAAAATTTTTGACATTTCCCCCAAAATTTCTGATTTTTTATTTTTTTTAAACTATCTCCAGTGGTCAGACTAATTGTCAACGGTCTGTTGAACAGGGAACCCCTATTGGCTAACAGCTAAAGCTGCTTCTACGTTTGCTTCAAAGTCTTTCGTAAGTAGCTTTTCACCACTTTCCCACATCCAACCAGTGGCAAGTGGAGGGTTGGGAAGAATCTATCTCAGTATCCAACTGTTGCTCTTTTATCGCAAGTCTTGTAATACTTAGAGATTTCCTAAATCTCCAGCTCCTGGAGGTGTGGAATGAAGGGAGAACTTCTAGATTTTACTGTGAGGGCAGCGAGCCTTCATTGGGCCTGTGTTTGTAGAGTGGGAATGGGGGCACACAAAGCCCCAGGCATGGGGAGGGGAACGGGACACACAGAGCCCCAGGCATGGGGGGAGTGGGAATGGGGGCACACAGAGCCTCTGGGATGGGGGAAGGGGCACTGGGCACACAGAGCCCCTGGCATGGGGGGAGGGGGAATGGGGGCACACAGAGCCTCAGTCATGGGGGGAAATGGGGGCACACAGAGCCCCTGGCATGGGGGGAGGGGGAATGGGGCACACAGGGCGACTGGTGTGGAGGAGGGAAATGGGGGCACACAGAGCCCCTGGCATAGGGGAAGGGGCACTGGACACACAGAGCCCCTGGCATTGGGGGAGGGGAATGGGGCACACAGAGCCCCTAGCATTGCGGGAGAGGCACTGGGCACACAGTGGAGGAGAGTATGGAGAGTTTGTAGCGGGAGATGGGAGGTGGCCCCAGGTGCATGGAGGGCTGTGAGATGCCCCTGGTGAACGCAGCGAGAGCTCGGGGGACACAAGCACCAAAGTGCACACACCCTCCAGCAACATGGGTCAGTTTTCTGCCCAGACGGGGCTGCCGCGCTGGCCGGGGTTCTCTGCTGGAGAGACATGGTTTCTCTCTCCCTTGGGTGCTACGCTGGGGCAGGCAAGCTCCCAAAGGCACAGGAGCCCGACACCCAGTGACACGGCCCATCAGTTAAAAACCCCCACAGCTCCCGTGCTTTGGGAGCCCCATCTGGGGATTTCTGGAGATCCGATGGGTCGGTCTGGCAGATGTCAGGCAGCGAGGCAGGTCCTTCTGTTTCTACACTACCCGTCTGAGTCACGGGCTCAGGAGATCCCCGCACCCTTGGCCAGACCTGACCTTCATTTGGGCAGGAGCTAGTCATGGCAGGCCATGCCACCCAGAACCAGATGCAACAGCCATTCCTCTGGCTTAGCTTTCCAGGAACCATCCAACCGGGAGGGCGTGGAAGAGCGATACGCTGCTCCCTTTTCTGCTTCAGTCCTGGGGGTTGGACATGGGGTGAAATCTTTGGCGGAGACTTTCAGAGCTTCCTCAGGAGGTTAGATGGGTCCATCCTGTTAGGGCTTTCTAATTCTCCAAGATGTGTACCTAACTCCCCATGACAGCTCTGAACACTGAGACAGATTAGATAGATAGATAGATAGATAGATAGATAGATAGATAGATAGATAGATAGATAATGTGTATGTATGGGGATGGAGGGGAGTGGACACGTATATGGATAGTGTTTGGGGATGGAAGGGTGGGTGGGTGGAGGGGTGGATAGATGGTGGACGTGCATGGAGATGGAGGGATGGGTGGATGGACGTGTTTGGGGATGGAGAGATGGGTGGATGGACGTGTTTGGGGATGGAGGGGTGGGTGAGTGGATGGATGTGTTTGGGGATGGAGGGATTGGTGGATGGACATGTTTGGGGATGGAGGAGTGGGTGAGTGGATGGATGTGTTTGGGGATGGAGGGGTGAGTGGATGGATGGATGTGTTTGGGGTTGAAGGAGCAGGTGGATGGATGTGTATGGGGATGGAGGGGTGAGTGGATGGGTGGATGTGTTTGAGATTGAAGAGGTGAGTAAGTGGATGGACGTGTTTGGGGATGGAGGGATGGGTGGATGGACATGTTTGGGGATGGAGGAGTGGGTGAGTGGATGGATGTGTTTGGGGATGGAGGGGTGAGTGGGTGGATGGATGTGTTTGGTTTTGAAGGAGCAGGTGGATGGATGTGTATGGGGATGGAGGCGTGAGTGGATGGATGGATGTGTTTGGGGATGGAGGGATGGATGGACGTGTTTGGGGATGGAGGGGTGAGTGGATGGATGGATGTGTTTGGGGATGGAGGGATGGATTGATGGACGTGTTTGGGGATGAAGCGGCATCAAACGCAGAGCAAGTGGTGGCTGTTGGTGGGCAGAGTCTGTGTTGAGGGGGCGGGCTAAGTTATCTGTTAATTTTCCCTTTTCCTTCTCCCCCCCACCCCTCCGAGCCAGCAGCCACTAGCCCTGTGCATCACCACAGCTGAGCCCCATGGAGCTGATGGCTATCGTGCTGCTAGTAGTGACTGCAGGTGAGGGGGGCACATAAGAGTGGGGGGCTGTGGGAGGGGAAGAGGGTGTGCAAGGAGGAGTTGTGTACACATGGGGGGCTGTGTGCGCAGACAGGGACAGGGGGCCCATGTGGGGGAAATGGGTGCTGGGGGGGATTGTGTATGTGGAGGGGGAAGGGGAGGTGTCGGGGGAAGGGATGGGGATTGTAGGAGGATGAGTAGGGGTGGGGGGATGGGGTGGGGGCAGGGAGAGGGTTGTGGGGGATGGGAAGGTGTGGGGGCAGGGAGGGGGTGGTAGGGGAGGGCTGTGCACAGCTGCAATTTCTGAGGGTGGCTGGCCCTGACCCTCGCTAGCAGTAGGGTGGGCACACGTTGGTCGTGGGGACTGAACGGGACTGACGCATCTTAATGCATGAGCCACTTTAGCTAGCTAGAGGGGGTGTGGGGGGATAGATGGATAAATAGAGGGGGTGTCGGGAATAGATGGATAGAGGGGATGTGGGGGGATAGTGGGGGTGTGGGGGGATAGATAGAAAGAGGGGGTGTGAGGGGACAGATAGTGGGGGTGTGGGGGGATAGATAGAAAGAGGGGTGTGAGGGGGTGTGAGGGGATAGATAAATAGATAGATAGAGGGGGTGTGAGAGGATAGATAGAGAGGGTGTGGGGGGATGGATAGATAGTGGGGAGGGGATTGTGGGGCTGGATAGATAGTGGGCTATTTGGGGATTGATTGATAGATCGATCCATCAATGGATCCTCTCCCATGACCTCAGCAGCTGGGGATTTAAGACCCAGACAAAACACGGTGTCCCTTGCCCTACAATTGCTGGAACCAGCCCCACAGCCCATTGCAGCAGCTCTGCCTGTGACACCAGCGCCCCCCTGGTGGCCCTGCTCTGATCTCCCACCCAGTCCGGGCCCCTCGTGCTGACGTGGAGTTTGCTGACAGGTGCTGCAGTGTCCGCCCAGGACGACGGGGGCCGGATCATCGGCGGGTACACGTGTCCCCGCTACTCCCAGCCCTGGCAGGCCTTCATCTACGGCCCGCTGCAGTGTGGGGGCATCCTGGTCGACAGGAGCTGGGTGCTATCTGCCGCCCATTGCTACAGACCGTAAGAGTGTGTGTGTGTGTGTGTCCCTGCCGCCCCCTGCTGGAGGGACTCAGCCCTGCACTGTGTGGTGTGTATGTGTGTCTCCCCCTGCTACCCCCTGCTGGAGGGGCTGGGCCCTGCTCTGTGTGTGTGTGTGTGTGTGTGTGTCCCTGCCACCCCCTGCTGGACGGGGATGGGCCCCTGCTCTGTGTGTGTGTGACCACTGGGTCCCTGCCGCCCCCTGCTGGATGGGCTGGGCCCTGCTGTGTGTATGTGTGTGGTGTGTGTGTGTGTGTGTGTGTGTGTGTCCCTGCCACCCCCTGCTGGAGGGGATGGGCCCTGCTGTGTGTGTGTGTGAGTGAGTGTGTGTGTCCCTGCCACCCCCTGCTGGAGGGGATGGGCCCTGCTCGGTGTGTGTGTGTGTGAGTGTGTGTGTCCCTGCCAACCCCTGCTGGAGGGGATGGGCCCTGCTCTGTGTGTGTGTGTGTGTGTGTGTGTGTGTCCCTGCCACCCCCTGCTGGAGGGACTCAGCCCTGCACTGTGTGGTGTGTATGTGTGTCTCCCCCTGCCACCCCCTGCTGGAGGGGATGGGCCCTGCTCTGTGTGTGTGTGTGTGTGTGTGTGTGTGTGTGTGTGTGTGTGTGTCCCTGCCGCCCCCTGCTGGAGGGGATGGGCCCTGCTCTGTGTGTGTGGGTGTGTGTCCCTGCCGCCCCCTGCTGGAGGGAATGGGCTCTGCTCTGTGTGTGTGTCCCTGTGTCCCTGCCGCCCCCTGCTGGAGGGGCTGGGCCCTGCTGTGTATGTGTGTGTGTGAGTGTGTGTGGGTCCCTGCCAACCCCTGCTGGAGGAGATGGGCCCTGCTCTGTGTGTGTGTGTGTGTGTGTGTGTGTGTGTGTGTGTGTGTGTGTCCCTGCCGCCCCCTGCTGGAGGGGATGGGCCCCGCTCTGTCCAGTCTCTCCCCCATTCCCAGGCGGGTGGCAGCAGAGGGGTTGGGGGGCCTGTGGAGGCAGGACTCTGACCTGGGTCCCTCTCATCCCTGCGGCTAGCGGCCTGCGGGTGCGGCTCGGGGAGCACAACCTGGCGGTGCGGGAGGGCCCGGAGCAGGACCGAGTCGTGTCCGGCGCCATCCTGCACCCCGGCTACAACCGCTTCACCCTGGACAACGACCTCATGCTGCTCAAACTGGCGCAACCGATCACCATCGGCACGACCGCCCGCCCCGTCACGCTGCCCACGGCCTGCGCGCCCACCGGGACCGCCTGCCTCATCTCGGGCTGGGGCACCGTCACCACCCCCCAAGGTAGGGCCGGGGATGACTCCCTGTGCGTCTCTGGGGCTGACCCACCAGGGTGATTCAATCCGGTCTCTGGGGCTGATTCAATCCGGTGTCACTCGGGAGTGACCCCACTTTCCCGGTGTTTTCCCCAGCCACATTCCCCAACCTCCTGCAGTGCGGAAACGTCCAGATCATCTCAGCCCAGAGCTGTCGGGCTTCCTATCCCGGCCGGGTCACCACCAACATGGTGTGCGCGGGCGTCATGGGTGGGGGCATCGACTCCTGCCAGGTGAGGGGGCGGGGCCAGGGAACAGCAGGGGTGGGGGGCTCGGGGCGGGAGTGGGGATCTGGAAGGGGATGGAGGATAGTTGGGTGGAAGGGAGTGTGAACTCTCCCCCCCCCCATGAGGGGCGGCGGAAGGAGGGCAGATGGGCAGCACCTGTTGGGGAAGGTCTGGCTCTACCCAATGGAGGGGGAAGGGGCAGGGGGCACAGACTGGGGGAGGGGTGCCCTGCCCCACACTGTGGGGGCAGAGGCGGCCCAGATTCAGAGCCATGGTTTGCCACTTGTCATGGCAAAAGGCAGGATGGGGGTGGGGACCCGAAGGGGAGGAGCTGGGAGGGGGCTGGGTTTGCAGAGGGGATTGGAGCCCCACAGACCATGTCAGCTCCCTTCAGGGCAGGGGATCATGGACTGGGTCTACCGGTGCCCCTTACTCCCAACCCGCAGCCCCCACTAGTCCAGCCCTGGGCTCCCCTTAACTCCCCCAGCTCTGCTGGTGCCCCTCACTCCCAACCCGCAGCCCCCTGCTAGCCCAGCCCTGAGCTCCTCCCCAGCCCTGCCGGTGCCCCTCACTCCCGACCCGCCGCCCCCTGGAAGCCCAGCCCTGGGCTCCCCCAGTCCAGTCAAGGGGAGTCGTTATGACGTAGGTGTTGTCTCTCCACAGGGTGACTCGGGTGGGCCTCTGCTCTGCGCTGGGCAGCTCCAGGGCATCGTGTCCTGGGGGCTGCAAACCTGCGCCCAGTCCAACAGGCCTGGCGTCTACACCAAGGTCTGCAACTACGTAGCGTGGATCCGCAGAGCCATCCAGATGAATTGAGGACGGTGCCTGGGGGCAGAATCCACAATAAAGCCTGAGCAGCAGGACCTGTATCCTGGTGTGTCACCTCCTGGGCCCCTGGGAGTGGCTGGACCCAGCTTCCACCAAGCAGAACCTGCCCAACGGCTCGTTTATCCCCCCCCCCCCCGAACCAGGCACTTTGGAACCCAACCAGTGCCGAAAACACTGACACAGCAGGGAAGTCTCTCCCCCTTGAATCTGCAAGCAGCCGGTGCCCCTCACTCCCGACCCGCAACCCCCTGCTGTCCCAGTCCCAGGATCCAGCCCAGCGCTGCCAGTGCCCCTCACTCCTGACCCACAGCTCCTGCTATCCCAGCCGTGGGATCCCCCCCAGCGCTGCCAGTGCCCCTCACTCCCGACCCACAGCCTCCTGCCATCCTAGCCCTGAGATCCCCACCAGCGCTGCCAGTGCCCCTCACTCCCGACCCACAGCCTCCTGCCATCCTAGCCCTGAGATCCCCACCAGCGCTGCCAGTGCCCCTCACTCCCAGCCACAGCCCCCTGCCGTCCCAGGCCTGAGATCTCCCCCCAGCGCTGCCAGTGCCCCTCACTCCCGACCCACAGCCTCCTGCTATCCTAGCCTTGAGATCTCCACCAGCTCTGCCAGTGTCCCTCACTCCCAACCTGCAGCCCCTTGCCAGCCCAGCCTTGAGATCCCCCCCCAGCGCTGCCAGCGACCCTCACTCCTGACCCACAGCTCCTGCTATCCCAGTCCTGGGCTCCCCCCTAGCTATGCCAGTGCCCCTCACTCCCGACCTACAGCCCCCTGCCATCCTAGCCCCAAGATTCCCACCAGCTCTGCTGGTGCCCTTCACTCCCGACTCGCAGCCCCCCGCCAGGCCAGGCCAGGCCAGGCCAGCCCTGGGCTCCCCGCCAGCTCTGCCAGTGCCCCTCACTCCTGACCCACAGCCCCTGCTATGTCAGCTATAATAGGTGTAAACACCCCTTCCAGGTTTGCAGGAACTACAGCTAGTGGGAAAACTATCCCTCCAAAGCTTTTTTTCAACCAAGACTTTTCTTACCTGGCTCCCATTACCTCTTTAGTGCATCATAATTAGGGTTGGAAGGGACCTCAGGAGGTCATCTAGCCCAAACCCCTGCTCAAAGCAGGACCAATCCCCAACTAAATCCCCAGATCTGTAAGTGGCCCCCTCAAGAATTGAACTCACAACCCTGGGGTTAAGCAGGCCAATGCTCAAACCACTCCCCCCACTTCTGGCCCCAGGGGTGAGGGTGGCAGCTGAGAAAACTCCATTGAGATAACTGGTTTTAATTATCAAGTCGGTGGCATACAGGAGAGACATATTTCTTGAACGATTCATAAGAAAAAGGGTAAATAACAAAATTAAAAGCCAGGTCCAACTGTCATGACCTTAAAGCCGAGCTTCGAAACCAGCGACGAGAACAGGGCAAGAGAGTCCCACACGCATCTGCATCACAACCAAGCCATCCCACGGCTTGGCTGTTTTGCCGCAGGCAAAGTGAAATACAGTATTTCTTATGTCTGTGATCCAGTATTTCACAGACATAAGAGCTGGTTGGTGGAGATTTTTCCCTCCTGCGAAAATTTTCAAACATTCAGTTCCCTCCCTCCCATCCAAAAGCCCAGATTTCCAAATTCTCCATGCAATGAATTTCTGGACGCAAAACTCATCTGAGCTCACTCCAAACGATTCTGACCCGGGGGGTTTTTTCCAATCTCACACACGTATTTCAAAAGAATGTGTTGCTTCAAAACAAATAGTGAAAAATTTTCAAAACGAATAATGAAAAACGCGACCAAACAGGAGATTTTGACGTTTGCAAAACTGCCCTCAGTGGTTTTTTTAATCTAAACATTGTGCCCCAAATCGCTTCAATTTAAAAAAAAAAAAAAAAAAAAAAAAAAATCTGTTTCAGGCAAACCACATTTTCCAACTGAAAACCATTTAGCAGAAAATTTTCCAATCGCCTCTTAATTCAGCTGGTCATCCAGCCTGACCTCCTGCACAGCGGAGGCTGGAGAATGGCCAGCCCAGATATGGGGGTCGAACTAGAGCCCCCTTAACTCTGCCCACAAATTTCTGCAAACATGTGACACCACGCTAATGGCAAAGGGTAGCAAAGTGAGATTCCCACAGGTCTAAACTGGCACTCACTGTGGAGTTATTTTAATCTACACCCCTTGAGGATCTGCCAAATTTAGCTTCCTTCTGTAGTTTTTCATTGTCTACCAATCAGACTCAAACGCAAATAACTTCAGAGGTGGATTTCTTGTCTCCTGCTGAGAAAAATGCAGAGAAGCTTGTGCTCTACAGGGTGTACATCTTGGAAGCAGCCACGCAGCATAAACCAGAGAGAAATGCAAAGGAGATAAATGCAAGCAGACACATGCTTGGCCCTTTCAAATCAGCCAGGTGTGACGTTCAAACTCCAGGGAAAGCATCTGCTAAAAGCCAGCACTGGATGGGACACCTAGAAGCTAATAGTGGGAGGGGAAATATACAAGAGTGACTGAACAGTAGTGCTCTCCAAAGCTCTGTTTAGATTCATAGAGGAGGGAATTTTTGAGATTAAGGTATTTTCCTGTCCTGATTTGGAATGAAAAACCCAGATCTCGACAATTTTGGCAAGTTGAAAAAAATCCAGAAAAAATTTCAGTTGGGGTCAAAACATTTCATTTCCATGATTTTAAAAAGTGGTGTTTTGAGGTCAGTTCTTTTGAAGCCCACTCCTACTAAAATTTCAAACAAAAATGTAGACTCAACCCCACCCCTCCAACCTTTTCATGCTGAAGGTGTGGACACTTTCTAAACTTTCTGCCCTCCGATACATTTTCCACCTCAGGAGATTCCTCCAAACCCAGAGTGCAGCATCTCTGGCTTGGTTTGGACAAATCTCCTAACTCCAAAAAGTTTCCGTTTCAATTAGTCTGCATTTTGCAGTGAGGGAAAAAACGGTTTGTCGAAAAAACTCCCGACTGGCTCTGCCCTGGGGGAGCGAACGCTGAGATGCCGAAGCTCGTCTTTGCAACGAAGAATCGGTTCAGGTCGATGACAGAGGAAGTCTGGTGCTAACGCGGGTTTTCAAACCAAGACAAGTTGTGTGTGTCATGTACAAAGTGAGAATAGTGCATTTCAAATGCAGCTCCCCCCCCGCCCCCACCCGCCATGTGCCCCAGATACAAACCCTTCCCCATCAGAGGGACGTGAAAGACAAAAGGCACTTATTGAAATGCAGGGCCAGCCACTCAGCTGAGAGAAATCAGCAGCAATCTGCTGCAATGAACATGGGGATACTGACACGCACGCGCTCCAGATCTGTACCAATTAACACAGATCTACTAATTACAGCTGGCCAGATTGCTTTCTGTGCCCGTCGGCTCTCTCTGCTGTCAGTCACGTGCTGCACCAGCCCGCACACACCAGCCCTATCTGCCATCAATAGCTCCATGCCAATCTGCTGCCAATGGCGCTATTCGGTTCAGCAGAGCACTGCTGGGTCATGCCAGGCGAGGGCTGGGACCCCGGACCAGGGGTTCTCAAACTGGGGGTCACGGCTCCTCTGGGGGTCACGGGGTTATTACGTGGGGGGTTGCAAGCTGTGAGCCTCCACCCCAAACCCCGCTTTGCCTCCAGCATTTATACTGGTGTTAACTATATACAAAAGTGTTTTGAATTTATTGGGGGCGAGGGAGGGGGGTCGCACTCACCGGTGAAAGGGGTCACCAATATAAAAGTTGGAGAACCACTGCCCTCAACACTACAGATAGTTTGCCGGGCCGCAGTTCTCGCAAAGAAGCTGCCCCTCTCCCTTGCCAACACCCAGGGTAATATTTCAGTAGAATAAAGCAAAAAAAACCCAAACACAAAAACAAAACCAACCCACCACCGCCACGCCCTGCCAAAGCACCGCTGCCTTCAAAACATAAAGGCACCTGCTCGCGATTGAAAGCTGAGCTGTATCTGCAATTCCCACCCGTCCCCTGCCGGTTGAAATGGTGACTACAATTAGGACAGATGAGCCGCGCCGATGCCAGGTTGAGGCCGAGGGGTCGTGCGTGGCGCTGGTGTGTCCCAGCGGGGTCATTTACATTCCCGCAGGAGCCGGAGTGCCGCCTGGGGCCAGAGCGTCTGGGGGACTGTGCAAGTGGGTTTCCTTATACACGAACCAAGCATTGCCTGCCCACAGAATGAGGTTCAGGAAGCCGATAACCTAAGGGGTCCAAAGGATGAGGGGGTTAGCTGCAGTATTTAGCTTCCAGTTCGGCTGGGAGATGCCCTCTCCAGCTCTACATGGACCATTTCTGCCCACCCAGCCTGCCCGGCTGCATAGCCCCAGGCTGGAGAACCTTCCCCAGGGATTCTTGCCTGCAGCCCAGATCGGATGGTCGAGCTAGAGCACCTTAACTCCACCCCCTTGCGTGCGTGCCCTTTACTCCGCCCCCTTTCTAGATTTCAAACCCAGATCTGGTGGGTCAATTCCATGACTAGAATTCACTTCTTTCCAGCCTGGATCTGTCTGGCTTCATTCCCCAGCTGTTGGCTCTCACTCTACCTGTGTTGGCTGGATTAGAGCCCTCTGCTCCCCAAAATCCCCTCTGAACACTCTCTGGGAGAAACTAAATAGATCAAGCTCCTTCATTTAACCACTGTTTATTAGATCATTTATTAGGGGTACTACAGTAGCATATGGGACCCTCAGGAGTGGCTAAGACCCCTTGCACCAGGTGCTGTTCAAACAACACAAAACAGCCTCTGCCCCAGACGCTGCCAGTCTGTGTGCCTGCTTACATAGGGACACTCAGGAAAGTTAATCTGAATTAACTGAGGGCTTGTCCACACACAGAGTTACTCCAGAATAGCAGCTCCTGATGAGATTTTTTTCAGTTCACCAGTAATTCAAAAAAGGAGAAAAAACTACAAACATTTTTCAAAACTGCTGGTGAAACGAAAAGTCGAAAAAAACGGTGTCGGCCAAACTCCCTTTGTCTGACCCTTTAGAAACTTTTTTATTGAGGTTCTTTAAATGAAACAAACAGATGTTTGGAAACAGAATCTGCTTTTTCTGCTGAAAGAAGGTTCATCTGGAAAATTTCACCCATTGCTACTCCTGAATAGTTTCCCCGATGGATTTTGCCAAATCAGGACAAGCCATTCATACTCCGGAATAACAGTATCCACACATGGAGTTAATCAGGAATAATTAGGGCTTTAAATTCACATCCAGCCTTAATCCAAATTAAATTTCAAGTGTAGACAAGCCCTCACTGGTGTGAATTTAAAGTGGATTAGTTAAACCGCATGGCGGATGCTCTCATTCTGAATTAAAGTGGCCCTGACTGAGATTAGTTTAAATCACTGTGACTTAAGAATGACGGTGACTTTAATTCAGAATGAGAACATCCATATTTTAACCAATTCCGAAGTTTTATCAAATCCACAATCTGGTCTCAGACCCACTCTCCTAGATTCATAGATTCTAAGGCCAGAACAAACCCCTGTGATCAGCTAGTCTGGCCTCCTGTCTAACAGAGGCCAGAGAACATTCCTGAATTAAATTTCCGTTTGAAAGAGAGCAGATCAGTTAGGAACCCATCCAACCTTCATATTAAAAAGTTCCAGTGAGGGAGAATCCACCACACTCCCTGGTAAATTGGTCCAAGGGTGAATTACTGTGACTTAAAAATTTACACCTTATTTTTAGTCTGTGTCCGGCTTCAACTTCCAGCCATTGGACATAGTTAGACCTTCCTCTGCCAGATCGAAGAGCCCATGATCAAGTATTTGTTCCCATGTAGGGACTTAAAAGATGGGGATCAAGTCACCTCTGAAACCTTCTCTTTGTTAAGAGAAATAGATTAAGCTCCTTGAGTCTATCACTACAAGGGAGGTTTTCCAATCCTTTAATCGTTCTTGTGGCTCTTCCCTGACCCCTCTGCAACTGATCAACGTCCTTCTCGAATGATGAGCACCAGATCCAGACACAGGATTCCAACAACGGTTGCACCAGTGCCAAACCCAGTGATACAATAACTTTTCTTCTCCAGCTCCGAACCCTCTCCAACCGACGAACACCCTACGGGAACCAATCCATTTCAAACTAGAGCTGTCAATTAAATCGCACTTAACTTCAGCGATTACCTCAAAGTAAATTAACTTGACTAAAAAAATTAATCGCAGTTTTAATTGCACTGTCAAACAATAACAATTGAAATTTATTATAAATATTTTGGATGTTTTTCTACATTTTCAAATGCACTGATTTCAAACACACCACAGAATACAAAGTGTACACTGGTCACTATTTTTCATTACAAATATTTGCACTGTAAAAAAGATAAAAAATAGTATTTTTCAATTCACCTCATACAAGTACTGTAGTGAAATCGCTTTAAAGTAAAAGTGCAACTTATAAATGGAGATTTTTTTTTTTTGCCTCATAACTGCACTCAAAACCAAAACTATCTAAAACTTTAAAGCCTACATGTCCACTCAGTCTTACTTCTTGTTCAGCCAATCCCTAAGACAAACAAGTTTGTTTATGTTTACAGGTGATAACGCTGCTCGCTTCTTATTCACAATGTCACCTAAAAGTGAGAACAGGCTTTCGCATGGCACTGTTGTCGGCAACGTTGCAAGGTATTTATGTGCTAAACATTCATATGCCCCTTCGTGCTTCCAGAGGACATGTTTCCATGCTGATAACACTTGTTAAAAAAAAATGTGTTAATTTAATTTGTGACTGAACTCCTTGGGGGGAAAATTGTATGTCTCCTGTTCTGTGGTTTTAACTGCTTTCTGCCATATATTTCATGCCTTAGCAGTCTCAGATGACGACCCAGCACATATTGTTCGATTTAAGAACACTTTTATTGCAGGATTTGAGAAAATGCAAAGAAGGTACCAATGTGAGATTTCTAAAGATAGCTACAGCACTCGACCCAAGGTTTAAGAATCTGAAGAGCCTTCCAAAATCTGAGAGGGATGAGGTACAGAACATGGCGACAGAAGTCTTAAGAGAGCAACGCGGTGATGTGGAAACTACAGAACCTGAATCACCAAAAATGAAAATCAACCTTCTACTGGTAGCATCTGACTCAGATAATGAAAATGAACACGTGTCGGTCTGCACTGCTTTGGACTGTTATTGAGCAGAACCTGTCATCAGCATGGACGCACGTCCTCTGGAATGGTGGTCGAAGCATGAAGGGGCATATGAACCTTGAGTACATCTTGTACGTAAATACCTTGAAACACCAGCTACAACGGTACCATGCGAATGCCTGTTCTCACTTTCAGGTGACGCTGTAAATAAGAAGTGAGCAACATTATCTCCCATAAATTTAAAGAAACCTTTTTGTCGTTGCAATTGGCTGAACAAGAAGTAGAACTGAGTGGACCTGTAGGCACTAAAGTTACATTGCACTCAAAAATAAAAGTTATGTAAAAAAAAATTCTACATTGGTAAGTTGCACTTTCATGATAAAGGTGAACTGAAAAATACTATTTCTCTGGTTTATCTTTTTATAGTGCAAATATTTGTAATCAAAACTAACAGAGTGAACACTGTACACTTTGTATTGTGCTGTAATTGAAATCAATATATTTGAAAATGTGGAAAACATCCAAAAATATTTAAAGGTATTTTTTTATCATTTAACAATGCGATTAAAACTGCAATTAATTTTTTAAATTTTTTGACAGCCCTAATTTAAACTCTTAATTTGGATTCACTTCCCTTCGCATCCCCATGTAGACAAGATCTCCGACCACGGGCTCGGAGCCAAGCACATGCCCCTGAGTTTCAAGGGAGACCCGCCCAGTGCCTCAGTGGCACAGGGGAGGGGAGGGCACCGGCCATACGTACCACAGACACGTTGAGGGAGCCCATGCTGCTCACTGCACCGAATAGGCAGGAATTTGGGGGCATATGGCAGAAGAGTATGTCCGACATAATCTCAGACCCAGTGGATATTTTGATGTCAGTCAGGGCTTTGGCCCAAGCCGAAGTGCTGATCAGCCAGAGAAGTGTGACCACCATAGTGATCACAAAGTCCTGCAGGAGGGGGAGACGGGAAGTTACTAGCCCAAGGCCACCAGGAGAGAAATACACAATGGAGGGGACTGATTCCCAGGCACCTACAATGGACACGCTGAGGCCAACCCTCCAATGGAGCTACGGCCCATTGACCCCACCTGGGATCTGGCCCCAGTTAGCCGTAGCTCCACTGGAGTCATTGACCCCAGCTTTGGGTCTAGTCCCACTGGCTTTAATGACTGGAGTGTTATTACACCAGGTGATGGACACACGAGGCCACACCCTCACACAGCCCCATGCGCCACTCAACTCACATAAGTGTCGATTCCACCTCAGGGCTTGGGGCTGTCAGCTGAGATGTGGGCACTGAGCAGCCGGGCACCCCCAGTCTCAGTCACGGGGGGGGGGGCGGCTGCGACATGCCTGGCACATGCCTCATAGGTGCTTTCAAGAGAGACTCGATTGCGGGTGCCCAACGGGAGATGCCATGTGGTGAGCCTGGTTCTGATGGGTACTTGGCGTTCTCTGATATCCCGTCTCCTTTCACCGTGTCACGAGTCGGGCACCCAAAACAATCCAGCCGGCTCTTTTGACAGTGCAGGGCGGAGACCATGGCATTCCCAAAAGCAGCCTGGTAGAGAAGCTGGATCTTCCTCTGTTACACGGGAGGTGGACCCCTGAGCTACAGCACGCAGCCCCAGGTCTAGACTTTGGCTTTAGGCTTGGATTCCCAAAGGATGGCACTAGGCACTGAATTCCCCTGGCAATCAAGCCACTAAACAACGTTCTAGGCCTGGCCAAAAATGCCATTTATTGCGACCGCTTCATCCACTCACAAAAGTTGAGGATTAATTTAATCACTTCTCTTCTCTGCAGTACTATTCTTCAGGGGTTTGTGATGGGGCAGCTGCCCCTCACCGGCTGGCAAAGGGTTAATAGCAGCCCTTGGAGCAGCTGCACAGAACCCAGCCAATCAGAGGAAGACTTAGAAGCAGCCAATCAGGGCTCGGCTGGGCCCTATAAAAAGGGCTGCAGGACAGAGAGGAGTCAGTCTCTCCCTGGAGCTGGAGGGAGAAGGACCTGGGACAGAACAGTGCTGGGCAGGGTCGGGGAACAAGCAGAGCTCCAGCCTGGCTCGTTCCCAGACTGTGGCCATGATACAGGGGCAGAATAGGTGCTGGGAAGGTGGCCCAGGGAAAGCAGGTAGTGGCAGAGGGGAAGGAGAGGCAGTGAGCAGCTATCAGCTATAAGGTCCCTGGGTCAGGGCCCAGAGTAGCAGGCAGGCCTGCCCCCCTCCCCTTTGCCCCATAGGCTGCTGAAGGAAGTGGACATCCAAAGGACGGCAGTTTGCCCCTGAGCGAGGGGCTGCAGTTGGCCACTGCAGTGACAGGCTGGGCCAAGGCCTGTCGGTTACCCCGGAAGCGGAGGGACAACGGAGTTGGGGAAGCCAGAGGGCCGTGCCCTGAAGAGGATGCCGTGATCCGGGAGCGACGTGGGTCCGTGGAGACGGTGGAGAAGCTGTGACACTAAGTGAGACCCCACAAGGGGAGGGCACTCTGCTGATGGACAGATCTAAACCTGGAGCAACCACCAGAAAGCACCACAGTGGTGAGCACAACCCATTAGTGTTATTCTGGCAGCACTCAACGGACCCAGCTGAGATCAGGGCCCTGTTGTGCCAGGTGCTGCACAGGCATAGAGAGAGTCTCTGCCCCAAAGATCTTACAACATAAACAGACAATGGAATGATCACTATCCCCATGTTACAGATGAGGAACCTGAGGCACAGACTCAACCAAGCCCTGTCCAAGGCTCTTGAATCCAGGTCTCCTGCCTTGCAGCTGGATCTCTCTAACTGCTAGCTCACCCCTCCTCGCTAAGGGAATCTGTTCCTGGCAAACCCTAATTTTGCTGCAACTTCAGCTGCATTAGAGAATGTGGGGTGGTGGTGGGGGGCAGTGTCCCATAGATCTCACCCACACACCCACACATTCTGGATACAAATCCCCAGAGCTCTGATGCAATTTGGATTTTCCCTCCGCCCTCCTCCCCGCACAACTCCCTCCCCCCATGCTTGGAAGTTGGGGTTTGCCAATTACTCCTGAATAACGTATCCGATGGGCAGGTCAGCACCAATGTGAGACCGGCAGGAGACGCCTGGGCACTTACCGCATTTCCCAGCCCTCCGAGGAGCAGGCGCAGCAGGGAGAGAAGAGAAAAGGGGCAACTGTTTATCAAATTACAATAATCCTCTCCCGCTCGTGACCCCTCTACCTTCCAGAGCCAGGGGCTTTGGTTCGCATGCCAGCATGGAGCCAGGGCACTGCGCCAAAGATTGGGTCTCACAGCCTCTTAATTAGAGCTGGGATCCAGCCAGCGGGTGAGCCGGAAATTACACAGATCATCGCAAGAACAGCTGGGCAGAGCCTTTGCCGATGTGAATCGCCACAGATCCACTGGACTAAATGGAGCTACGGACGATTGACCCCAGCTGGGATCTGGCCCCACTGACTCCAGTGGAGCTATGGCCCCTTGACGGAAGCTTGGTGTTTTGGGAAAACAAAAGTGGCAGAAAAATGTCATCAGAAAACGAAACCTGTCGAGCAGAATGTTTTAAAAGGCCAGGGCAAAAGGGAAAAACCAAAGGCAGATTTTGCTCCAACGAAGCAAAAAAAGTTCCTGTTTTGTAACTCGACCTCAGAAAGCTGAGATGTGTATTGCACAAAACCGTTTTCATTGCAACTAGCCTGTCTGGTTTCTTCTTTAAGGGGAGGTTCCCCCCCCCCGCCCAAAAAAAAAATGCAAAAAATGTAGCTGAACAGCAAAAAAAAATTTGATCAAAGATTTTCCCATGAAAGTTTCCACGCTAGCCAATAAAAAGTGTGTGTTAATCTTTTTGTGGTCCCAAAACACCTGGCAATGCCAAGATTCTGAGCAGGACTCTGTCTGCAGAGTGCTTGGAGATCTAGGTTACAGGACACTCCTGGCTTAAGAGTAGAGCTCATTGAAAATTCTTTGCCACAGCTGCTTTTTGACAGAAAATTGTTATTTCAACCAAAATATTTGTGACACGTTTCTGCTTCCCACGGAGAACTTCCACTTTTCAGTGAAAATTGTTTGTCTGAAAACTGAAATGTTTCGATTCAAAACGACAGAGTGGTACATCATGGCAACTGTATTTCTGAACACCTTGTGAGCCAATTTTTCTCTATGGGCTGGGCTTTCTGGTTAGACCACATTCCCCATGATGCACCACTTCCTTGCTTCCTGCTGATCTATTATGGTGCATGATGGAAGTTGTAGTTCAGGTGCCTCATTTTTATTCCCCTCTCTTGCCTGGACTACATCTCCTACAATGTGCCACTCTTCCCCCTTTGGGCGAGTTGTGTCATAGGAATCTCTGGACATGGTACATCATGGGAGTCGTAGGTCAGCCAGAGAGCCTGGACCATAGAGAAGAATGAGAGCATGGGGCACCCAGGACAACTACTCTCATGAGGCATTGCAGCCACGGACACCCATGACACAACCCCACTCCTGACCATGACAGAAGTAGTGCACCCTGGCCTACAGAGAACTGAACATGAGACACCCAGGACTACAACTCCCATAAGGCATCACAGTGACTCAGTGAGAGGTGGAAGTGGTGCATCATAGGAGATGTAGGCCACCCAAAGTGCCCAGCCCATAGGGGAGAATGGGAAACCAAGGCACTCAAGACTACAGCTCCCACGAGGCACTGCAATGTCATTTTGAATTCAAATATTCAAGGTTTCGGTCAAAATATTTCAGTGGAACGTCAATTTTTCCCACCACAAAAATGAATTAAGATTTGAATTTTTGTCTAAATTCTCCACAGGAAATTCCCCCTCTGCCTCACTGCCCCCAATTTTCCTCCCAGCCCCCATTAAGAGCAAAATGTTACAAGTCACTTACAATCATGGGTAGCTTGCCAGTGCCACGGTAAAGGTGCAGATATCCCACGTACAGCACCAGCGCCGCCATGCAGTAGAGGAAGACAAAGACAGCGAAGGTGACGAAGAACTGGGCCGAGGATGAGAAGTCGCCCACGAGGTGGGTTGGGGTCCATGTGTTGTTACATTTCTTTGAATCCAGTTCTTTGAACACCACAGTGTTCAGCCTGCCAGGTGAGACAAAAGCACCTTGAAGCATTTCACTTTTACACCAGCGAGACGAAGTGCTGGGCCTCTGGGGCGAAAGAGTCATATTTACCCATCTGCTCTGCCCTCCTGCATAGCCCAGGAGGTAGAAACTCCTCCAAGGCTCCCTGCTTCTAGTCCAGATCTGGGAGTTGAGTGCCCTTAACTCCACCCCCTTGCATACATCCCCTTAATTCTGCCCTTTCATAGATTTTTAAGTCCATATCTAATAGGGGAGCTTTTAAAGAGATGTCAGACCTTGATGGAAAGACTCCAAGGGATTTAGAATCAGCCCCATCCCTGGGGCAGTCGTTCCAAAGGTCAATTCTCCTCATTAAGAATTTGCCTCCTTATTTCCAGTCTGGCTTCATCCCCCAGCCATTGGCTCCTGCTCTGCCTTTGTCAGTTAGATTAAAGAGCCCTCTGCTCCCCGAAGTCTCCTCCCCAGGGAGGCACTGACCGACCGGGTTCAAGTCCCCTCTGAATCTTCTCTGGGAGAAATTCACTAGATTGAGCTCCTTTAATGTCTTGCTCTCAGGCAGGTTTTCTAGTCCTCAGACTGTTCCCATCGCTCTTCTCTGACCCCTCCCTGATTTCCCGATGTCCTGTTTGACAGCACAGTCTCAAATCATTGTCTCCCCAATGCCGTACCGAGACTTCACCCCCACCACCCTTTAGATCACTGTGCATCTCGTGATGGCTGGGGGTTTCCCTTCCAGCTCCAGCTCCCGGAGTCACAGCATTTCTGGGAGAATCTCTATTAAGATGAGAAAAGTCATCTTCAGAGTTGGGGCCGGGGGGAATGGGAAATGAGCACCCTAGAAGCTAAAAAAACAGAGGGGAACAGACCCTGCCTGACGCTGGTTGCTTGTTTCAAAACAACCTGTGATGTTTAAGCCAGACCCAGGGTGTTTCGTTCCCAGGGGCTGAGAGAATGCATAGGAGAGGGGAAGGAAGTAAGGGTCATGTGGGAATGAGTCACTGATTCTAATGTCAGAAGGGCCCACTGTGATCATTCAGCCTGCGTTCCTGCATCACACTAGCAAGAGAATGTCCCTGAATTCATTCCTGTGAACACTGCCCTCCCGGAACTGCAGCCACCAGGACCGGACATGGGATTGCAGCAGCGGTTGCAGATACAACCTCCTCTCTGCTCCGCGTCTCGGGATCGCGTTAGCCCCGGTGGCCACCGCATTCCACCACAAGCACAGATTCAGCAGATTGTCCGCCCGGGGCTACACTCACCGGAACGGATAGCCAAAAGCAGCCTCAAGGGTCTCATTTTTAGTGTCCTGACAGCTGACTTTAATGGAGGTCTGGCCACTGTACCCTCCACAGGTGGCGAAAGCAAAGATGGAAAAAATCTAGAGATACGGAGAGACACAGCATTAGAGTCATAGATTTCAAGGCCAGGATTCATGCCCGTCCAACCTGCCTTCCTGCAGAGCCCAGGCCGGAGAACCGCCCCCAGGGATGTCAGCGTCCAGCCCCTATCTGGTGGTTGAGCTAGCCCCGATCTTTTCGATGCCCCGACTCCATTTCAAGCTCAGCACATGCACTCCAGCCAGTGTCAGAAGGATCCCATTAAGGAACGCCAGCAGTGCACATGGTTCGCATCAGCTGATCCCAGCACACTCCGCTGGCATTCGCCCAGAAGAACAGCAATTGGGTTGGCATGCGCCACTCACTCTCAGCACGATTCTGATTGTAACAGGGTCAATTTTCTGCAGCCACCTGGCCCATTAAAAACGGCTCTAATGAAAACTGAAAGCAGAGGAGGCCAGATCATGAGCTAGGGTAAACGGACTCCAACGGGGATCTGGCCCTATTGACTCTCTGGGCCAAAGATCACACCACTTTCTGTTGGCACAGCTAACTGGAGACAAAACACCTCTTTCAACACCCCTCCCGGCTTCCGCAGACCTTGTCAGAGTCTGGGAATAATCCCTCCCCTTCATGTGCTCTTCATGCACAGATCTCAAATGGTTGTGGCAAGGAACGTGCGCAATGTTATCACCAATGGGGAAACTGAGGCACAATGTCACCGTGACTTGCAGGTCACTCAGCAGACCACAGCTGGGCTCCTCTTTAACTGCTGCTAACGTCCCGAGATATTGCTCAATCCCTGTGCCCATTCACAAGCTAAACACAAACAAGTGTATGAAGTTACACACAGCTTGAGTTCCACTTCTGTCTCTCTCGTTTCCCAAGGGACTTATGCAGATTGGAATATTTTCATCAACACATTTTCCCTCCCCATGGACATTTCTACTAAGAATGAAATTTTAATGATTCACAGATTGCAAGGGACCATTGTGATCATCTTGTCTGACGTCCTGCATAACACAAGTCAGAGAGCTGCCCCACGGTAAGTCCTAGAGCAGAGCTTTTAGAAAAACCTCCAATCTTGATTTAAAAATTGTCAGTGATGGGAACTCCATCACGACTCCTGGCGATGTGCTCCAGTGGGTAATTCCCTTTTCCACAGCAGTGAGAGTAAAGTTATTTTGATCACAGATCAGAAAAATGTTGATAACTTCCCCCATAAGTGTGTCACAAAAATGGTCAGTTGCAGGCCACAAAAAAATTGAGTAAAAACATTAGAGTTTGGTTTAAAAGTCGAGTTCAAGTTTTCTACAATCAGACCTCTGAACTGAAATCCATTCTCAGTAAACAGTTTAAAAAAACCCGTTTTATGTTAAAATTTGCAGTTTGGGGTGAAGGCTTCAGTTTGCCCTAAAAATGTTCTGGTTGTGTTTTTAAAAATTGAGTTTTACTTTTCAAAATCAGTTTTTTGCCAAAAACTGCTCCCAGGAAAACATTTTTTTTCTACAAAATTATTGACTTAGCTGAAAATTTGCTGTCTGAGGTTTAACTTTTCATTTTTTCAGTTAACAAAATGTTTGAGGATTGGGGAAATGAGAGTTGTTTATTAATTCCAGTTTGAGTTGAACTGAGGTCGGAGTCTTCAAAAAATTGATCTTAGGAACATTTTCAATAACACCGTTTTTTGAAAACTAACCCCCCTCCATGTTTATTTAGTTGGATTTTTAACAAAATTTGGATGTTTTACGACAAGCCATGCTCCACAACAGAACCATGGGGGAGGGACTGAAAAAACAGCCAGGTTCTCCCATGAAATTTTGAAGGAAAAAAGAAAATACCTAGGAAAAATTTGCAAACTTTCCCCAGGAAAACCATTTTTGACCATTCTACCCCTTGCCTGTACAGCTGGCAGACACCCCGTAGTAACAGAGTAACGCAATACATGTGAACGAATTGTCAGCTTAGGGTTTCTGCTTTGCAGCAGGGACAAAAAGCCAGAGGGTCTGGCTTCGGGCCTCGAAGGTCACAGCCAGGTTTAGCAACTAGAGAAGTGGCAGATTGCAAGTCTGGGCTGAGTGAGCACAGGGGAGTTTCGGACATTGTCCCGCTCGGAGTGATTCCTCCTTAAGAAACCTTGCAGAATTGAATCTGTTGACATCATGCGCCGATGGTGCCCAGGGAGGGGGGTAGACTAAGCCAGCCAGGACCCCACCGACGCCGGGCCTGGCTGGGAGCCAGGGAAGCCGAATGCAGTGACTACAGAGAGACGTGCCCGTTCTGTGGAATTCACTGCAAGGCTCAGCGATCTGAGGCCGGGCTGGAGGCTTTAAGCGAGAGTTATTTCGATGCCAGCAGCTAGGTCATCCCCCAGTGCACTCAGTGCCATAGCAACCCAGACTGGGATGGGGGGCCCTCTTCCCGCTGGGTGCCACACAGGCACACACCCTCTCGATTGAGATCAGGGATAATGTCACGCTGGGTGCCACACAGATTTCCCGCCCTCCATCCAAGATCAGGGACCCCGTCATGCCAGGTGCTGCACACACCATCCCTGACTGAGATCGGACACCCTGCCATACCAGGTGCCACACAGATTCCCCGGCTCCACCCCACCCCTGACCAAGATCAGGGCCCCGTCGTGCCAGGCGCTGCATATCTCCCCGCCGTATGACCGAGATCAGGGACCTCTTTGCACTCTGCTTTAGGAGGGATGGTCCAGGCTGGAAGGAAGAGAGGCTGTGCTGGGCATGGCAGGCAGGCATCACAGGGGGGCTCAAAATGAGGTGATGCACAAGGCTAGTGGATTCTCATCTCGTTAGGGCTGGAGAGGTTGAGGGTGGAGCCCAGCGGACCCACAATCTCTCCCCCCACTCCTCCCAAACAGACCAGCCCTGCCACGCCCCAAACAGCGTCGCGGAAGCAGCCACAAGAAGCCGGCTGCCTGCATCGGTGCCGCAAACCCAGATCACATCCCCACCAGGCCACGGGTTCTGCCCCATGCGGAGAAGAGAGGAAACGCAACGTCGCAGCCGCCCCGGCCGCAGGCTAACGGAGATGTGCTCATGGCCAATGCCCTGCTCCGAGGATTGGGATGGGATGGCCGAATTTGCAAATCTTCCATTGGGTAAAAGAAGGGGATGAAAACAGTCAAAAGAGCAGATTTTCCAAAGAATAAAAACTGGGCCCAAACAGTAAAATTTGCAGATATTCTGATTAATACAAATTGGGATGAAAATAGTAAAACTTGGGAGTGGGGGGTGGGATATTAAATGTTTGAGGATTGCAAACAGCCTGCATGCAAAGAATGCCCTTTCCTGTAACCCCTAAATTTTCCATGGGCGGAGGGAGTTTTTTGACCAGATTCCGCCACGGGAAAAGATTGAATGTCTTTTCCTTCTGGATCACGTTAGAGGCTATAAATACCTAAATTGCAGTTTCTGGCCAGTGGAACGGCTCAGAGATGAAGCGGGGTGGGAAGAGGGGGGGACATGGCATAGACTTCCTGCTGGGCATAGTTTTGCACTGTGCCCAGAGATGCCAGCACCTAGCACCAATTAGCCGGGTGAGGTATCAATCTAGGTACTGACCTGGCTTTTGTCTAATTGTCAACATCACCCCAGGACAGGGACGGGTCCCCCTTCTGTGTGTTTGTACAGCACCTAGCACCATAACTGCAGAACAGCTCATAACCTGACTTTGCAGCTGGGGAAACTGAGGCATGGAACAGCTGAAACTATTTGCCCCAGATCGGGGGGACCAAGCCAGGATTTGACCCACGGTCTCTGCACATCCCACTGCGCTGCTCTGCCACAACTGGCTGGGCCCAGGCAGAGGGAGCGGCCACAGGCCCAATGATATGTACGCAGGTGGTGCGGGTGCAAAGCATAAAGGGCACAGTGGTTACTGGGTGTTGCCAGCTCTTGTTTCCAGCCAGCTGGGCAGAGCGGGAAGGGAAGCCAGGAGGAGCCAGAGGCACCAAGGGCACCATGCGGGCTGGAGCTAGCAACGTGGGGCGTTGCCTTCTGCCAGCGCGGTTGCTGCTTTCCATTTAGCAGCTTCACTCAGCCAGGTGGCACCATGGCCCTGCCCTTTATTGAAGCGTGCCTCCAGGGACTGCACGAATCCCTATGACTGAGATCAGGACCCCCTTTCAGGACAGGCACTACACAGACCCTCACCCCACCGACCAGGATCAGGGCCCCCGTCAGGCCAGGCTCTACACAGACCCCCATCCCCCTCTCGACCGAGGTCAGGGCATCCATCAGGCCGGGCGCTGCAGAGATTGGGGAGAGGGGGCTGCTTATGTTTTTCAATCAGCAAAATGACAGCTCTGCCATCGCCAGCAATATTCTCGCAAACCTCTCGCTCCCAGGGGGCTTGTTGTAAATCTCCAGCTCCCGGAGTCAGGACACAACCCCAGCTTTTGCCTTGAAACTCAGACTTCCAGTTTTGGGTTTGGGGAGCTAATCTGGAGAACGTGGCCGCTCCAGGTCAGAAACGGGTGGCAAAGACTCAGCCTCCCCAACTACAAAACACAAGCACTGGTGTTTGTTTTTAAATCTCATGATTTTTTACCCCAACCTTGAGATTTTGCCGGGGCTGACTGTGGATTGGACACAGCCGGCGCTGCTCAGCGAGCCCTGGCTTTTTTCCCTTTCCTCAGGTCCTTTTAAAGGATGCCGCCAAGAGACGACAGGAGCCTGCCTTTGGTTCAACTTTTCAATACCATACAGGGAAAAATGTTTTCCCATTCCTCCTGGCTGTTCAGCGACAGCAGTTTTCTCAACACTGCAGGAAAAAGAAAGTGAAACTAAAGCCAACTTTCCCTCTGACAGCACGAGAGCAGAAAATAACCCTGGAGAAACAGCGACGAAAACTACTACAGAGGCTACACTTTAAATCTGAGCTGGCAGATGTGGGAATATATATTAAACACCCAGGAGTGGCTGGCATCAGGTGATTCGAGATTGGGGCTATAAAACTGCAGCGTAGACATGCAGGCTCAGGCTAGATATGGGCTCTGGGGGGACAAGTGTCTTTCCGTTTCAGGTCTGTACAGCACCTAGCGCAACCGGGATTTGATCTCAGCCTGGGGAACCTACCAGCTTGGTCTGGGATTTGCAAGCTTCTGTCTGGGTCCAAATCTAGCAGGTCGGGCCCAGGGCGCAATGTTACAGTTAGCTGATCATGGCAGCCCTGAGGCTGGCACGATCGCAGCCAGTCACCCATTGTCTGCAGTTCTCACTCAATCCCCAGTGCCGGGAGCCATCGTGGGTTGCCAGGAGAATGGGTTTCAATTCTCGCCCTCGCGGGATGGGGAAGAACATCTGGGGGCCCAGGAAAGGGCTCGGAGGCCAACAGGTAAATCAACCAGATTTGGTCACAATCGCGCAACCTCCCAAGACATTTTGGGTTGTTTTTCTAAAAACACTCAATTAGCCAAACTGAGGAGGGAAGATTGAATAATGGCCCTCTCCACACACACACAAGAGCTGGGAATAGAACGCAGGAGTCCTGGCTCCCAGCCACCCCTGTTCCAACCATTAGACCACACTCCCCTCCCAGAGCCAAGGGTAGAACCCAGGAGTCCTGGCTCCCAGCCCTTACCTGGGGGTCGAGCTAGACCTCCTTATCCAGGCTGCCAGGCGAATGACTGCAGTGGTGGAAGGGCCCAGCCACTACCTGCCACCAACCCCGGAGCTGCCCTCCCCACCAAGCCCATGGCCATCCCCTCGGAGAGCTCTGTTTCATTAACAACCAATATTACCAAACCACTGGAAAGCCACAAACGGACGCGACTTCCCCTACAACGTCAGGGCCTCCTCTCTGCAGTCCCCTCCCAGGGCGGCACTGGTGAAAGTGCACCAGGATCGGGTGGCATGGCCCAGCAGACAAGGAGTTGGAGTGGGTGGCAGGATGCCTGGGTTCTCTGTCCAGATCAGGGAAGAAAGTCCATCCGACATCAGGTCTGCGCACAGCCAGCGCTTGTGTAAATGCCACATCAGTGCTAGTGCACGGGGAAATCAGCTGAGCTACCTGGGGGTGCTCAGAGAGATCACCTCTGGGTCAAAACATGGGCTAGTGGGTGGGGATGAGCAGGGCTGGGAGCCTGGGCTCTCGGGTTCTTTCCCCAGCTCTGGGAGGGGAGTGGGGTCTAATGGTTAGAGCGGGGGAAAGGGGCTCAGACATAGAACTCCTGGGTTCTCTCTCTCGCTCTGCCACTCCTTTTTTCTCACTGTGCCTCAGTTTCCCCTCCCACTCTCTGTCTATTCATACTGGAAACTCTTTGGGGCCGGGACTGTCTCTGGCTGCAACTGGGTAGCGCCTGGAGCAAGAGGGCCCTGATCTCATCTCACAGCGATGTGCCATGGGCTACGCGGGGGTTTATACCTCAAATCTAGGATGCACCAGAAATCGGTTCATAGCAAGATCTCTCACTGGCCAGGTCAGGAAACGCCCTCCCAAGCCATTAGCCCTGGGGCTCGATCCCCATTGGCATCAACAGGCCAGACCCCCTTGGAGTCAGGGGGCGCCGGGGTACTGGGCAGGGGGTTTGGGGGTGGGACCAGTCCAGAGCAGCAGCAGTTTCTCCCACTTCTCCCTACCACCCCCGGATCCCCTCCAGCCCCACTCCCTTGTCCCATCCTGCTTTGTACCCCACCCGTGTATCCCAACTGCTCTACCCAGCCCCCTCACACACACTTGGCCCCCAGCTCCAACCCCGCTCACCTCTAGCCCTCCCCCCAACCACTGGCACCCCCACCCCTCCCCATTCACCCCCACACACCCTGCCCCTCCCAGCACCCAGCCCATTGTCCCCCCTCCCTGCACCCCCCGCCCACACTCACCCACTCCAGGACCTTGATGAACCCCAGCGGCTCCTTCAGGGGGCCCAGGTCGAGCCGGAGGCCGGTCATTTTCTGGGGAGAGGTCAGAGGCGTCAGGAGTGGGGGGGGGGGAGGGCGGAAGTTTGCAATTGGAGGGGTTCGGGAGGGGTGAGGTTGTAATTGGCGGCAGGCGGGTTCCTGAGGGGCAGGGTTCCCTGGCCGGAGTTTGCAATGGGTGGGGACGGGGGGGGGGGAGAGGCTGCAAAAAGAGGGGGGCAGACGGGTTCCTTGGGGGGGGCAGGGTTCCCTGGCCAGAGTTTGCAATGGGTGGGGGCAGGGGGGGAAGGTTGCAAAAGGAGGGGGCAGGCGGGTTCTTGGAGGGGCGGGGTTCCCTGGCCAAAGTTTGCAATGGGGGGGGCAGGGGGGAGAGGTTGCGAAGGGAGGGGGCAGGCGGGTTCCGGGGGGGTTCCCTGGGGCGAGGAGGGGAGTTTGCAATGGGTGCGGGTGGGGGGGGAGAGGTTGCGAAGGGAGGGGGCAGGCGGGTTCCTGGGGGGGTTCCCCGGGGGGAGGAGGGGAGTTTGCAATGGGTGGGGGTGGGGGGGGGAGGTTGCGAAGGGAGGGGACAGGCGGGTTCCTGGGGGGGTTCCCCGGGGCGAGGAGCGGAGTTTGCAATGGGTGGGGGCGGGGGAGAGGTTGCGAAGGGAGGGGGCAGGCGGGTTGCTGGGGGGGATCCCCGGGGGGAGGAGGGGAGTTTGCAGTGGGTGGGGGCGGGGGGAGAGGTTGCAAAAGGAGGGGGCAGGCGGGTTCCGGGGGGGTTCCCTGGGGCGAGGAGGGGAGTTTGCAATGGGTGGGGGCGGGGGGAGAGGTTGCAAAAGGAGGGGGCAGGCGGGTTCCGGGGGGGTTCCCCGGGGGGAGGAGGGGAGTTTGCAATGGGTGGGGGCGGGGGGGAGAGGTTGCAAAAGGAGGGGGCAGGCGGGTTGCTGGGGGGGTTCCCCGGGGCGAGGAGGGGAGTTTGCAATGGGTGGGGGCGGGGGGGGAGAGGTTGCGAAGGGAGGGGGAGGCGGGTTGCTGGGGGGGATCCCCGGGGGGAGGAGGGGAGTTTGCAATGGGGGGGGCAGAGGGGTTCCGGGGGGGAGGGGCGGGGAGCTCACAAAGGGCGGGGGCGCGGGGGGGCCGCAGCGCCTACCTGGCTCACGCGCTCCATTCCCCGGATAGACGCGCGCGCTGACCTCACCAAACCCCGCCCACCTCCCCGGCCCGGAGCTGATCTAATGAGCTCATTTGCATACCCCCCTTGCGGGGCCGGAGCCCCGGCTGCTGGGTGCGGCGCCCTGGGAGGGTCCCACTGCAGTGGGGCAGCCCCCCCCATCGCAGGGTCCTGCTTGCCCCCCCAGGAGCTCTGACCCCCCCGCCCGGGCTCCAGGAGGACCCGTGTCTGCCCCCCCCCAGCCTGCCTGCCCCGATCCCCCCCACCCCGCTAGGTGCTATAGCCAAGGCCGGGGGGGTTCTCGGGGGGGGGGGTTCAGCCAGTCCCTTCACACCCCTGTTCCACCCCTCACAGCTCTGCAGCACGGCCACCGGCCGCCCACTGCGCAGCCCCCGCCACGCAGATTTCATCCGGCCGCCCCTCTGGGGAGCAACCCCCAGGCCAGGAACAGTAGCACAGAAAATTCCCCCTGCATCCGAGCGGGCAGGGCAGGGCAGGGCAGCTGGGCTCAGCTCCCCCTGCACGGGGGGGGGGGTAGAAGGGAGACAAAGCCGCTACGCAGGCCTAAGGGGGGAGCTGCCCTGAGTGTGACCAACCGGGCGATGCTGCCTGAGTTTGCAGAGAGCCTGAGCCCATCGCTGGGAGAGGGGCAAGTTCTCCAGGCCAACCCCCGACTCCAGAGCTGCACCATGGTAATTTGAACACTTGGACACTATTATGTCTTGGGTGGGATGACCTTATTTAGTGGGTGGAGCTTAGAAGAGCTCCACCTCCTTTTCTCAACCCCCACCCCCCATCAGGCTATATCTGTCCAAACAGGTGGGAACTCGCTCCTCCCTCCACCTCCTCCTAGCCACACATCCAGCCGCCCCTCTCCTGGGAAGGAACTCCATGGGGCAGCAACTTTCAGCCAGCGCCAGAGCCAAGGGTCAGTTGGTGTAGCATAGGGGCTTTTCTGGCCCCCCATTCCCATAGCAGCTGAGCCCCTCACTCTCTTTAACAACACCCCCATGAGGAAGGACAGGGATCTTGTCCCCACGGTACAGATGAGGAAACTGAGGCATGGTGTTGGGCCTAAGGTCATCCAGGGAGTGTGTGACAGAGCAGGGAATTGAATCCAGGCTTGCTAAGTCCCAGGCTGTTGCACTAACCATTGGGATGTCCTACCTCTTGGCAAAAGACTACTTGTTTTTCCCCACCCCAGCCCAGCCCCAAATGCCATTTCATCGAAATTTACTGCTGGTGGGAAAACGCTGTTGGAAGCACCCGGCCACCTTCACTTCATAGCCTTCAAACCTCTGCACAGCCCGGAGTGTGCTGAGCACACCCGAGCCCCGCTGAAGTTCTCGGGGGTGTTAGCCGCCTGCCGGGGTAGGGGTAATGACGTAGCCCGAGAACCCCGGGGTCTGCCTCTCGCCGATCCCCTCAATAACTCCGCCCCTGGCGTGTCTGCCTGGAACCAAAGCCGGGACCAACATATCAGTTTTGAAGTAAAAAAAAGAAAAATCAGGTTACGATTTTCAATTCTTTTGTGTTTTTTTAAAAAAGGAAGTTTTTAAAAAACCCAAACCACAAACTTTCAACCCAAACCGCCTCCTGGGTTGTTTTTTTTTACCAAAAAGGGGTTTTGACAATGAACTTTTTTGTTCTTTTGTTTTTTCATCAAATGCCTCCCCCACCCTCCCCCGCCTCTCTGCCTCCTCTGCACAAAAAAAAAGTTGCAGGAAAAATCTTTGTAACCAGAACATTTGTAACTCAGGTTTTTGTTTTTCAGTTAAAAACTAGGAGGCTGCAGTTTTTTAAACATGGTGGGAGAATATTTGCTGCTTCCCCCCCCCTCCATTTTTTAACCAAAAACTTGCATGTTTTTGTTTTATTTGAACCCCAAAACCGTTTTGGAAAACAGCAGTTTTCATGTTACTCCTGATTTACACCAGAGTTAGTGAGGGGGAATCAGCCCCAATGACACCCATGGACTCACTTCTCATTTACACCAGAGTGAGGGGGAATTGCCCCCCTCCCCGAGTCACACCAGGGGCCGGGAGGGGAGTCTGGTTCTAAGGCCGCTGGGCCAGCACGCCAGCCAGGACAAACCAGTAAGACTCAGGCCCGCAGTTTTGCTCAGTTCCCTTTATTTGCTGTGGTTCCTGGCTACCAGCCCCACATGCTGGGCTCTGCCAGGCTCATTAACCGGAGCAGAGCCCGGGGCAAAGCCTGCCCATGTATGTGCCGCGGCGAGGGGGCGCTGTCATGGCTCTGCCTTCGCAGCTCAATGGGCGACGCCGGCAGGATTCTGGTCCGGCCCCTCTCCCGTTCCCGGCTGCTGCTCCGAGATCAGGGCCATGTAGACCTCAGCCATGGCAGCCGTCGGCTGGAAAGACTTGCAGGCCGATGCATGCGCCCGAAGCGCCTTCACCAGGTGCTCAGCGGCTGCTGCCAGGGCGTTCCTAGCACGACGCCCTGTGAGGACATCGGGCAGGTAGCCCCTCAGCCTCTGCACCACGCGGTGCCGGTCCCAGAGAAGTGGCCATTCTCGGGGGGCCTGCAACCATTTTGCCAGCTAGGCCGCCGCAGGTGGCACGAGTGGACATGGCCCTGGTGATCTCCTTGTTGCTCCAGCGCATGGTGTCCATCGGCAGGCGCAGCCCTGCGGAGGCCTCCGCCTCCCGCAAAGCCATCTCCAGACGCTCGGGGAGGCCGGCGTTCCGCAGTAGCACGGCCACCACGGGGCCACCCAAGCTGCCGAAGATCCCCATAGTGGCCTGGTGGAAGTCTCGGACGATGGCCCCCTTCTCCAGCAAGTTGTGGGGCGAGGCCATGCGGGCGTACAGGTCCGTGCTGGCGTTCTTCCTCACATATCTGTCTGTCTGCTCTGCCACAGCGTGCATCTCCCGTGCTGCCCACAGCTGGCACTCCAGATTCTCCCCCACGCTGACACTGCCTCCAACCAGATCAAGAGGCACGCTGGTGTCAAGGTGCTGGTCGAAGATGAGGAGCAGCACGCGGCTGGCTGAGATGTAAATCATGCAGGGAGTCGTGCAGGGACTGGCCTCTGCCTTTCACTCTCTGTGCCGGAGAACAGGGACAGCATCACGTGGCTGGGAAACAAAGCGGAGAGTGCGGGTGAGGGGGTGAAAGCGGTTCCCCACCTGAATCCCCAGCACAAGGCCAAGGGGATGTGCGATTGAACTGAGAGGCAGCCCCTTTGAAATGGAGTAGAGGGAATGTTGCTGCATATAATCCCAGAATTTATCTGTGGAACTCACTGCCACATGATCTCGCTGAGGCAAGAGCCCAGCAAGACCCAGACAAGGGATCTGATATTTATAGGGCTAATGAAGAGAGCCGGAATGACATTAGAGAAAAATATTTTTTTTTAATTTGAAAAGATTAAACATTCTCGTGCTCCAGGGCATGAACCCACCTCTAATGGTCAGGCAGGAACTGTCGCTGAGTCAGAATCTCTCTAACCTGCTACTGTGGGGTTCTCTGAACCATCTGGTGCTGTCACTATAGAGACAGGGCAAAGGGCCTTTGGGCTGAACCAACCTAGCCAGTCCAATGGTCCTAGTTATGTACATTTCAATGCACTGAAAGTGCCCAGGCAAACCCAGGAAGGCCCCAGGCCTCATAAGAATGCTGGAGGCTTTTGGATCTCCAGCTCAGGCATGTTTTGAGCAAGTTTCAGCATAGACAGAGGAAAGAACAAAGCACCAGAAACTTGCCACGGAGAATTCTTTCCCGGTGCTCGAAAGCGCTGGGGGTGATTCCCAAAGTACCTGGTGGCGTCTTCGCCCTGGGAAGAAGGGTCCCGACCTTCAGAGGTATTTTGGCTCCCAACTTTGGAATTGCCAGAAAGGAGGAACTGAAATCCCTTTAAGCTTAACTAACCAGCTGTGCAGGTTGAGTTCTTTATTGTGACAGTTCTGGCTTCTGTCCCTGGCGCCCGTAGTCCCAGGGAGATGGGGAACTCCCTGCCAGTGAGGAAAAATGCAGGGCAAGTCACTTTAGGCACCTAGCTTCCCTTGAAATCAATGATGTTGCCTGAGTCTGCAGAGAGCCTGAGCCAATTGCTCTGAAATCAATGGAAGTTAAGTGCTTAAATACTTTTGAATGTCTGGGCCTCAGTTTCCCTATCTGTAGCATGAGGGTAATAGCCCTGCCCTATCCCCAGACATGGTTGGAGGATAAAGACATTAATGAAGCCTGAAGCCCTTTGAGCTCTGCTGATGAAAAGCGCTGTGTAAGAGCTAGATATCATTTACTGTGCTGGCTTTAATGGTGCTGGACTAAGTCTTGATAGATGGGAGCTGGTCCCCCCGGTCTTATTTTCACAAGTAACAGTAACTTGCAGCTTGGTCTGGAGTCGTCTGAGTGGCTGATTCTCCTCTGGCTTTGGTAGTGTGAATCTGATCACCTGGATGTTTTTGTTACACTCCTTGGAGGCTGACTTGAACTCCCTCACCAGCGTCTCGAGCTCCTGAATCGCTGTCTCCAGTCGGTCTCTTTCTGGCGCCCAGGATCGCGCTGAGAATCCAGTCGACACCCACACCCAATAACATGCCAGCCATGGCGCCGATCATGGAGGCACCGACCTTGACCATGATCATCATAATTTGGCTCAGGACTCTGGCCAGACAGGCTCAGCCCAGAGATCCTTTGCGCTGTGTCCTGTCTCTGATAGTGACGGTACCAGATGGTTCAGAGAACCCCACAGTAGCAGGTTAGAGAGATTCTGACTTAGGGACAGTTCCTGCCTGACAGCCAGTAGTTAGAGGCAGGTTCACGACCTGAAGCATGAGAGTGTTCAATCTTTTCAAACTTAAAAAACAATTCTTCTCTAATGTCATTCTGGCTCTCCTCATTAGCCCTATAAATGTCACATCCCTTTTCTGGGTCTTGCTGGGCTCTTGCCTCAGTGAGATCATGCGGCAGCGAGTTCCACAGACAAATTCTGGGATTATATGAAACAACATTCCCTCTACTCCATTTCAAAGGGGCTGCCTCTCAGTTCCATCACACATCCTCTTGTCGTTGCGCTGGGGAGCCAGGTGGGGAACCGCTTTCACCCCCTCACCTGCGTTCTCCACTTTGTTTCCCAGCCCCGTGATGTTGTCCCTGTTCTCCGGCACAGAGAGCGAACGGGAGAGGCTCTTGCGAGCCTGCCAGTCCCTGCTCGACTTACATCTCGGCTACCCACGTGCTGCTCGGCATCCTCAACCAGCACCTTGACACCAGCGTGTCCCTGGAACCGGTGGGGGGCAGCATCGGCGTGGGGGAGAATCTGGAGCGCCTGCTGTGGGCAGCACGGGAGATGCATGCTGCGGCAGAGCAGACGGACAGACACGTGCGGAAGAACGCCAGCCGGGACCTGTACGCCCGCATGGCCTCCCCCCACACCCCACTGCAGGAGAAGGGGGCCATCATCCGGGACTTCCACCAGGCCACCATGGGGATCTTCGGCAGCGTGGGTGGCCCCGTGGTGGCCGTGCTACTGCAGAACGCCGGCCTCCCCGAGAGGCTGGAGGCGGCTCTGCGGGAGGCGGAGGCCTCCCCGGTGCTGCGCCTGCCAATGGAAGCCCTGCTCAGGAGCAGCGAGGAGATCGCCAGGGCCGAGTCCACTCTTGATGCCTGTGCCCAGCAGGGGAAACAGCTGCAGGGCCCCCCAAGAATGGCCCCTTCTCTGGGACCAGCACGGTGCAGTCTGGGGGGCTAACTGCCTGATGTCCTCACGGGGCATCATGCTAGGAACACCCTGGCAGTGGCCGCTGGGCACCTGGAGGTGGTGCTCCAGGCACTGGCATCGGCCTGCAAGTCTTTCCAGCCGACGGCTGCCGCGGCTCAGGTCTACATGGCCCTGATCAAAGATCCGCAGCCGGAACGGGAGAGGGGCCGGGCCAGAATCCTGCCGGCGTCGCCCATTGAGCTGTGTGGGCAGAGCCATGACAGCGCCCACTCGCCGCAGCTTGGTGTTACACAACTAAACCTCCCCCTCCCCCCAAACAAGTGTCCTGTTCTCACACTCGCTCCCTGGTCCCCGACCTGCCAATGGCCCCATTGAACCGCCCCCCGAAACGTGCTCCCCAAAGACCCCAGCTCCCCGTGTCAGGTGGGGGGTCCTGGGGCAGGGGATGGAGTCCTACGTCCCAGCCCCCCATCTCGTCACAAACCTAGCCCTCCCTCCTCTGGGGGCAGCGTGAAGCCCTGGCTCCAGCGCCCTGTAACCATAGCACTGCACGGACCTAACCCAGGCCAAGCCCGGCACAGGCCCTGCAGGGGGGTACACAGACCCCCCCCATAGTGTGCAGCCTCCCCACCCCCGCTTGGCTGGACTCCTAGTGACTCTCTGCCCCCCACCCTGGCCGTGCGCTGGCAGCTCGCCCTGTTGGGCCCGTTTCATGGTTACAGCCCCATGCTGGGCGTTTACCTGCTCCAAGCAGCTCCTGGTTCAGGTGCCCGCTGCCCTTGCTCCAGGCTCCTGACTTCTGCCCCCTCCTCCTATGGGGAGCCCTGCTGTCGCTGCTCGCTCCCCAGACAGACCCCAGGGTTGCACAGAGGAGCAGCATTCGGGGGGGTCGGGGAGGGGGATCAGCAATGCCAGCTCCTCCATGCAGCCTGGTCAGTTTCCTCACACGGGGGCAGGGGATAGGGGAAAAGGAGGGGTGGGGAGCCCATGGGGGCCAGGGGCAATGGGGGGATGCTGCACCCATGAGAGCCAGAGGTATCAAAATACATGTTCGCCCAGGATGCCGTTTTGTCTAAGGCCGGCCCTGCTCTGCCCCTTCCAGCTCTGCCGGTGCCCCTCACTCCCGATCCGCAGTTCCTGCTGGCCCAGCGATGGGCTCCCTGCACCCCAGCTCCACTGGTGCCCCTCACTCACAGAATCATAGAATATCAGGGTTGGAAGGGACCTCAGGAGGTTCTAGTCCAACCCCCAGCTCAAAGCAGGACCAACCCCCAACTAAATCATCCCAGCCAGGGCTTTGTCAAGCGTGATCTTAAAAACCTCTAAGGAAGGAGATTCCACCACCTCCCTAGGTAACCCATTGCAGTGCTTCACCACCCTCCTAGGGAAATAGTGTTTCCTAATATCCAACCTGAACCTCCCCCACTGCAACTTGAGACCATTGCTCCTTGTTCTGTCATCTGCCACCTCTGAGAACAGTCTAGATCCATCCTCTTTGGAACCCCCTTTCAGATAGTTGATTGCCCTCATTCCCGACCCACAGCCCCTGCCAGCCCATCCCTGGGCTTCCCCCACCTCCAGCTCTGCCAGTGCCCCTCACTCCCGACCCACAACCCCTGCCAGCCCAGCCCTGGGCTCCCAACCCCCCAATTCTGCCAGTGCCCCTCACTCCCAACCCGCAACCCCCCATCAACCCAGCCCTGGGCTCCCCACATCCCCGAGCTCTGCTGGGCGAACGGTACAAACTGCTGCCCTCACACTGTGCTGCTGGCAGCAGTTCCTGACAGCGGGTGCGAGCTGCAGCTGCCCTGCACAACCGGCTCCTATTGCCCTTCCTCAGCCTCTGGGCCAGGAACGTAATGCACCTGCGGGGCGGAGCTGGGCTAGCAGGGGCTGCGGGTCGGGAGTGAGGGGCACCAGCAGAGCTGGGGGGTGGGGTGGGGCTGATGGGGGGCTGTGGGTCAGAAGTGAGGGGCACCGGCAGAGTTGGGGGGTGGGGAGCCCAGGGCTGGGCTGGCAGGGGGCTGCGGATCGGGAGTGAGGGGCACCGGCAGAGTTGGGGAGTGGGGAGCCCAGGGCTGGGCTGGCAGGGGCTGCGGGTTGGGAGTGTGGGGCACCGGCAGAGCTGGGGGGTGGGGGGAGCCCAGGGCTGGGCTGATGGGGGGCTGCGGATCGGGAGTGAGGGGCACCGGCAGAGCTGGGGGGTGGGGGTGGGGGCTGATGGGGGGCTGCGGATCGGGAGTGAGGGGCACCGGCAGAGCTGGGGGGTGGGGGGAGCCCAGGGCTGGGCTGATGGGGGGCTGCGGATCGGGAGTGAGGGGCACCGGCTGAGCTGGGGGGTGGGGGTGGGGGCTGATGGGGGGCTGCGGATCGGGAGTGAGGGGCACCGGCAGAGCTGGGGGGCGGGGAGCCCCGGGCCGGGCACCGCAGGGAGGGTGAAAGCGAAAGGGAAAGCGGCCGGGGGGGTTTCCCAGCCCGCGATCCCCGCAGCCTGCGATGGCCTCGGCGCAGTGGCGGGCGCTCGCCGAGCAGTTCCAGGTGATCTGCCCCCCCGGGGGGCCCCCAGGTGAGACCCCAGCCCCTCCCCTTCCCGTCCCCCCGGGGGGCCCTTTGGGGTCTCCCCTGGGGCAGGGCGGGAGCAGCCGAGCTCCCGGGGGGTGGGGGCCTGTCTCACCCTCCCCCTCTCCCTGCAGGTGCGGGGCGCCCCGGGGCGCTGCGAGCCCAGGTGTCCTGTGGGCACTGGGTGAGCGCGGCCGGGCTGCGGCGATGGGTGCGGGCGCTGCTGGACCAGGTAACCCCCCCCCCCGCGGCCATGGGCAGGTGGGCGCCGGGCGGGGCCGTCGAGGGGATTGGGGGCGGGGGGGATGGAGCTTCAGAGCAGATTTGGGGGCCAGTTGAGGGAGTGATGGGAAGGCGGGTTGCTGGGGGGTGCCAGGGGAAGGGGAGAGGGTTTAGGGGGGAGGGGTCAATTGGGGGGATGGGGAAGGGGAGGGGTTGGGAGTGCTGGGGATTGGATGAGGAGTGATAGGAGAAGGCGTGGGGGTTGGGGGAGGGGTCAGTTGGGGGATGGGGAAGGGGAGGGGTTGGGGGGCTGGGGGATTGGATGAGGAGTGATAGGAGAAGGGGTGGGGGTTGGGGGAGGGGTCAGTTGGGGGGATGGGGAAGGGGAGGGGTTGGGGTGCTGGGGGATTGGATGGGGAGTGACAGGAGAAGGGGTGGGGGTTGAGGGAGGGGTCAGTTGGGGGGATGGGGAAGGGGAGGGGTTGGGGTGCTGGGGGATTGGATGAGGAATGACAGGAGAAGGAGTGGGGGGTTGGGGAGGGGTCAGTTGGGGTGATGGGAAGGGGAGGGGTTGGGGTGCTGGGGGATTGGATGGGGAGTGACAGGAGAAGGGGTGGGGGGTTGGGAAGGGGTCAGTTAGGGTGATGGGAAGGGGAGGGGTTGGGGGTGCTGGGGGATTGGATGAGGAGTGACAGGAGAAGGGGTGGGGGGTTGGGGAGGGGTCAGTTGGGGGGATGGGGAAGGGGAGGGGTTGGGGTGCTGGGGGATTGGATGAGGAGTGATAGGAGAAGGAGTGGGGGTTGGGGGAGGGGTCAGTTGGGGTGATGGGAAGGGGAGGGGTTGGGGTGCTGGGGGACTGGATGAGGAGTGACAGGGGAAGGGGTGGGGGTTGGGGGAGGGGTCAGTTGGGGGGATGGGGAAGGGGAGGGATTGAGGGTGCTGGGGGATTGGATGGGGAGTGATGGGAAGGGGTGGGGGGTTGGGGAGGGGTCAGTTGGGGTGATGGGAAGGGGAGGGGTTGGGGTGCTGGGGGACTGGATGAGGAGTGACAGGAGAAGGGGTGGGGGTTGGGGGAGGGGTCAGTTGGGGGGATGGGGAAGGGGAGGGATTGAGGGTGCTGGGGGATTGGATGAGGAGTGACAGGAGAAGGGGTGGGGGTTGGGGGAGGGGTCAGTTGGGGGGATGGGGAAGGGGAGGGGTTGGGGTGCTGGGGGATTGGATGAGGAGTGACAGGAGAAGGGGTGGGGGTTGGGGGAGGGGTCAGTTGGGGGGATGGGGAAGGGGAGGGATTGAGGGTGCTGGGGGATTGGATGGGGAGTGACAGGAGAAGGGGTGGGGGTTGGGGGAGGGGTCAGTTGGGTTGATAGCGGAGGGGTTGGGGTGCTGGGGGATTGGACGAAGAGTGACAGGAGAAGGGGTGGAGGGTTGAGGGAGGGGTCAGTTGGGGTGATGGGAAGGGGAGGGGTTGGGGTGCTGGGGGATTGGATGAAGAGTGATAGGAGAAGGGGTGGGGGTTGGGGAGGGGTCAGTTGGGGTGATGGGGAGGGGTTGGGGTGCTGGGGGACTGGATGAGGAGTGATAGGAGAAGGGGTGGGGGTTGGGGAGGGGTCAGTTGGGGTGATGGGAAGGGGAGGGGTTGGGGTGCTGGGGGACTGGATGAGGAGTGATAGGAGAAGGGGTGGGGGTTGGGGAGGGGTCAGTTGGGGGGATGGGGAAGGGGAGGGGTTGGGGTGCTGGGGGACTGGATGAGGAGTGATAGGAGAAGGGGTGGGGGTTGGGGAGGGGTCAGTTGGGGTGATGGGAAGGGGAGGGGTTGTGGTGCTGGGGGATTGGATGAGGAGTGACAGGGGAAGGGGTGAGGGGTTGGGGGAGGGGTCAGTTGGGGTGATGGGAAGGGGAGGGGTTGTGGTGCTGGGGGATTGGATGAGGAGTGATAGGAGAAGGGGTGGGGGGTTGGGGAGGGGTCAGTTGGGGTGATGGGAAGGGGAGGGGTTGTGGTGCTGGGGGATTGGATGAGGAGTGATAGGAGAAGGGATGGGGGTTGGGGAGGGGTCAGTTGGGGTGATGGGAAGGGGAGGGGTTGTGGTGCTGGGGGATTGGATGAGGAGTGATAGGAGAAGGGGTGGGGGTTGGGGAGGGGTCAGTTGGGGTGATGGGAAGAGGAGGGGTTGAGGGTGCTGGGAGATTGGATGAGGAGTGACGGGAAGGGGTGGGAGGTTGGGGGAGGGGTGAGTTGGGGTGCTGGGGAAGGGGAGGGGTTTAGGGGCAAGGGTCAGTTGGGGTGCTGGGCAAGGGGAGGGTTTCAGGGGATTTAAGGTGGGTTGGATGCAGAGTGACAGGGGAAGGGGAGGGGAGTTCAGGGCGCTGAAGGGGGAGGGCAGTTGGGGAGGGATGGGGGTGGGGGAGGTGGGTGGCCAGGGGCTTCAGGGGAGAGCTGGTGGCTGATCTGGGTCCCCCCATTCCCATCCAGGGTGTCACCTCATTCCACTGCCCCTGCTGCTCGGACACCCCTTGGCTCTGGCAGGAGCTGTGCAAACTCGGGCTCTTCTCGGTTGAGGACCGGGCAACGCTGGAGGCCCAAATCCTGGCGCAGGAAGGGGCCAGGGGCAGCTACCGCCCGGTGAGTCCTGGGGAGGTGAGGGGGACCCGATCCCCCTTGCAGGATCTGGCTCAGGCTGGGATCTGGGCAGGGGGTCTCAGTAGCTAACACGCCTTCATTCTGCCCTGCAGTGCCCGCGCTGCCAGCACCTCGTCCAGCGCCTGGACCCCGGCGCCCTGCGCACCCCCTGCCTGCCCTGCTCCCAGCGGGCTGGGGGGCTGTACTGCTTCTGCTGGGGCTGCCTCAAAGAATGGAGGGACCCTGCGTCCCATGCTGACTCGCGATGCTCCCTACAGGCCGCGCTGCATGACGCCCCCAAGATCCAGGCCCCGAGATCGGCCATCCACGGCTGCCCCTCGCTGCGGGCCTGTCCCCGTTGCCACGCCCTCCTGAGCCACACCACGCAAGGCTGCCCCATGGTGGCCTGCCCTGAATGCAGGTCTTGGTTCTGCTACCGCTGCCTGGGTCTGTCCGGGGGACACAGGCCTTCCTGCCCCATCGCTGACCCGCAGCTGGTCTGCGGCGGTGGGGATGCGGTAACCCCAATGTCCAGGGGCAGCCCTGTAGTGCCCAGTGTCATGGGTTGGATCTTGGTGCTTTGGAGAGGGGGGATCTGAGACAAGGGGGGGCTTCTTTGACTCCCCTCCCAGGGTTGTCAGGACTCCAGGCATCGGGGTCGGGGGCTTCCTTTCCCTTTGTCAGTGCAGCACCTGGCACAGTGAGGTCCCTGCATGGCTGGGGCATTTAGGTGCCACAACAATGTAATGGAATTGTGTAACGTAATTGTGTGTCTGAATGAGTGACTCAAATCAGCAGTGAATGGGTGCGGGGGAGAACGAGGGGCCTTAAATCTTTTCTAATATTACTATTAAAGGAAGGAATTTCTAAAGATAAAATCTTTGGTGTGATCATATAATAGTTAAAGTAGCAGTCATTGAAATGTATGACACAGAGAGAGATATGGGTATATGAGGATGGGTGTGTATGGGGATGGATGGATGGATGGGTGTGCATGGGGATAGGGGGATGGATGGACAGGTGTGTATTGGGATGGATGGATGGACGGATGTCTGTGTACGGGGATGGATGGATGGCTGGGTGTGTATGGGGAGGGATGGATGGACTGATGGACGGGTGTATATTGGGATGGATGGATGGATGTGTGTGTACGGGGATGGATGGATGGATGAGTGTGTATGGGGAGGGATGGATGGACTGATGGACGAGTGTATATTGGGATGGTTGGATGGATGTGTGTGTACGGGGATGGATGGATGGATGGGTGTGTATGGGGAGGGATGGATGGACTGATGGATGGGTGTATATTGGGATGGATGGATGGATGTGTGTGTACGGGGATGTATGGATGGCTGGGTCTGTATGGGGAGGGATGGATGGACGGGTGGACAGGTGTGTACGGGGATGTATGGATGGCTGGGTGTGTATGGGGAGGGATGGATGGACTAATGGATGTGTGTGTATGGGGATGTATGGATGGCTGGGTGTGTATGGGGAGGGATGGATGGATGGGTGTGCATGGGGATGGGGGGGATAGATGGATGGGTATGTATGGGAATGGGGGGATGGAAGAATGGATGGATGGGTGAGTATGGGGATAGGGGGATGGATGGATGGGTATGCATGGGGATGGGGGAGATAGATGGATGGGTATGTATAGGGATGGGGGGATGGATGGATGGGTGAGTATGGGGATAGGGGGATGGATGGATGGGTGTGCCTGAGTATGGAGGAATGGATGGGTGTGCATAGAGGTGGATGGGTATGTATTGGGATGAATGGCTGGGTGTGTATGGGGATGGATGGATGGACGGATGTGTGTGTACAGGGATCTATGGATGGCTGGGTGTGTATGGGGAGGGATGGATGGATGGGTGTGCATGGGGATAGGGGGATGGAAGGATGGATGGGTGTGCATGGGGATGGAGGGATGAAGGATGGATGGATGAATGTGCATGGGGATGGGAGGATGGAAGGATGGATGAGTGTGCATGGGGATGGAAGGATGGGTGTGCATGGGGATGGAGGGATGGAAGGATGGATGGGTGTGCATGGGGATGGAGGGATGGAAGGATGGATGGATGAATGTGCATGGGGATGGGAGGATGGAAGGATGGATGGGTGTGCATGGGGATGGAGGGATGGGTGTGCCTGGGGATGGAGGGATGGAAGGATGGATGGGTGTGCATGGGGATCGAAGGATGGATGGCTGGTGTGCATAGGGATGGGGGGATGGAAGGATGGATGGCTGGGTATGCATGGGGATGGAAGGATGGAGGGATGGGTGTGCATGGGGATGGAGGGATGGAAGGATGGATGGGTGTGCATGGGGATCGAAGGATGGATGGCTGGTGTGCATAGGGGGATGGAAGGATGGATGGCTGGGTATGCATGGGGATGGAAGGATGGATGGATGGGTGTGCATGGGGATGGGGGGATGGAAGGATGGATGGGTGTGCATGGGGATGGGGGGATTGAAGGATGGATGGGTGGGCATGGGGATGGGGGGATGGAAGGATGGATGGGTGTGCATGGGGATGGGGGGATGGAAGGATGGATGTGCATGGGGATGGATGGAGGGATAGATGATTGTGTATTAGGATGGACAGATACTAAATTAAACCAGAACCTAAGAACATTCCCAGCCAATACCTGTCTGACACTGGCTGCAATTGTTAAGTCCCTGATTATAGTTTTTGGGGTGTCTCTGACTGGCTGGGCTGGGAGCCACAGCAATGAGATACTGAGAGCTGAGAGCTCGGGGCAATAGGTTATCGTACCCAGTGGTCGGTGCCTCCCACATCTCCCCCGCCCCCAGTGCCTGTGCTGCCAGTACCTTGTCCAGGTCCTGGACTCCAGGCCCCTGCGCGCCTCCTGCCTGCCCTGTTCCCAATGGGCCTGGGGGCTGTACTGCTGCTGGGGCTGCCAGACTGACTAGACGCCACCCCACCCCAGAGCAAATCCTGCTCCGACCTCCAGTGCCCCCTACAGGCCCCTGTGCTGTATGACACCCCCAAGATCCAGGCCCCGGGATTGTCTGTCCATGGCTGCCCCCCGCTGCCAGCCTGTCCCGAGTGCCACACCAGGCTAGGCTGCCCCCGGTGGCACACCTGGAGTACAGCATGACATTCTGCTACTGCTGGCTGAAGGCGGCCGTGGCACATTGTCTGCAGCACAGCGAATACGGATCCCACCGCTGCCCTGTCAGCCCAAGGCAGAAGCTTTGCAGGGAAAGCAGGACCCGCTCGTGATGGGCACAAGGAATGCAGCTCCTCCTGGGACTTGCTCTGCGCTGGGCTGAGCATCACAGCGGAAGGGCTGGGCCCCCATCTCAGGGTCTCACCATGGTTACCAGATCCTCCCCTCGGCCTCTCATGGATCCTCAGGGCCAAGGCTGGGTCTGTGCAGCCCTCGGCATGTGGGGAAAAGCCAGACTAAAGAACCATAAATGGTGTGTCTGAGTCATGGATTTAGAGGGGCGTCCCACTGGTTAGCCCCACTGATAGCCAAGTGGCAGGGAGTCCCACTGGTTAACCCCACTGATAACCAAGTGGCAGAGAGTCCCACTGGTTAACCCTACTGATAACCAAGTGGCAGAATGCAGTGTGGGACTGTGGGACTGCTGTGCCCCTGTGACCCAGTAGGGAGCGGGGCGGATTGACCTGGGAATGTCATCTAGTTTTACTGGGACTGTCTGCATGGAGGATGGGATAGCAGGGGGTGATTTTAATTGAGAGTTACCTGAGCTTGTAACCTGAGCCAGGAGGGGGGTGGTGCCAGGTGACACCTTTCCCCAGAAACTGGACAAAGGGAGGGGAGGAGCTGGGGAAAGTCATCACAGCCCCCAAAGCCCCTGTGTGGACGTGCTCATTCAGAAGTACAATGCCCTTCGTTCTGGCATCAAAAGCCACAGGCGTCCCTCCCCAAAACGCTGTTAGTCCTCAGGCCTTCGACCTGCCTGGAACATCTGTAGGGTTTCGCGCAGTCCAGGTGTGACCCACATGTGACGTTTGAAGTCCAAAGAGAAGGAGCGAAGCAGCAGGGCCCTCCTCGGAACTGCCCTCTGTAGAAAAGCCTGGGCAATAGCTCACGGGTATCAATTTTGGCCTGACAACCTCTCAATAAACGGTTACAGTTACAAATGTAAGGTGCTCTTGCTCCTTCTCTCTGCCCCGGGCGGGTCAGGACATCTTTCCTGAGCTGGAGAATGGAGGCCTGAGTGGCACGGGAGATCCTGCTGTGCACTAGGGGATTGGTGTAGTTGAACAGGGATCCCTTCTGTAAGCCATGTATATAATCTGGTGGGATGCTTGTCCTATTAGAATTAATCAATTGAGCCAAATTTTGGGCTTTTTAACTGTGAAGATTCCTCTCTGAGCTCAGCTGCTACCTCTTCACTAACCATGACATAAACCTTCTCTCTTACTATGGGCGCCTAGGGAAAGCGAACTTCCGAACACAGCAGTGTCTCCTGCACCAGCCTGACATGACGATGGTGCAAGTAACGGGGCCAGGCGTGAGATATCCACACGGGTGTGAGGACCCCGCCTGACGGGCTGCAACAAACTCATTTTCAGCTCGCTTAACACGCTGCGATGTTGTGTCTCGGCGTGGACACGGAGCGCAGGCTGCTCGCCTGGCCCAGAGACAGGGCGCAGCTGTTCCTCGATCTGCTCCGGATCGATTTCCGCAGCTGGGTGGGGTGTTTTCATTGGAGGCGGCCCTCTGGCGGGTCGCACCCTGTCATCTCACCGGAGGGCAGAGCCAATCAGAACTCAAGGGTCGTGTTATCAGTAGGGTTAGCAGGATTGGGTATAAATCAGTAGATGTCAGTAAATGTCAATTGCAGCTGACAATGAAATTGACTGAAAAAATTTCCGTCACCAGAGTGGGGTCTCCCTCCATCGCACCAGCAGGGACGGGGCATCACCACAGAGCAGGGCCGTCTGCAGCCCCACTGTGGGCAGGAGGCCAGCCCGGTACTGATGGCTCCTGCTTGGGGTGGTCTCCCTGCAACGGGGGACTCATTTTCCTCCTGCTCCTCGCCGCCCTGCCTGGGGGGTCTCTGTGCCGCCCTGCCAGCATCACAGCCTCCCCCGCACCTTGTGCCCCAGTGTCCTGGGCTTTGCAGCCATGCAGGGCCCCCCGGCAGCTGTGCCCTCAGTGCAGCCCTGGCCCCCAGGCTGCCCCCGGCCCCCTTCAGTTCCAGCACCTGGAACAACAGTTACACAGCAACAAATCAATAAAAATAAAAATTGAGTCCTGCTGAACCGAGCTGTCAGCCCAGCCCTGACACCGGCTCTGTGGCACCTGCAGCTGATCAGTGCAAGAGCAGGTGCCTGGCTGCGGGGAGGGACGGCGGCTTTGCTGACAGCGCCGAGAAGGGTTCGGAGGACGATGCCGACATTGGCTGAAGAAGCCAGGTGCCTGCACTACATGTTATGGCCACATGATAGCGGCTAAGGGCTGGACTCACAAAGGTTTAAGTGCCTAAATCCCAGCGTTAGGCTCCACGGCAAATCCCCAAACTCCTGTCAAACCCATTAGGCCCCAAAACTCAGCGCCTGCATTCTCACACACACTTTTCCTTCTTTTTTTCTTTCTTTCTTTCCCTGGGACAATGTCCACGTTTGTTTTTTCTTTCCTAGATTCCAAGGCCAGAAGGGACAACTGTGATCCTCTAGTCTGACCCCCTGCATGACCTCAGAGACCTGCCCAGAGTTAATTCCTCCTGTTTGAACTAGAGCAGATCTTGTAGAAAAACATCCAGGCTGGATTTAAGAATTGCCAGTGATGGGGAATCCACCACGACCCTGGGTAAATTGTCCCCATGGTTCATTACTCACTCTGCTAAAAATTTCCATCTTATTTCCAGTCTGAATGTGTCGAGCTTCAATTTCCAGCCTTTCACTGCTCAACTGCAGAGCCCATCATCAAATATTTCTCTCCAGGCAGGTACTTACCCTTCACCATCCTTTTCTTAAGCTAAATAGATTCATACATAGGCCAGAAGGGGGCACTAGTTCCTTGCACGTCAAGAGAACGTTAAGACGTCAGAGTGTCATTTTCAGAAAGTAACATTTTCAAAACTTCCCCCCCTCCACACCTGACACTAACACTGAAAAGAGAAAGTGTCAATTTTGCTAATTTTTAAACATATCTCTACTTCACCTTCACACATGCAGCCTTTACCAGTGGGAAAAAAGGGAGAGAAAACAGGCAGAAAGTGGCATTTCCCCATTTTGAAATTGTGAACAATTTTGAAAATACAAAACAAAAAATAGATCCCCACCCCGCAAATATTTAGTTTAGAAATTGTTTTTAAAAAATACAGACACTTTCATCACAAAGGACACGACCGTGCAGAACCAGGCTGTTTTCAATTAAACCTCAGTTTGCAACCCTCCCACCCAGCTCCTTTTTGGCAAAACTGAGCATTTGTCCTGTTTGCTCTGGGGCCAAAATGAGATGTATGGTCACCCTAGGTCAGGGGTCACCAAATGCAGGGCTGGTGCAAGGATGTTTCCCGTCCTACACGAAACTTCCAACTTGCGCCCTCCCCCCCGTTGGCCCCCCGGTGATAGCTCCCCCCTCCGTCCTGAGGCGCTCCCCCTTGCAGCAGCTCCACCCCAGCTCACCCCTGCTCCGCGCACAACCACGAGCACCCCGAGCACGCCTTCGCTGCTTCACTTCTCCCACCTCCCAGGCTTGTGGCACCAATCAGCTTAGGCACCGCAAGCCTGGGAGGTGGGAGAAGTGAAGCAGCCACGGCGTGCTCGGGGAGGAGGTGGGGCAGGGGTGTGCTGGGGCGGGGACTGGGAGTTCCCCTGCGTGCCGCCCCCCACGTACTTGCTGCAGGCGGCCCTCCCCGGCCCCCCCTGCCCCAGCTCCCTCCGCCTAAATGCCGGCGCGACTGGGGCGGCCGAAGATCCGTCCGCCACAGTCGCTGCCGAAGAAAATGCCGCCCCCCCCTCCCAAGTCCTAGCGGTCGCCTAAATGGTTGCACCGGCCCTGGCCAAACGTTTTCAGTCACCCCCTTACCTGGCCTGCCCTGCATCTGACAATGGGAAATAACTTAGCCAAAGTGGAACAGCTGCCACAGGAGAGCTCCCTTCGCCTGCGACCCCCTAGCCCGGGGTGTGTGTGTGTGTGTGTGTCCCAAGAGGGGTTTACTCAGGGCCTGGTGCTGCATCGGGGGAGGAGGGGAAGTGAAATGGGGTCTCCCAGGCCCCGGTGCATGCGGTAATGGGGGGGGGGGCTCAGTTTGAAAGGCCCCTGTTGCGCAGCTCAGGTTTAGCTGCTGACCTCCTGGGGAGGGGTCATGGCTGGGAATCCCCCCTGGAGATCGGCCCCCAGCTCCCCTAGAGAGGCAGGGCTTAGGACTTCCCTTCTCCTCAGCATTTCCACTGGCCAGCTTAGACGGCTCCTGCTCAGCCTGCTGGCCCCTTTCCAGGCACCTGGCTCTGCCCAGGCATTGCCGGGGGGGGGGGAGCCTGGGAACTAGGCGCAGGGCTGTGGAATACGCTGGGCACCAGGGTGCCCGAAAGGGCGTGTCTGCCCCACCCGCAGAGTCCGGGATCTGACTCAGTTTGGGCCCAGCCCCCCTTCCGCCCACACACCAATTGCTTTGACTCAGACCAGCCAGCACTCAGGGCCCGGGCCCGGCTAGGGGTGGGTCAGAGCCCAAGCCCCGTTGTTTTGCCGCCCCGAGACAGAAGGTCTGTGCCACTCAGTGTGGACATGTTAACACAGTGGTGAGAGCCGGGCCCAGCGATTGTAAGTCCAGGTTTCCAATGCAGTGCGGACGCTCAAGCATGGACTTGGAAATACTCAGGGCACAAGGCGTGATCCACAGACCCAGGTTGGAGAGTGCAGGGCAGATGCACCCAAAACAAGGCCTTGCAATGCTGAGCCTCTGGCCCCTTTGTGGATCTCACCCTCAGCTCCGAAAACAAAACCGACTGGCCCCTGAGCAGGGTCGCCAACCCTCCCAGTTTCTCCAGGAGTCTCCCGGAATCGGGCTTAATCCCCTGGAGGCTACTGAAGCCAAACTGGGAGATTTTAAACTGCTAGAAGTATGGCAGCACAGCTGGGCTAAGGCAGGTTCCCTGTCTGCCCTGGCCCCAGTCCGCTCCCGGAAGCAGCGGGCACAGCCCCGCGGAGGAGCAGGGGGTCTCTGCGCGCTGCCCCCACTCCATTGCTGATTCCGCAGCTTCCACTGGCTAGGAACCGCCACCAATGGGAGCTGCAGGAGTGGCGCCTGTGGACAGGGGCAGTGTGTGGAGACACCTGGCCCCCCCCGGCCCCCAGGGGCCACAGGGACATGCTGCCTGCTTCCGGGGGTCACAAGGAGCCAGGGCAGGGAGGGAGCTGCCTCAGCCCCTCTGTGCCACTGACCGGGAGCTGCCCGAGGTGGACTAGACACATTTTGTTCTCTGTGCCATGCCCTGAGCGTGTCTGGTCTCTGCACTGTGTTTCTGTGCCAGCACAGAGCCAAAAAAGTAGATTTAAAAACAGAAATCCACCAGCTGGAACCCTTCCCAATTCCTCCCCCCCCCCCCCCAGCCTGGGTTTGATTTCTGAGAACAGCTGGGCAGACACACAGTGCAGAAAGCAGACACGCTCGGGGCAGGGCACAGACACATGGCGCAGAGATCAGACACGTTCAGTGCACGGCATGGACACATGGCGCAGAGACCAGATGCACTCGGTGCATGTCACAGACACACAATGCACAGACCTGACATGCTCGGGATGGCCACACGGTGCAGAGACCAGACACGCTGGTAAATGGCACAGACACACAGTGTACAGACCAGACACGCTCGGGGCAGGGCACAGACACACGGCGCAGAGACCAGGCACGCTCGGGCAGGGCACAGACACACAATGTACAGACCAGGCACGCTCGGGGCAGGGCACAGACACACAGTGTACAGACCAGACACACTCGGGGCAGGGCACAGACACACAGTGTACAGACCAGACACACTTGGGGCAGGGCACAGACACACGGCGCAGAGACCAGGCACGCTCGGGGCAGGGCACAGACACACGGCGCAGAGACCAGGCACGCTCGGGGCAGGGCACAGACACACAGTGTACAGACCAGGCACGCTCGGGGCAGGGCACACCAGGCACGCTCGGGGCAGGGCACAGACACACAGTGTACAGACCAGGCACGCTCGGGGCAGGGCACAGACACATGGAGCAGAGACCAGGCACGCTCGGGGCAGGGCACAGACACACGGCGCAGGGACCAGGCACGCTCGGGGCAGGGCACAGACACACAGTGTACAGACCAGACACGCTCGGGGCAGGGCACACCAGGCACGCTCGGGGCAGGGCACAGACACACAGTGTACAGACCAGGCACGCTCGGGGCAGGGCACACCAGGCACGCTCGGGGCAGGGCACAGACACACAGTGTACAGACCAGGCACGCTCGGGGCAGGGCACAGACACATGGAGCAGAGACCAGGCACGCTCGGGGCAGGGCACAGACACACGGCGCAGGGACCAGGCACGCTCGGGGCAGGGCACACACAGTGTACAGACCAGACACGCTCGGGGCACGGCACAGAGACCAGGCACGCTTGCGCAGGGCACAGACACACGGCGCAGAGACCAGGCACGCTCGGGGAAGGGCACAGACACATGGTGCAGGGACTGCACACGCTCAGGGCATGACACGGACACACAGTGTACAGACCAGACACACTCAGGGCAGGGCACAGACACACGGCGCAGAGACCAGGCACGCTCGGGGCAGGGCACAGACACACGGCGCAGAGACCAGGCACGCTCGGGGCAGGGCACAGACACACGGTGCAGAGACCAGGCACGCTCGGGGCACGGCACAGAGACCAGGCACGCTCGGGGCAGGACACAGACACATGGTGCAGGGACCGGACACGCTCAGGGCATGACACGGACACACAGTGTACAGACCAGACACACTCAGGGCAGGGCACAGACACACGGCGCAGAGACCAGGCACGCTCGGCGCAGGGCACGAACACGCGGCGCAGGGACCGGACGCGCTCGGCGCAGGACATGGACACACGCGCAGAGACCGGACACACTCAGGACATGGCACAGACACACAGTGTACAGACCAGACACGCTCAGGGCAGGGCACAGACACACAGTGTACAGACCAGACACGCTCAGGGCATGGCACAGACACACAGTGTACAGACCAGACATGCTCGGGGCACGGCACAGAGACCAGGCACGCTCGGGGCAGGGCACAGACACATGGTGCAGGGACTGGACACGCTCAGGGCATGACACGGACACATGGTGCAGGGACTGGACACGCTCGGGGCACGGCACGGAGACCAGGCACGCTCGGGGCAGGGCACAGACACATGGTGCAGGGACTGGACACGCTCAGGGCATGACACGGACACATGGTGCAGGGACTGGACACGCTCGGGGCAGGGCACAGACACATGGTGCAGGGACCGGACACGCTCAGGGCATGACACGGACACACGGTGCAGAGACCAGACACGCTCGGGGCAAGGCACAGACACACAGTGTACAGACCAGACACGCTCAGGGCAGGGCACAGACACACAGTGTACAGACCAGACACGCTCAGGGCAGGGCACAGACACACAGTGTACAGACCAGACACGCTCAGGGCAGGGCACAGACACACAGTGTACAGATCAGACACGCTCGGGGCAGGGCACAGACACACAGTGTACAGACCAGACACGCTCAGGGCAGGGCACAGACACACAGTGTACAGACCAGACACGCTCAGGGCAGGGCACAGACACACAGTGTACAGACCAGACACGCTCAGGGCAGGGCACAGACACACAGTGTACAGACAAGACACGCTCAGGACATGGCACAGACACACAGTGTACAGACCAGGCACGCTCGGGGCAGGGCACAGACACACAGTGTACAGACCAGGCACGCTCAGGGCAGGGCACAGACACACAGTGTACAGACCAGACACGCTCAGGACATGGCACAGACACACAGTGTACAGACCAGGCACGCTCGGGGCAGGGCACAGACACATGGTGCAGGGACTGGACACGCTCGGGGCAGGGCACAGACACACGGTGCAGAGACCAGACACGCTCGGGGCAAGGCACGAACACGCGGCGCAGAGACCAGACGCGCTCGGGCAGGGCACAGAGACCAGGCACGCTCGGGGCAGGGCACAGACACACGGCGCAGAGACCAGACGCGCTCGGGGCAGGGCACAGACACACAGTGTACAGACCAGGCACGCTCGGGGCAGGGCACAGACACATGGTGCAGGGACTGGACACGCTCAGGGCATGACACGGACACACGGTGCAGAGACCAGACACGCTCAGGGCATGACACGGACACACAGTGTACAGACCAGGCACGCTCAGGGCAGGACACGGACACACAGTGTACAGACCAGACACGCTCAGGGCAGGGCACAGACACACAGTGTACAGACCAGGCACGCTCAGGGCAGGGCACAGACACACAGTGTACAGACCAGGCACGCTCAGGGCAGGACACGGACACACAGTGTACAGACCAGGCACGCTCGGGGCAGGGCACAGACACACAGTGTACAGACCAGGCACGCTCGGCGCAGGACACGGACACACGCGCAGAGACCGGACACACTCAGGTCATGGCACAGACACACCAGCGCTGTGACAGAGCCGGCCGGGGCTCAGCTCTCACCTGACATCTATGGGGCAGCCCAAACCCTCAGTGGAGTTTTTTTCTGGCTGTTTCCTCCCCGAGGTTCCTCGTTCAGCTTGGCCCATTCCTTGTGCTGCGGGTCTCCCCCTCCCCCGACCCCGACCCGATTTGGGGCCCGGCCTCCGCCCTTCCAGCCTCCTTTCCCTGCCTGCCTCCAGCGGGGACACGCCCTGCCCCAGGCCCAGCCCCCTGCCCCCACCGCTGGACCCTCCCAGCTCACCTGGGGGTGGAGCAGCCAAGAGGTGGGTACGTGTGGGAGGTCAGATGAGTGGGGGCATGGAGGGGACGTGGGGCGTGAGAGCAGTGGGGGGCTGGAGGGGTGGGGTCAGAGGAGGGGGGTCAGAGCAGTGAGGGGCTGGAGGGGATGTGGGGGGGTCAGAGCAGTGAGGGGCTGGAGGGGATGTGGGGGGGTCAGAGCAATGGGGGGCTGGAGGGGATTTGGGGGTCAGAGCAATGGGGGGCTGGAGGGGATGTGGGGGGGCAGAGCAGTGAGGGGCTGGAGGGGATGTGGGGGGGCAGAGCAGTGGGGGGCTGGAGGGGATTTGGGGGTCAGAGCAGTGGGGGGCTGGAAGGGATGTGGGGGGTCAGAGCAGTGAGGGGCTGGAGGGGGGTCAGAGCAGTGGGGGGCTGGAGGGGATGTGCGGGGGTCAGAGCAGTGAGGGGCTGGAGGGGATGTGGGGGGGCAGAGCAATGGGGGGCTGGAGGAGATTTGGGGGGAGCACTGTGGGGGCCCCATGTTCTGCAGGGCCTGGCCCGGACCGGCCCGGTGGGTGAAGCTCTGCCCAGGGCTGGTCTCCAAACTGGCCGTTTCCTGGACCCCTGGCTGACGGAGACCCCAGAGCAGAGCCCATGGGGGCTGGGCCCCTCCCCCACAGTGATACTCCTGGGGGGGAAGGTGAATGACGCTGTCTGGGCCGTGACCCCTTTCATGTCCCCCCCTCCCTGCTATCCTCTCAGCTGCTCCTCCAGGCCCAAGGAGGCTCTGGGGTTCCCCTTCCCCAGTGCTCCCCCTCCAGGGGACAGAGACTAGAACTCCCCTGCCCCCCCCCGTCTCCCTCAACTGTGGAGTGGGGGGGTTGACGCAAGCTGGAAGTCTGTGTGTTGGTGGGTAGGTGTTGGCATGGCCCAGGGTCTGTGTGGTTGGGGATGGTTGACATGGGTGGGGGGGGGTCTGTGGGTCAGGTGTTGGCCTGGCTGGGGGTCTGTGTGTGGGGGGTTGGCATGGATTGGGGGTCTGTGTGGTTGGGGGGGGTTGACATGGGCGGAGAGGTCTGTGGGTAGGGGGTTGGCCTGGCTGGGGGTCTGTGGGGGGGGTGACATGGATGGGGGCTGTTTGTTGGGGGGTGGAGGGGTTGACATGGGCGGTGGGGTCTGTGTGTTGGTGGGTAAGGTGTTGGCATAGGCTGGGGTCTGTGGGGGCGGTCTGTGGGTAGGGGGTTGGCCTGGCTGGGGGTTTGGGGGGGGGGGGTTGACATGCACAGTGGGGTCTGTGTGTTGGGGGTAGGGTGTTGGCATGGGCCGCGGTCTGGGGGGGGGGGATTAGCATGGGTGGGGGGCTCTGTGGGTCAGGGGTTGGCCTGGCTGGGGATCTGTGGGGGGGGGTTGGCATGGGCGAGGGGGGGATATGGGAGGGGTTGGCCTGGTTGGGGGTCTGGGAGGGGTTGGCCTGGACAGGGGGCTGTTTGTGGGGGGTTTGACATGGGTGGTGGGGTCTGTGTGTGGGGGAGTAGGGTGTTGGCATGGGCCGCGGTCTGGGGGGGGGTTAGCATGGGCGGAGGGGGTCTGTGTGTCAGGGGCTGGCCTGGCTGGGGGTCTGTGGGGGGGGTTGGCATGGACAGGGGGATGTTTGGGGCAGTGGGGGGTTTGATATGAGTGGTGGGGTCTGTGTATTGGTGGGTAAGGTTTTGGTGTGGGCTGGGGTCTGTTGGGGGTGTTGACATGGGCGAGGGGGGGATATGGGAGGGGTTGGCCTGGTTGGGGGTCTGGGAGGGGTTGGCATGGACAGGGGGCTGTTTGTGGGGGGTTTGACATGGGTGGTGGGGTCTGTGTGTTGGGGAGTAGGGTGTTGGCATGGACAGGGGGCTGTTTGTGGGGGGGTTTGATATGGATGATGGGATCTGTGTGTTGGTGGGTAGGGTGTTGGTGTGGGCTGGGGTCTGTTGGGGGGGATTGACATGGGCAGGGGGGTCTGTGTGTTGGTGGGTAGGGTGTTGGTGTGGGCCAGGGTCTGTTGGGGGGATTGACATGGGCAGGGGGGTCTGTGGGTAGGGGGCTGGCGTGGCTGGGGGGTCTGTGTGGGAGGTTTGGCATGGACGAGGGGCTGTTTGTGAAGGTGGGGGGGTAGGGTGTTGACATGGGCCGGGGTCTGTTGCGGGGGTTGACATGGGCTGGGGGGGGATCTGTGGGGGGGTTGGCCTGGCTGGGTGTGTGTTGGCATGGACGACTGTTTGCGGGGGTAGGGGTGGGGAGTAGGGTGTTGGCCCCACCGGGGACATGGGCAGGGCTGAGTCTTTGTGGCCTACGTTGGGAATTGATCAGCCGGGTGAATGAAGTGGCCCCGATCCTGAGGGCCTCACCATTTCAGAAGCCCAGAAGCCAGGGCTGCTGAGTGGAGCAGAGGGGCTGCGGGTCGGGATTGAGGGGCACTGGCAGAGCTGGGGGGTGGGGGTGGGGGGGACAGGGCTGGGCTGGGCTAGCAGGGGCTGCGGGTCAGGAGTGAGGGGCACTGGCAGAGCTGAGGGGTGGGGAGGACAGGGCTGGGCTGGGCTAGCAGGGGCTGCGGGTCAGGAGTGAGGGGCACTGGCAGAGCTGGGGGGTGGGGATGGGGGGGACAGGGCAGGGCTGGGCTAGCAGGGGCTGCGGGTCGGGACTGAGGGGCACTGGCAGAGCTGGGGGTGTCTCTAGCCTGGGGGAGCCGGACGGGGGTGGCCCAGGCTGGGAAGCTTTCCAGTGGCCTTCAGCCCTGCTGCTGAGGACCCCACCCAAGGCCTTTGAGCCCAGGGGAAGGAGCTGCCCAGTGGTGCTAACCAGGTGCTAACTGGGCTGGGATCCACACCCCATGGGGCTGGGCCTGCCATTGTCCAGAGAGTCATGGGCCCTGGGCTCTCTCTGCCTGCAGCCAGCCCTAGAGCAGCTCCCGCGGGCCGCAGGCTCTGCCCCAGCTCGGCCAGGTCCCAGCCCAGGGGCCAGCAGGACCCACAGGTGAGGGGCTGCAGCCAGGTGCTGGCTTTTTGCAAAGGGGGTGGGGGCTGGAAGCTTCCTGGCCTGTTTGAGGGTTGCTGCAGATCCAGCCCCAGAGCCTCGGGGGTCTCCAGAGTGGGGGCTGGGGAGTGTGAGCTGGATGGGAAAGAGATCAGCCCCCCCGCCCCCGCCGGCTGAGAGTTGAGCTGCGCCTTTAAACACTGGGCAAATCCTGGCCTGGGCTGCAGGGGCTGTGGGTCGGGATTGGGGAGAACCGGCAGAACTTGGTAGGGGGGCAGGGCTGGGCTAGCAGGGCCTGCGGGTCGGGAGTGAGGGGCACTGGCAGAGCTGGGGGGTGGGGGTGGGGGGACAGGGCTGGGCTAGCAGGGCCTGTGGGTCGGGAGTGAAGGGCACTGGCAGAGCTGAGAGGTGGGGGTGGGGGAGGCAGGGCTGGGCTAGCAGGGGCTGCGGGTCAGGAGTGAGGGGCACTGGCAGAGCTGGGGGCTGGGGGAGGCAGGGCTGGGCTAGCAGGGGCTGCGGGTCGGGAGTGAGGGGCACTGGCAGAGCTGAGAGGTGGGGGTGGGGGAGGCAGGGCTGGGCTAGCAGGGGCTGCGGGTCAGGAGTGAGGGGCACAGGTAGAGCTGGGGGGTGGGAGTGGGGGTGGGGGAGGCAGGGCTGGGCTGGGCTAGCAGGGGCTGCGGGTCGGGAGTGAGGGGCACTGGCAGAGCTGGGGGGTGGGGGGGCAGGGCTGGGCTAGCAGGGGCTGCGGGTCAGGAGTGAGGGGCACTGGCAGAGCTGGGGGGTGGGGGTGGGGGGACAGGGCTGGGCTAGCAGGGGCTGCGGGTCGGGAGTGAGGGGCACTGGCAGAGCTGGGGGGTGGGAGTGGGGGTGGGGGGGACAGGGCTAGGCTAGCAGGGGCTGCGGGTCGGGAGTGAGGGGCACTGGCAGAGCTGAGGGGTGGGGCCAGGGCCGGACAAGCAGGGGGCTGCGGGTCAGGAGTGAGGCGGGGAGGCCCAGGGCTGCGTTCCCTGGCTTTGCCCCGTGCCACGCCCGCCACAGGGGCTTGTTCAGCAGTTTCCCCCTTGCAGAGCCCGGCTGGGGGCTGGGCAGAGCGAGGCCTCTGGAGGTGCTGCCAGGACTCAGGAGTGTGGGGGTCTCATCCCACGGGGGCAGGATGCTGTTTGAGGAGCTGGACCCCCGGCATGGCCTGTGGCATGAGGACGGCGAAAGCAGCGAGTCGGAGGAGGAAGAGGCCTTGGGGTTGGAGTGGGCAGAGGACAGGGGCTGGTGAGAGCTGGGTCTGGAGGAGATGGGGGTGGGGGGGCTGGGGCAGTAGGATGTGGGCTGCTGGGGGGACTGGGGCAGTAGGATGGGGGCTAGGGGCAATAGGATGGGAGTTGTGGGGGGGCTGGGGGCAGTAGGATGGGGGCTGGCGGGCAGTAGGATGGGGGTGTTGGGGGGGCTGGGGGCAGTAGGATGGGGGCTGCGGTTGCAGGGCTGGGACAGTAGGATGGGGGTTGCAGGGGGCCTGGGGGCAGTAGGATGGGAGCTGCGGGGGGGCTGGGGGCAGTAAGCTGGGGGCCGCGGGGGCAGGGCTGGGACAGTAGGATGAGGGCTGGGGGGCAGTAGGATGGAGGTTGCGGGGGGGCTGGGGGCAGTAGGATGGGGGCTAGGGGCAATAGGATGGGGGTTGCGGGGGGCTGGGGGCAGTAGGATGGGGGTGTTGGGGGGGCTGGGGGCAGTAGGATGGGAGCTGCGGGGAGGCTGGGGGCAGTAGGATGGGGGCTGCGGGGGCAGGGCTGGGACAGTAGGATGGGGGCTGGGAGGCAGTAGGATGGGTGTTGCGGGGGGACTGGGGGCAGTAGGATGGGAGCTGTGGAGGGGCTGGGGCAGTAAGCTGGGGGCTGCGGGGGCGGGGCTGGGACAGTAGGATGGGGGCTGGGGGGCAGTAGGATGGGGGTTGTGGGAGGGCTGGGGGCAGTAGGATGGGAGCTGTGGAGGGGCTGGGGCAGTAAGCTGGGGGCTGCGGGGGCGGGGCTGGGACAGTAGGATGGGGGCTGGGGGGCAGTAGGGTTGGGGGGCTGGGGGCAGTAGGATGGGAGCTGTGGAGGGGCTGGGGCAGTAAGCTGGGGGCTGCGGGGGCGGGGCTGAGACAGTAGGATGGGGGCTGGGGGGCAGTAGGATGGGGGTTGCGGGGGGGCTGGGGGCAGTAGGATGGGGGCTGCGGGGGCAGGGCTGGGACAGTAGGATGGGGGCTGGGGGGCAGTAGGATGGGGGTTGCGGGGGGGCTGGGGGCAGTAGGATGGGAGCTGTGGGAGGGCTGGGGCAGTAAGCTGGGGGCTGCGGGGGCGGGGCTGGGACAGTAGGATGGGGGCTGGGGGGCAGTAGGATGCGGGTTGCAGGGGGGCTGGGGGCAGTAGGACGGCTAGGGGCAATAGGGCGGGGGCTGCGAGGCGTGGGACAGATGGTCCATCAAGCTGAGCAGGTCTCTTCTCCCATCCACAGGCTGCCGGAGGAGCCCAGGGTGGGTCACGGCCTCCCCCATCCGTGTAACAAGTGTACGAGGCCTCGGCCATGTCGCCGGCAGCTCTTCTCCCCGTGCAGGCCCTGGCCCCACGACCCTGCCCCAGGCCAGGGCTCGCTCCCCCGCTGGGCAGGTAGGCTGGCAGCCGGGGGCGTCGGGGTTCATAGATACCAGGCATGTGGGGCTCGTCTCATCCAGTCCCTGTCTGTGCTGGGGGAAGCGGGGTGGGGGGCACAGTAGAGGTCATGGTGCTGCGGGGAGCAGGATGGGGGGCACAGTAGGGGTCACGGTGCTGCGGGGAGCACGGTGGGGGGCACAGTATGGGGTATGGTGCTGTGGGGAGTGGAGTGGGGGGTACAGTAGGGGTCACGGTGCTGTGGGGAGCAGGGTGGGGGGCACAGTATGGGGTATGGTGCTGTGGGGAGTGGAGTGGGGGGCACAGTAGGGGTCACGGTGCTGCGGGGAGCAGGGTGGGGGGCACAGTAGGGGGTATGGTGCTGTGGGGAGTGGAGTGGGGGGTACAGTAGGGGTCACGGTGCTGCGGGGAGCAGGGTGGGGGGCACAGTATGGGGTATGGTGCTGTGGGGAGCAGGGTCGGGGGCTCGGTAGGGGTCACGGTGCTGCAGGGAGCAGGGTGGGGGGCACAGTAGAGGTCATGGTGCTGCGGGGAGCGGAGTGGGGGGTACAGTAGGGGGCACGGTGCTGCGGGGAGCAGGGTGGGGGCCACAGTATGGGGTATGGTGCTGCGGGGAGCACAGTGGGGGGTACAGTAGGGGTCACGGTGCTGCGGGGAGCAGGGTGGGGGGCACGGTATGGTGCTGCGGGGAGCGGAGTGGGGGGTACAGTAGGGGTCACGGTGCTGCGGGGAGCAGGGTGGGGGGCACAGTATGGGGTATGGTGCTGTGGGGAGTGGAGTGGGGGGCACAGTATGGGGTATGGTGCTGCGGGGAGCGGAGTGGGGGGTACAGTAGGGGTCACGGTGCTGCGGGGAGCAGGGTGGGGGGCACAGTATGGGGTATGGTGCTGTGGGGAGTGGAGTGGGGGGTACAGTAGGGGTCACGGTGCTGCGGGGAGCAGGGTGGGGGGCACAGTATGGGGTATGGTGCTGCGGGGAGCGAAGTGGGGGGTACAGTAGGGGTCACGGTGCTGCGGGGAGCAGGGTGGGGGGCACAGTATGGGGTATGGTGCTGTGGGGAGTGGAGTGGGGGGCACAGTAGGGGTCACGGTGCTGCGGGGAGCGCAGTGGGGGTACAGTAGGGGGCGCTCTCCCCTCGCGGTCATTGCTGACCCCAGTGCAGCACTAGAGGAAGCTATGCAGTGGGGTGGGGGCTCTCCCTGCAGACCCATCATTGACTCCAGTTCTCTGGGGCGAGGTGAGAGAGACCCCCTGTATAAATGGTTGTCGGCCTCCACCCCAGAGGCAGCCGCATCCCAGCGCGGGGCTAGAACTGCCAGGCCAGGGAAGTGATCTGCACCGGCGGGTATTTATCAGGTTCCTGAGCACCCACCGGCGCTCATGGGGAATCTCCCCTCTTTCAAGGGCACCTTTCGGGAGCTGGGCTGAACCGTGAGCTGACAGGCACCGATCTCGGGGCTCACCCAGCTGCGCTGTCACGGCTGGCACCAAACCCGACAGCATCTGCGAACCCGGCTGCCTACAGGAGCTCCTGGGAGCCTGGGACGGTAACGGGGGCTCTGTGAATAAGGGCGAGTCAGAAACAGGGCTCTGCAGCCTCCTGGGCCCAGCGGGGGCCTGCGGGTCGGGAGTGAGGGACACCGCAGAGTGGTGGGGGCAGCCCAGGACTGGGACAGGAGGGGGCTGTGGGTTGGAGTGAGGGGCGCTGTCAAAGCTGGCAGGGGGCTGTGAGTTAGGAGTGAGGGGCACTGGCAGAGCTGGGGAGCGGGGGGGGACGGACAGGCCTGGGCTAGCAGGGACTGTGGGTTGGGAGTGAGGGGCACCAGCAGGGCTGGGTGGGGGGAGGACAGGCCTGGGCTAGCAGGGACTGTGGGTCGGGAGTGAGGGGCACCAGCAGGGCTGGGTGTGGGAAGGACAGGCCTGGGCTGGCAGGGACTGTGGGTCGGGAGTGAGGGGCACTGTCAGAGCTGGGGGGTGGGAGTGGGGGGGACAGACCTGGGCTAGCAGGGACTGTGGGTCGGGAGTGAGGGGCACTGGCAGAGTTGGGGGTGCTGCTTGTCTGAGCTCTCTGGTCTCCCCTCTGCAGGGTCACTCGCTCTCCACCCGGACACTCTCCCATCCCTCCTTCTACCCCTACTACGTGGCTTTGTCTCGACCCACACCAGGGACCCATCCAGTGCCCCACGGGGACCGGCCCCAGGGCTCTGGCCTGCAGGGGAGCCCAGCCATTGAATCAGGTAGGAGGCCAAGTGGAGTATGCGAGGGGAAGGGAATCTCCCTCTCTGTGGCTGGTTCAGCCCTGGGTCCTGTGGGGAAGGGCAGGGGTCTGTGAGGGAGGGAGAGACACCTTCCCCCCGCCCACAACTCACCTTCCCCCTCTCTCTCTGCTCCAGGTCTCCTGCTTCCCATTAGTTCCAGTGAATTCTTCTACACGGATCCCCTGATGCCCCCAGGGCACCGAGTCTACAACTACCTCTCCCACCCCTCCCAGCAGGTACGGTGCCCACAGGGCAGAGCAGGTGGGTCCCCTCTCCCCAGCATTGGCCAAAAATGGTGGCTTGGATGTCTTAAGACCCCATCATATCATGTGGGAGGCAGTTCCGCAGGTTAACCCTATATATTATCCTGCCCCAGGGATTACACAGGGTTAAAATCTAATAACAGCAGGTGGCTGGGACTTCCCCTGCTGCAATGAGTCCCACAGGTTAGTATCACACAGCAGGCACTTCTGCAGCTCAACCACAATAGTAGACTGTTCACTTGGCTCCCATGGGTTAAATTTCATATTAGTAATGTGGCAGGGAGTTCCACAGGTTAACCCTACTACTAGGTTCTGCTAGAGTGCCTCGGGGGTGTCGGTAGTTAACCCTCCCCACAGTATCATGTGGCAGGGAGTTCTGTAGGTAACTTTTCCCCTCACCCAGGTAAACAACCTCCCTCTTGTCTGTTCCCTCCAGGTCTGTCAGAGTCTCCGTCTCAACACCCCAGACCCCATCATGTCGGTCCGTGAGGCCTCTCCTCCTCCCTGCCCGCTGCCCCCCAGTGGCATGAAATGGCTCTCGCAGGCAGAGTACAATGCAGTCAGTGCCCTGCTGGAGCTGCCATATGAGGAGCTGGCCTGCAGCCCCAGGGAGGGCTCGCCCAGGACCCAGCTCCTCCTGTCAGCTGTGGAACCGGAGTACAGCCGGGTGGTCACCCAGGAGGCCGTTAATGCCCTGCTCAGCCTGCACAGCTCCCCAGACACACTGGGGGAGCCCCTGGGGGGCACTGAACCCCCAGCACTTCACCATGGCCTTGGGTCTGTCATGCTAGGCACCTTCTTCCCCCATGGGGCTTCAGGGGCAGCATCAGTTTAATTCTCACACCCCCTTTCTCCAGTGATGGGCAGTTCCAAAGGTCAGGGCTGCCCGTAACGCGGTGGGGGGTCCTGAAAGCCGGCCCTCCCCTAATCACCTACCTCAGGGTTCTTTACGGAAGTTAAACCCGAGCCGCATCATGTAGCAGGGAGTTCCACTGGCTAAGTTTCAGTTGCCTTCTCAGCGAGTTTTCCACAGGCTAAAATGCAGCCTAATATCCTGTGGCAGGGAATTCAGCAGGTTATCCTGCCTATTTGCCTGCCCGATGGTCTGTCCAAGGTTTACAGCCCGGTCAAATATCGTGTAGCAGGAACTTCCCAAGACCACGTGGCAGGAAGTCTCTCAGACCATCAGCCTGCCTTTGGGAGTTTTCTGTGGGTTAATCCCAGTCACGCATCCTTTGGCAGGGAGTCCCACAGGTTACCCCTTGATTACCTGTTTCAGGAATTAAATCCCTGACATAATATCCCTGGGTACCTCAGTTCAACTCTGCTACCATCCTAAAGCAGGGAGTCCTGCCGGTTCACCATACCATGGGTTAAACCTGTGGCAGGGAGTTCCACAGGTAAACCCAGCTGACAGCCTGGCAAAGGGCTTTTTCAACAGGCCCATGCTGCTGTTACCCTGCAGCAGGTAGTTCTACAGGTTGACCCCAGTAACACACCCGCCGTGTGTCATTTGGCCGTATGGGGAAGAGTCAGGTTTGACAATGCAAAGGGACGATTTTGAGCCTCTTTGCTGTGGAACAGGGTCGTCACCAGTGGAGTTATTTGTAACTTTTTCTGTTCCGTTTCTTTAATGTTAATAAATGAGAGTCCCAGAGGGATGGAAAACGCGGTTTGTGGGTTAGAAAACAATGTGCTATGTCTTTAAATCCAGTTCTGAGCCAGCCCCAGGGCGGGGGACTAGCTGGCTCAGGGAGGCAGGGAACGGGACACGGGGCCTTTCCCCTCTAGGGGCATCGGCTCCCCTCTGGCCCCAGGGCTGGAGACTGGCTGGCTCAGGGAGGCAGGGAACGGGACACGGAGCCTTTCCCCTCTAGGGGCATTGGCTCCCCTCTGGCCCAACGGTGGGGGCCTGGCTGGCTCAGGAGGCTCAGAGGATCTAGCCCAGTTAGCAGCCTCCCCTCCCTGCTGCCCTGAAGTGTCACAATCCTCAGTGCTGGGGCTGGAGGGGATTGAACATTTTCTTCCTGACCTCTGTGGTGGGTCCTGGAACATGAGGGCGAATCCCCCATCCCCAGCTACAAGGACTCGGGGACAGGACTCCACCTCCCAAAGCTCTTTATTGCAATCAGCCCAGAAAGGGGGGGTCCCAGCCAGCCAGCTCCCAGCTCAGGGTCCTGGCTGGCTCAGGGGTCCTTGTCAACACTGGGCAGATCGCCGCCTCTCCCGGCACTGTAGCCTCCTCCCCATCTTCTCCATCACGGCGTCCAGAAGGTGCAACACATCAGCCAGCGCAGCATTGCCGGAGCCTGTGGAGCCGTGTCCATCTGCCCTGGGTGTGACCTGGGGCTGGGGAGGAGACAAAAACAGGAGGAAGGGGGCTGTGGATCAGCCCCTGCAGCTTCCCGATCCCTGGGATTGAACCTCTATGCGGAGGGCAGATGCACAGCTTAACCCCACTAGCAAGGAGGCTGAGCCCTGTCCGATCCCAGTACTATCATGTGGTGGGTAGTCCCACAGGCTAACCCCAATAATAAACTAACAGCAGGGAGTTTGGACTATCAGTGTGGCACCCGTCACATCATTCCCCGTCCCTTGGGCACTAAACTCCCCCACTTCTCAACAGCCCACGGGCATGTACTCCAGGCTGGCAACAAGGAATTCCCTGTGTTAATTCTTTTTATAAGCCACTAGCAGGGTGTCCCCAAATATATCCCCCAGCCAGGACTTCCATTTAGCCATACTAATAGCCCAGTGGCAGGGAGTTTCGCAGGTTAACCACCCCACTAACCCTCTGCCAGGTAGTCCCTCAGGTTAACCCCACTAATTACTAAGTGGTAGGCAGCCATGTGGGAGAAACTCTCTAATGGCAGGGAGTCCCACAGGTTAACCCCCTAATAGCCCATTGGCAGGGAGTCCCACAGGTTAACCCCCAATAACCCATTGGCAGGGAGTCCCACAGGTTAACCCCACTAATGACCAAGTTTAAGAGGTGGGATCTCAAAGGCACCAACAGGTCTCCAAGGCAGGTCTCCAGGCACCTCCATGCTGCCACCCAATGGCAGCTGTAACCAGGTCATGCTCAACTCCCCATGACCCATTACAGACAGACCATGGGAAGTCCCACCTGCCTCAAGGGGTCTGAGGCAGCAGCTTTGTGGTTCCTGATTGGCTCCCTGGCCTATAATACCCCAGAAAGGGTGAAGCGAACAGTGTGGGTCTGTTGTAGCCACCACCACTGTCCCGGCTCCTGAACTGGCTTTGACCACATTTCCTGACCCGGACCCTAAAACCTGACTTGAACTCTGACGCTTGGTATCGATCCTGGCTTGCAACCTGCCTACAACTCCACTGCTACTCCCGGCCTCAAGTTGGAGCCTGCTGCCCTTGTCGGGATGCTAACACCAGGTGGCAGGGAGTCTAGCAGGAGAACCCCTACAGGAGGCCAGTGACAGGAAGTCCCACAGCTTAACCTAGTACTATCAGACCACGGGCAGGGAGTCTTGTAGGCTAATCCTATTAATAATCCAGTGGCAGGGAGTCCCAGAGAGAACATCTCAAACTATTAACCCAGTGGCAGGGAGTTCCAGAGGGTACACCCCACTAACAATCCAGTGGTGCAGAGTCCCACAGAGAACATCTCCACTAATAATCCAGTGGCAGGGAGTTCCACAGGGTACACCCCACTAACAATCCAGTGGTGGGGAGTCCCATGGGCTCACCCAATTAAACCCCGTCCCTGACTTACTTTCTCTGGAGAGTGGCCCCATCGGGGGAGCAGGATTGTGATGGTCAATGCACCCAGTACCAGGGTGAGGGCCAGGGACCAATAGGCCAGCCCAGGCCAGCCCAGGGCCCCTGCTGCGATCCCCAGGGATGGCTGCGATTGCACAGGGGTCTCTCCTGGGGCTGGCTCCATCCCCACTTGGTACCACATGGGACGCTGCCCATAGGTCCCGCCCCATAGACCCCACCAGTGCGCACTCAGCAGCAGGCAGAGCTCCCCCTGGCCCATGGCTCAGCCGCCCACACCTGGGACCAGGACCTGGGGTGGCGGTTCCGAGCCAGGTTCTGGAACCTCCAGTTGCTCAGTGATACGCAAATAGCAGTGACCTCAACGGCGATGGGGGGGGCTGCGGGTGGGACAGAGGGGCACTGGGGGACGGGGAGCCCGGGGCTGGGCTAGCAGGGGCCTTCCACTTTGGTCAAGCTGATAGGCTCATCTTTACAAACTTCACACACCCACCAAAAATCCACCGGTTCCCTCCTCCGTTAGGGCTTTAACCTGGTTAAACAGAGACAACTACTCAGGGCCGTACGCCCCCCCACCCCAACCCTCTCACAAATCTCCCTGGTAGTTACAGATGACACAGCACGGGCCCATTCATAACTTGACCGAACAAAGCTTTAATATCATTCCCAATACGAAGAGCTGTAGGCAACAATTTTCTTACACCAGCTATAATAGGGGTTCTCAAACTGGGGGTCGGGACCCCTCAGCGGGTCTCAAGGTTATTACATGGGGGGTCAGGAGCTGTCAGCCTCCACCCCAAACCCTGCTTTGCAGCCAGCATTTATAATGGCATTAAATATATCAAAAAGTGTTTTCAATTTATGGGGTGGGGGTCACGCACAGAGGCTTGCTGTGTGAAAGGAGTCACCAGCACAAAAGTTTGAGAACCCCTGAGCTCTGGAACTGCTCCCTACGAAGCCAGGCAGGGCTCTGGGGGAGCCTCCTCTCTCGGAGCAGACTGTCTCCAGGGCAAGAAGCTCACACGTTCCTGGGGCTGACCTCGGATCCATTCAGCATCCCCTGCCCCACCCTGTGCTTCCCCCGGCATGTCCCCCTGGGTGTAGGCTCCTGGGGAAGCCAGAGGGTCCTGCACCCCAACTCTGCAGTCAGACGTGACTCTCAGCCAGTCGGTAAAACAGAAGGTTTATTAGTTGACAGGGACACAGCGTAGAACAGAACTTGTTAACAGAAATCAGTGACTTTCAGCCAAGTCCATCCTGGGGAGTCCTGGGCCAGAAACCCTGGACTCCCCCTCTTTCAGTCCTCCTCCCAGCTTCCAGTGACCCGACCTCAGATACTCCCCATCCCCATTGCTCCTCCTCCTTGGCTTTGTCTCAGGCAAAGCGTCGCCTATTCATCACCTCCTTGCATCCCCCTCCCGGGTCTCAGATTATGAAGGGCACAGGCCATACCACACAGGTCTGTCGCATCTTACGCTGGGGTTACGTTCCGCAGTCAGCACGTAAAGCGAAAATCACGTGTAGTCAAAATTACATTGAGTGGAACGGCAGGCGGAATCGCCCACGCTACAGAAACGGTGTTTAAATTGCTATTTTTCTCTTTTTTGTTGTTTTTTTTCTTGTTTTTGCCGACTGTGTAAAGCTGAAATCGTGCATGTTAAATGCGCCTAAGATGCGACCAACCTGCATGTGTAGGCAGCTGGAGCAGCCTCACCTGCCCCAGAGGTCTCAGGCAGTCTCACACACACCCCTTCCCACCACTGAGGTATTGGTGCAGCACACAGGGAAACTGAGGCACACACAGTATTCATGCAAAACAGTAAAACACACATAGGCTCAACAGTAAGAGTCACATATACATACCAAGGGAAAATCCCCACTCGGTCACACCATTCCATTCAAGGTGGGTTCTAGGTAAAGGCACGCTCACAGTAAACTCATAGAGGATCACAATGTTCACACGATCATCTGGTAAATAATCTTTCTCTCTGACAAGATCTGCTTCAACTAGAATGAGGTTAGAAGCTGTAACTTGCCCTAAACACCTTTTACCACTGATTTTTACACTCAAGGAATTTTCTATTACAATCCCCATACATAACATTGGCACAAGGTATAGGGGTACCTCCTTCAGAGCTTATAGTAACAGCATTTCCATAAAAGGTGCCCGTGTTGGGGGGTATTTGGTTACCCTCTTTCTGATCAAAGTTCTTTAGCAGATTTTTTAGTTAACACCTGGACTAGCTACTGCCTCAGCTATGGAGTAAATTCTTCCAAACCTTCCGGGATTCATAGAAATAATGAACCAAAATGACAAAGAAACTTTAATAACAAAAGGGATAACGCACATTGAGCTCAAAGACAAGGCACGCGGGATCCTTTAAAGAAAAGAACAAGAATGTTCATGTTTACCTGGCAATTTATAGTCCATCGTGAGAACCAAGACCAGAAATATGTCACCAAGGAACTTCCAAGCTTTCTCAGTTACTACCTGTCATAAACAGATGGTTACGGGTTAATGCTTCTTTTACCTGTAAAGGGTTAAGAAGTTCACCTTGCCCAGCTGACACCTCACCAGAGAAACCAATGGGGGAACATGATGTTTCACAAGGAAGGAGAGAAGTTCGCTTTGTCTAGTTCAGTTTCAATTTTGGCCCGAGTGGAAAAGATCAAGGAACCAGCCTCCTATTGGAGTAGAGAGTATTAGAAAAGAAATAAATAGCGTTATGTTTATTTTCTTTTGTGACTTTGTCTTTTTGCATTAGAGGGATAATCAAATTGGGGATTCTTTTGTGTACTAAGGTTTTGCCCAGGGGAACATCCTTTGTGGTTTTGGGATCTGTTGTCTGTGAGATCAGCTTGTATGCTAGCTCCCAGAGGTTTTTCTTTTCTTTTCTTTAATTAAAAGCCTTTTTTTAAAGAACCTGATTGATTTTTCCTTGTTTTTAGATCCAAGGGGATTGGATCTGGACTCACCAGGGATTGGTGGGGGAAAGGGATGGGGAATGAGTAATTCTTCCTTGTTTTAAGATCCGAGGGGTTTGGATCAGTGTTCACCAGGGAATTGGTGGAGGAGTCTCTCAGGGCTACCCACGGAGGGAAAGGTTTTTGTGGGTGGAGACAGAGTTTCCCAAATGACTCATAACACTGGTCTACAATTTTTGAGAAGTCGTCTGCTTCAGAGATAAAATGTGATATTTATTATGTATTTTGATGTGCTGAATTCAAACATGACAATTAAAACAACTGATTGGCTACTGTTTCGAAGATATTTAAGTTTTTACATTTTATGTCTATGTATATCGTGTAGATACTAGAGTTTTAATCATAAATTGTAAACTTAGGTCTTTTCATGTTTATGTTTGCTTTACATGATAATATTTCATCTGTCCTGTTTATGTAACACTTTAAAAATCAGCAAAAGGGTTATATAAATAAAATTTATTATGAAACAAAAGGCAAAAAACTATTCTGTACATAGTTTAGTCCTATTCAGTGTCTACTCGGCGCTTCTTGGCTTGTCTCTTGTATTCATTAAATGGAGCCTCTCTTGTCACTGTCCAGCAATAGTCTGCAAGCATTGATGGGCTCCATTTGCCCTGATAGCCTGCCAGGAGATTCCACTGCTGTAGTCTGGAGCCCAACAGCTCTGCCTTACTCTTGGGTAGTTCCAAATCCCTGACAAGGTCATTCAGTTCACCTTGTGTTATGAGGTGTGGTTCAGAGGAGGAGGATGGGAGAAAATGTGGGTCCTGTGACATTGATGGTTCAGGACCAGAAGTTTCATCCTCTTCCTCGTCTGACTCAAGTGGGAATGATTCTGGTGCATCAGGAACCGGCAGGCCTTCTCCGTGGGGTACTGGGCATATAGCTGATGGAATGTTTGGATAATGCACAGTCCACTTTTTCTTCTTTGACACACCTTTCCCAACTGGAGGCATCATGCAGAAGTAACAATTGCTGGTATGATCTATTGGCTCTCTCCAAATCATTGGCACTGCAAAAGGCATAGATTTCCTTTTCCTGTTCAACCACTGGCGAAGATTTGTTGCACAAGTGTTGCAGCATATGTGTGGGGCCCACCTCTTGTCCTGATCTCCAATTTTGCAGCCAAAAGAAAGGTGATAGGCTTTCTTAACCATAGTGGTTATACTGCGCTTTTGTGATGCAAAAGTCACTTCACCACAAACATAGCAGAAGTTATCTGCACTGTTCACACAAGTACGAGGCATCTCTGCTCACTTTGGCTAAACAGAAATGAGTCCCTTTGCAAAATCAAACACTGACAAATAAGAGAGCACGACACTGTATGATTTCTCGAGCTGATATAGGGCAATTTGTTCAGCAGAATGATGTAAGCTTCATTATGATTGCATCATTCATGACTTCTAAGAATAACATGATGCAATTCATATCATGTATGATGCAATACCAGCTTCAGATTGCATCATTCATTGTTTTGCCTAAAAAGCAAGTACTGTCCAAACCCAGTCATAGATTTATTCATAGATCCAGTCAAAGATGTATTTTAGTCATTTCTGGTTTAAATTAAGATCCCTTCCCTTTATAACTCACTTATCCTCCGCCATTCCCAAGTCAAGGGTTGTATATACTGACCCAATAGCATATCTTGAAAACTAGAGCCAATCGACAATTTTAAGGATCATTTTCGTTCTCAGTGACCCAGAATTAGTAAAGTTGGGCTACATTTATTTCAGAAGCATTTTGGCTGTAGAGCAGTGTAATCAGCTGTTCTAAACAATTTGGGTGGTGGCAGCAACCAGATCTAAGATGGTAATTAAGATTAGGGGTTCTCATGCTATGACACTATCCATAGTCAGGGCTGCCGAGAGTGGTTTCGGGCCCCGGTGAAATTTTTTTTCAGGCCTCCCAGCAAGGGCAGTCCGGCTAAACAGGGCCGACGAAGCCAGGGAAGCCGGTTTCCTGGCCCCCTTCTGGACCGCTGGGTCCCGGTGATTTGTACCGGCTTCCCCCGCTCTCATCAGCCCTGCCCATAGTGGGACAAATCTGGAGCAATCCTAAACAGGGACAAAATCAGGACAGCAGTTTGCAAGAAACCCACTGAACCCCCTTTCGCAGTTCCAATGTCAGCAGAGATTTCAGGGTATTTTAGTGTAATTTACTGATTTACAGAAAGTTCTTGAGTCCTGTTTCCTTGAACAGAGCTGGTCACACCCCTGACTGACACAGTTATACTGACCTGATTTCCTAGCAGAGACCTGACCTATGTATCTTTGTGGATTGAAGCCAGAAGTGGTGTGCCGAGTCTTCATTTATTCACTCTAATTTAAGGTTTCGCGTGCCAGTCATACATTTTAATGTTTTTAGAAAGTCTCTTTCCATAAGTCTATAATATATAACTAAACTATTGTTGTATGTAAAGTAACTAAGGTTTTTAAAATGTTTAAGAAGCTTCATTTAAAATTAAATTAAAATGCAGAGTCCCCAGGATGGGTGGCCAGGACCCGGGCATGTGAGTGCCACTGAAAATCAGCTTGTGTGCCGCCTTTGGCACGCATGTCATAGGTTGTCTACCCCTGATCTAGGCTAAATTACCCATGGGCAAGTCCCTCTTGAAGAGGCCTTAGCTAAAGCACCAAAAAGTCTCTCTTGGGTTTCTCTGGGACCCTGCTTAAAATACTGTTTTCTTTTCCTGTGTCAGCCTCTGGACTTTTTCACTTGAGGAACTTTCAATGCAAAGCTGCTCACCTTGGATCCATGAACTCAAAAGATGGCCTGCTCATTACCCAGCTTTCTGTGCAGCTGCTCTGCAATGGAAAGAAAACTCAGAAACGATTTGATTGCTCAGGGGGAAAAGGAAGCTTTACCACACACAGCGTGCTTTAATACCCAGTGCCCTGAATGACTGTCCATGCAGCTCCTGCATGGAGTAACTGGAACTCTGCATTGGCGCAGTTTCATGGTGAGTGCTTATACATCAGTGACTCACCCCTAGACCTCAGCATCTCTTGCTATAGCCATTTGGTATATGGGAGAGAGAATTTAACATCATTTTTCCAATCTTTGAGTTTTGGGTAGTTAAACTATCATGTTCAGGAAGGGCAGCGACCAGCTTGGCAGTGTTGTGTGGCCACAACCTTAGCAAAGCTTTTTCTTTAAGGACAGCACGAGCCCTAGAGAGTAGAAGAAATACATCACCTAGTAATGCCCACACTCCCATCGTATGAATGTTCAGGCTTTTTCCTAGAAGTGTTTTGGTCGGTGAGGAATCGAATGCCCTGGTTCTACCCAAGCAGGTCTCAACAAGACAATAACAGCACGTCAAAACGAGAAGAACACCAAGCAGAAAATAACTTTACATTTATTGAAAATTGTTTGTTTACTATAAATGTGAGGACATCGTCTACATAGGCCTGATTATTTAATAATCAGAAAAGGAACCAGGGACCCAATTTGTGCAATGTGTCATTTGTAAAGACTTTTAAATGGCTCCACTTATGATGAACTACTGCGTTACATGAATGACACTGTCGCTTTCATGCCTGGGTCCCTATCTATCAGGGTCTGACCCTAGAGGCTGCCAGAGTCCTCCTTGATCATAGAGGGGAGTGAAAAACAGACTACACAAGCCGTAAGGCAAGGAAATTGCCTTTTCTATCTCAATCACGCCCTGTTCTCTCTGGTTTGACAGTACAAAGATTGTAGCATTTAAGGTCACAGAGACGGCACAGTAGACAGTCTGCAGGATGACAATAGTCCTCCAGCGTCAGAGTGACTGGGGTGTGCGAGGCTAGAGGGAGTGAATACAACCAATTAAGGAAAAGGCCAAGGGGAAACCCATGACTGCCTTCAAAAATGACAGCAAGGAAATTAAAAGGAAATAAACAAGGAATAAATATGCTTCATTTGCAATAAGTAAAAGTCAGGCTGAAAAGGAGCTGAGAGAGAATTTCCATAACATCAGTCACATTTTAAAAAACTCCCTCTCCCCTCTCGCATTCTCTTTTCTTCCCCCTTTTCTTTCATTTGATTCGGTTTTACACACCATTTTCTCTGGCCCTTGTTTTCCATCCCTGTTTATTTCCCTGCGTTCCCCTCAGTCTCCTCTGTTCCTGATCACAGATCTCTCCAGCTCACGTTGCCAGTTCTCTGCCCTGAGTTTATCTTCTCACCTCTTGTTGCCCCCTGAGCTTTCCAAGTCTCACAATTTTTTTGCTTTCACTCTTCACTTTAGCCTCCCTCCACTCTCCCGGCGCGTCTTTGTTTATTCACTTTTATTTTTCTTTTCTCTTTCAGAAAACCCCAAACTCTTTCCCACCCTAGCATCCCTTTCCTTGAGGGCATGGAGGTCACATGCTTCAGTCACTGGCTCTCCTTCTCCCAGGCTCCCTGCTGGTGCGGTGCCTCCATCTTGTCCCCAAGGACTCAAACCCTAATTAATTAACTAACTCTGTGTCTCTGCCACCTCCAGCTTCCTGACAGCTTCCTGTCCCCTGCCAAGCTATTAATTCTTTCCCCAGGCCCATCACTTCAGCCTCCTGTCTCTCCATCAGTTCTGCCCCCACTGCCCCCACATCTGCCCCTCAGGGCCCATTTGCTCCTCCTGCTGATCCAGGGGTTCTTCACCCCTCCCTCTTCCCATCCCTGGGGCTGCAGGGAGGGAGGGGAAGGGTTCCCAGGTGTCCCAGAGATGAGGTATCAGGGGTTGGGTAGACAGGACTCCTCCAGGCTCATAAAGATGAGTCAGGAAGCTAGATAGTTGAGAGTCGCCCAGATGCTGGGATGATGGTGGCTAGAGAAGCCCCCGCTTTTGTTTTAAATTCTCAGAGGGCTACTCCCCTGATATCTCAGTGACACAATCTGACCCAGGGTCCCCAGAACCACAGAGGCCAGTGACAAACAGGCAGTACAATCCATGGGGCAATGAGATTGATTTCTCTGCCTCAATCGCTCCCTGATCGCTGTAGTTTGACCGTCCAGACCTGAGACCCCAGGAGCCTGCAAGAAGACTAGTGTCCTCCCGGGTCATGGGGACTAGTATGTGTGAGGCTAGAGAGGCTGATTTCAGTATTCAGTGGAATATTCCCCATGTGTCTCAGGGGCACAGTCTGAACTGGGTTTCCAACCCCACTGAGAGCCAGGGGCGGATTCTCTCCCCATTGAAAGATGCTGGTGGGAAAGTAAAGATCGGGGTCTCGTTATCAGCATCAAAAAATGTCACCTGCCCCCATTCATAGTGCAGTGAAACCCGGATCCTCCTGGGGACCCAGCTCAGGGGCAGGGGGGTCACAGGGGAGGTGAGAGCCTGGTACTGACCCCACCAGCACTGCTCCACTGCCCAGATCCCTCCCTCAGGGTTATAACTGACCCCTTCCTTCCTCTTCACAGACTCTCTGGCCACCTCCACAGCCCAGAATAATCCATCCCCCGCCTCCACCTCCCAGGAGTGTCTCCCTGAGGTGAATCCCTCATAGCCCAGCACACAGGGATCAGAGTCAAATCTCTCAGGATTGTCGGGCAGATCCTGCCATGTGTCTCCCCATCTCACACTTTTCCAATCCTCAGACAGAATGAGTTTGGGATGAGGCGTGTCTGGATCTAGAGTCACATTCACTAGGGAGAGAGAGAGAGAAAGAATCAGAGCATTAGAAGCAGAGCTCAGCCTTAGAGGAGTCTGGGACCATGTCTGATGGTCCCCAGCAGACCCACTCTGACTGGGACATTCCAGGATCCCTGGAAGGTGCTTCTATCCTGGGGACCTGAGACTGAACAGAGATGTCACTGGCATTCCTCAGTCGTATAATGGAAACCACTTCTGCACCTTCTTCTTCCATTTTAGAGACTGCAGCTTTTAATTAGGGGGGTTCAGAGGAGGCAGGTACCAACTTGGAATCCCAGAGGGAAGTTCCCTCCCGTAAATGCATCCTCCACTCCCAGGCCAGGGAGCAAAGATGAACATGCAGGACTGGGAAGGGAGCCAATGAATCAAGGCCAGTGAGCAGGAAGTGGCATTAGATGGGGCAGCCCCTTTCTCTGCCCAGAGAGAAGAGAGGACTGGAACTGGTAGCATTAGACAAACAGCATCTTCCCAATCCACAAAGCAGCTTCAATGAGAGAGCCAAGTCCTGCCCAAAGGAAAGGTGGGATGCTGGAGAAGAGCCTTGGGGAGAGTCTCTCCCCCAGGTGGAAAGGGGAAGGACGTGACAGCCATGAGGAGAGAGATCTCTCTACTGATCTCCCTGAATGTAATGTTAGACAGATATGCCAATGTCAGTACAAATGACCAGGTCACAATTAAGGAGATTCGGGTGCTGGCCAATGAGAGTGAGTCTGGTTATTGGTGTGTGGGAGAGTTGTTTTCATGGGATTTTCAGTTAATCGAAGGAAAGTCTCCACCAGAGCTTACCCATTGGCTGAGTGACCAGAGATCCCCCCTTCCCTGCCCTAGCTCCGATGGCAAAGAGTCTGGAGAGGAAAAGGGTCGAAGAGATTAGGGTGCATGATCTCTGAGTTGTAACGCCATCCTGGGGAGCTGCCTCTCTGGCCTGAGTGAATCATAGAAGATTAGGGTTGGAAGAGACGTCAGGAGGTCATCTAGTCCAACCCCCTGCTTGAAGCAGGACTAACCCCAGCTAAATCATCCCAGCCAGGGCTTCATCAAGCCTGACCTTAAAAACCTCTAAGGCTGGAGATTCCACCTCCTCCCTAGGTAACCCATTCCAGTGCTTCACCACCCTCCTAGTGAAATAGTGTTTCCTAATATTTGGCCTTCCTGATTACACCCCTGCATGCTCAAGCAATATTTTATACTCCTACCTAGTCATTTGTCCAAGTTTCCACTTATAAGCTTCCTTTTTGTGTTTAAGATCGCAGAAGAGTTCACTGTTAAGCCAAGATGGTCACTTGCCATATTTGCTATTCTTTTTGCACATTGGGATGGTTTGTTCCTGTGCCCTCAATAAGGCTTCTTTAAAATACAGCCAGCTCTCCTGGACTCCTTTCCCCCTCATGTTAGCTTCCCAGGGGATCCTGCCCATCAGTTCCCAGAAGGAGTCAAAGTCTGCTTTTCTGAAGTCCAGGGTACATATTTTGCTACTCTCCATTCTTCCTTTTGTCAGGATCCTGAACTCGACTATCTCATGGTCACTTCCTCCTAGGCTGCCACCTGCTTCTACTTCCCCTACAAATTCTCCCTTGTTTGTAAGCAGCAGATCAAGAGGAGCATGGCCCCTGGTTGGTTCCTCCAGCACTTCCACCAGGAAGTTGTCCCTAACACACTCCAAAAACTTCCTGGATTGTCTGTGCATTGCTGTATTGCTCTCCCAGCAAATGTCAGGGTGATTGAAGTCCTCCATGAGAACTAAGGACTGTGATCTGGAAACTTCTCTTTCCTCATCTATCTCATCCTCCTGGTCTGGAGGTCTATAGCACATTCCTACCACGACATCGCCCTTGCTCTCACCTCTAAACTTAACCCCAAAACTCTGAACAGGTTTTTCTCCAGTTTCATCCTGGAGCTCTGAGCAACCATACTGCTCTTTTACATACAGTGCAACTCATCTACCTTTTCTCCCCTGCCTGTCCTTCCTGAACAGTTTATACCCATCCATGACAGTGCTTAAGTCATGCGAACTGCCCCACCAAGTTTCTGTTATTCCAGTCACATCGTAGTTCCTTGACTCTGCCAGGACTTCCAATTCTTCCTGCTTGTTTCCCAGGCTTCTTGCGTTAGTGTACATGCACCTAACATAACTAGCCAATTGCCCTACTTTAACAGTACGAATCAGGAAGCCTCCCCTGTTGCACCCTCCTTGCGTTTGCTCCCAGTATCCCACTTCCGGGAAGGAGAGGTAGCTACGCTGGAGGATAGGAATAGGATACAGAGGGACCTAGACAAATTAGAGGATTGGGCCAAAAGAAATCTGATGAGGTCAACAAGGACAAGTGCAGAGTCCTGCACTTAGGATGGAAGAATCCCATGCACTGCTACCGGCTGGGAACCGAATGGCTAAGTAGCAGTTCTGCAGAAACAGACCTAGGGGTTACGGTGTACGAGAAGCTGGATATGAGTCAGCAGTGTGCCCTTGCTGCCAAGAAGGCTAACGGCATATTGGGCTGCATTAGTAGGAGCATTGCCAGCAGATCGAGGGACGTGATCATTCCCCTCTATTCGACATTGGTGAGGCCTCATCTGGAGTAGTGTGTCCAGTTTTGAGCCCCACACTACAAGAAGGATGTGGAAAAATTGGAAAGAGTCTACCTGTGAAGATGTTCTTCTCTCTCTTCATTAGGTGGATCCCATCTCTTCCTAGCAATCCTTCCTGGAACGACATCCCATGGTCAAAGAATCCAAAGCCCTCTCTCCAATTCCACCTGCGTAACCATGCATTTACCTCCACAATTCGATGGTCCCTACCTGGGCCTTTTCCTTCTCCAGGACCGATGGACGAGAACACGACTTGCACCTCAAACTCCTTTATCCTTCTTCCCAGAGCCATGTAGTGTGCAGTGACCTGATCAAGGTCATTCTTGGCTGTATCATTGGTGTCCACATGGAGAAGTAGGAAGGGATAGCGGTCCAAGGGCTTGTTCAGTTTCGGCAGACATTCCATCACATCCTGAATTCTAGCTCCAGGCAAGCAGCACACTTCTCGAGTCTCCCGGTCTGGATGGCAGATGGATGACTCCGTCCCCCTTAGGAGGGAGTCCCTGACCACCACCACCCATCTCCTCCTCTTGGGAGTGGTGGTTATGGAACCCCCATCCCTAGGACAATGCATCTCATGCTTTCTGGTCGATGAGGTCTCCTTCCCTCCAATAACTCTTCCAAGTCATTCTCTGCCATAGTACCCATGTAGAGAGCCTGAAAATGGCTTCTTACCTCTATCTGCATTGGGGGTGCATTGGGTTCTCCTCCTGGAGGTCACCTGCTGCCAACTTTCTTTCCCATTCTACACTGCCCTCTCCGATTCTTCAGCATGCTGCACCTGCCGTACCAAATGCTGGCTTCTATCCAGAAAGTTTTCTTTTTCTCTGATGCAACACAGGTTTGATACTTGGCAGCTGAATGCATGAGGCCAAGCAGAGATGCCCAGGCAGTTCCTCCCCCTGGCTGTTGGAGCTGCTGTGGTGGTTTCAGAAACTGCTTCTCTCCCTGTTTCCTGGCTGCATCTTCCTGCTGGGGCTGATCCTCTCTCAGGATTAGAGGAAGGTCAAAACCTGAAGTTGCAGTGAGGGGAATAAGAAGAGGGAGGCGACAGATATAAACCCTGGGGGGAAGCACACCCTGAGCCCATCCTGGCAGCTCTTCTCACTAGGCTGGGAGAAGTGAAGGGAAGGAGATATTAGAGAAGAACCTCTCAAGGCCAGAGAGTGGTGAAGAGGAGGTGGCCTTGGGAGGGGTAGCTCCTTCCCCAGCGAGAGAGGTGCCAGCATCAGAGGGAGGAGTGAGCAGGTCAAAGGGGTGAGCTCAGCCCAGCCCTGCTGAAAAGAAAAGCAGGATGTTGGTGAGGAGCAATGGGAGAGAGACCCTCACTCAGGGGAAAGGAGGGGAATGTGGCAGCCCTCTGAACTGAATATTTCAAAGACACATGGATGTGCCTGGGAACAGCAGGGTCAGCGTTAAGGACGCTGAGAGAGCACAGGCATGAACTCAGCACTAAGGCTGGTGCCAGGATTGTTTGTTTGACAATTGCTTGGGATCGCCTCAGTATTTTATGTTTGTGTTTTTATTTTTAGGGGGAGTATCATGGTCAGGGTTGGTTTCATTGGGAACGTGCGCTACAAGCTCATGAAAATGTTTTCATGGGATTTTTCTCTTCATTTAAAGATAATCTCCACGTGAAATCTCACCTGGTCTGTCTGATCCCAGGGATTTCCCTTTTTACCTTCAGTTCAGAGCGCAGCATGTCTGGAGCGGGAAAGGATAAAAGAGATGAGATTTCATGCTGTTGTATTCATAGTGACATCCCCATTCTTAACTGACATAACTATGTTTTAATTACACGAGAGAAAAATCTGGAGAGGCAGAGACACTCCCAGATCTTTAATAAAAGCTAATCTGAAACATTCTATTTTCTCTTTCATTCAGGCATATCACATGTCCATTAAGCCTCAAAAACACCCAAGGATATATTATGTGGAAGACAGATTTCGTGGTCCCTCATCCTCCAGACCCCAGTTGGGATGTCTCCTTCTCCTTTTGCCTGTTGCCATAACCTAGGCCCAGATTCTGCTAAGAGTTTAGCACGACAGAACAAGGAGCAATAGTCTCAGGTTGCAGTGGGGAAGGTCTGGTTTGGATATTATAAACACTATTTCCCTAGGAGGGTGGTGAAGCACTGGACTGGGTTCCCTAGGGAGGTGGTGGAATCTCCATCCTTAGAGGTTTTTAAAGCCCAGCTTGACAAAGCCCTGGCTGGGATGATTTAGTTGGGGTTGGTCCTGCTTTGAGCAGGGGGTTGGACTAGATACCTCCTGAGGTCCCTTCCAACCCTGAAATTCTATGATTCTGTGAATGCAACTTTATGCTCTTAGGCTCATTGGACATTAAGAAGATTTTGCAGGCTTAGGGCCCTGAATTACAAGCTCTTTGGGTCGATTTACTCAGTATCCGTACGGAGCTTGGCACAGTGGGGCCTTCGTCCTCCTTCAATGTAAAAATGAATAATAATAACAACATTATTTTATAGCTGTGGAAACGGAGGCTGGGAGAGGGTCGGCTCAATGGGCCTGATTCACCCACATTGGTAAGGTGATGGGGGACGCAGCTTGTGGTTCCCCTATTCAGTGGCTGCAGGGGCTGGTGCAGACTTTGGCACAGACTAGGGAAGGCTTGTGGTCCAGCCCGAGTGGCATCCCTGTTTCTGTGGCTGCTGTGTGGCATTGCCAGGGGGGGCAGAGTATCAGAGGCACAGCTTTCCCCTGGCCACACCCCTCTATCCCTGCTCCACCCTGCCCTCAGCAACCCCACTCTACTGGCACCCTCCCAGCAAGGAACCCGCCTGGAGCCTGGAGCTGCTCTGGGGGAGGCACAAGAGGTTCCTGTCCTGGAGTGATTCACCCGGGTTTACAGCTTCCCTATGTCTCCTTTGGCCCACACAAGCTGCCATACGGCACCAGAGCACAAGGATGGGCTGGTCCACATTTCAAAAGTGGCCTTTAATTTAGGGTCTACGTTTTGGATGCCAACCTTTCAACACTTGGGGCCTGGTTCTCAGTGGTGTTGGGCACCTGAAGGTCCTACTGACTCCTGCTGCCCCTGTGGATGATAAACAGTTCTGGGGCACATGCCCTGCAGCCCTGAAGTTGGGAGAAACTGAGGCACCCCAGATTTTGCTATATTTGCATCTGAATGATTTTACCAAAGCTCACCGAGTGAATCAAAGTGAGACATCCTGTTACCTGGCTCCCCACTGCATAAGTTCAGTTTCTCTACTTTCAGTTTTTTATTAAATAGATACATACTGTAATAACGAACCAACTGGCTAACTCCACCCACAGTCCCAGAGACACACTCTGATTTCTCCTCCTGGATTCCTTCTTGGTACCTTTGAACTTCTTCATAGTCTCCGGTAGAGCAAAATTTTTCTGGGAGAAATCGCTGAATCTCTTTTCCAGCTCAGCAGAAAGCTCCACCGGCTGCTGGAACTTCCCCATCTCACACCTGGAAAGAGAATTTCACATTATTCTATTTCATTTACGGATTTGTTATCATTCCTTCCTAGTGGAAGTTGCTGCTCCAAAGGACCTGGAGTTAGAATTCCTCTGCTTCTCCCAGTGTCAGAGCAGGGGTAGCACAGGCCACGGCAGTGCAGCCTTCCTCCAAAGGCCCCATTAATATTCTTCAGCTCTGGCCTGCAGAGGGCAGATCTGAGGATAAAAGAGGAATCGAGTCTCCAGGGCCAATTCTCTCCTTGGCCTCCATGCACTAATACTGGGACGTTCCCATATTTCTTGCACTGAGTGTGATGGGATCTTTCTTCCAGGCTGTAGACCGAGACCTCAACTCCAGGGAAATCAGCTCATTCCACACAGAACTCCAAACGGTCCCCGGGTGCGAAAGAATCTTGATTCCTGCTGACCAGGGCACAATTGTACCCTGTGCCCTAGAGGTGAAAGGCCCAAATTCCGCCCCCAGAATCATGAGGCAGCCAGTCCCCAGGGATGGAACATATCTAGGAAATCCTTTAGGTCAGTCTTTCCCACTGGCTAGCTAATTCCAGAGTCTTGCATAGAAGGGTAGAACCTCAGGATTAAGTTCATTGCAGAGACTTGTATCCAAAATGTGACCCTGCCACACACGTTTTGCTGGAGAGCCTTGGGGAGATGTGGTGTTAACAGGGCTGGTGCAACCATTTAGGCGACCTAGGCGGTGGCCTAGGGCACTGGGATTTGGGGGGGTGCATTTTCTTCGGCAGCGACCGCGGCGGCCAGATCTTCAGCCGCCCTGGTCACTGCCGGCATTTAGGCGGAGGGAGCTGGGGCACGGAAGCGCGGGGAGGGCCGCCTGCAGCAAGTAAGGGGGGGGTGCAGCATGCAGGGGAACTCCCCGCCCCAGCTCACCCCTGCCCCGCCTCCTCCCCGAGCACACCGTGGCTGCTTCACTTCTCCTGCCTTCTAGGCTTGCAGCACCTAAGCTGATTGGCGCTGCAAGCCTGGGAGGTGGGAGAAGTGGAGCAGCAACGACATGCTAGGGGAGGAGGCAGAGCAGGGGTGAGCTGGGGCGGGGGGGGTGCTTGAGTGTGGGTGGTGGGGAGCTGCCGTGGGGGAGGCACCTCATGGTGGAGGGGGGGAGATGCCGCGAGGGGGGCGCCTCAGGGCGGGGGCTCGGGGACGGGGGAGGGCACCAGGTGGAAGTTTCGCCTAGGGCGCGAAACATCCTTGCACCAGCCCTGGGTGTTAACATGGTCTCCCAGCACTGTGAAGCCCCGGGAGAGTCAGTGAGAGCCACATACCTGCTCAAGGTGCGTCTGATATCCTAGAGGGAAAAGAGGGAGAGAAAACAATCTCAGTCCCTCATGCCGCATCCTGGGGTACTCAGGAAAGGGATTTTGCAGCTATGGGGAAAAGAGGCACTGCCCTGGCCCCAGGGCCTTGCTTTGGCTGATTTACATAAATGAATCTGTAACTCTTCCAAGAGCAACAATAAATCACATTTCACATATGCGCACACTGAATGACACCGTGATCCCTGACTGCTGGACACCAGCGCCCATGGTTCAGGAGTTGTCCTGTCCTGGGCTGGGCTTGGGGATAGTTTTAACTCAGTCTCACCAGCAGGAATTCGCTCGCTGGCTTCTGACACGTCCCCTTCATCTCACTAATCAGGTCACTGAGACAGGAAATCCCCTCAGAGAGTTTAGTGACATTTTCATTCTGTATCTTCACAATCTCTTTTTCCAGGTTTGCCGGCTGGGCCAGCAGACGTCGCTCTTGTTCCTCCAGGAACTTCCTCAGTTGCTGAAATTCAGACACAATCTTCTGCCTCTCGGTTTGTGTCTGTATCTGTGTTTTTAAAAGGGAAGGGACATAGAGAGTCCAGGGTCCGTTCACAGTGTGCAGAGTGCGCAGGAGAGAGGATTTCTTTGCAAACTCTACACACGATTACCACTGTAGTTACTCAGGAGAGGATTTTCTAAACCTTCCCATTCGTTCCTAATATCTCTTAATGGGACGTTTCCATGTCTGACATCAGTGGCGCTGGAACAATTTCTAGGGTGGAGGTGCTGAGTTGCGCCCCCCCCAACCCACATCCAGACCCCTCACTGTCCCAGGCTGGGGACACAGCTGGGGGCAGCTGTGGAGCCCTGGGCATAGGGCCAGTGGCCAGGATCCTGGTGTGGGGAGCAAAGCTGGGGGTGCTGCAGCACCCCCTGCACCCCTACTTCCTGCACCTAGGTCTGACATGGGCGGGACAATGTGTTATCACAGGCCTATGTCAGTCCTGATCCAGAGCAGCAGGAGGCAGGACTCAGCACCACAATAAACAGAGATGCCAAGGGAGAAAAAAGAATTAAACAATTGACCAATACGAGAAATGCCTGCAGGCGGCAGAGAGATGGCCTGGGGTCTAGTCAATTCAGCTAAGGGGAGATTTATGAAAGCCACAAGGGCTAGAAATTAGCTCATTAACTGGAACAGGAGCTTAGAGTCCTGGTCCTGGGAAAGGACTTCTCAGTCCCTGTGTGTGTACGTGTGAGTGCACACACATGAATCTAACACAGCAATCCAGGGACACGGAGCAACGCACAAGTCTGAATTCCCCAAGGCCACAGAGGAATATGCCTAACAAACACACCTCCCATTTTAAGTCCCTGCGGGGTAATAACAATGGACACCTACCAGGGACTCCTGACTTTTCCCCTCCCCAGTCACTTTAAAACCCAGCAGCTTCTCTTGCTCTTCCCTCAGAGTCTCCAAATGGGCCTGAATCTTTTCCTGGAGAAACAGAAATAATTGGGTTGGTTACATTCTGAGGGTTGAGAGCATGTGTTGAGAGCATTTTTCCACCCAAAACTCTGTAGGTGACTGGGTTTATGACATCAGAGACACCAAGGAAAATTCTCATCCATGGAGACAGGGAGTGTTTTATAATCGGGCAGTTTAGAATTATTTGTCCTCATTCTCCTCTGAGTTAAACCAGTGGAGAAAGCTGGAGTCACAGGGTGGTGAATCAAAAATCGAATTTTTTTACACAGTTTAATTAACAAAGTGTGATACAAACCCTGGAAGCCGCCAGGGTTAGAAATATGGTCTGGGATGCTCAAAGGAGCCCAACTCCCACTGGATTTCAGCCCTGAACCCCTGGGGATTGGGCTTGTTGGACAGAACTGGCCTAAGCACTAGGGCAAAGCCTATTGGCCATGGTGATTTCTGTTATGAAAAGTTGCTTTATGCTGTCCCAAACTCTTTCATTTGCAATGGCCTCTGGGTACTGGGTCGCTACCCCACAGTTCCCAATGAAGCAACCAGAAGCAGTGGATTCTGGGGGATTTCAAAAGGCTGCGTTGCGGGGCTAATAGAACCACTTTGGCGAATCCTTACCCCATACACAATACAACAGTTCAGGCTGACACAGTTCAGCTCCACACAGGAGTTAGTTTTGGTGCACACAGGTCTAATCCCAGGAGTATTGGACATGGACTGTTGCTATCTGGAGCCCTTTTCTGTGTGAATGCCAGTGACTTGAGGGCCGCACAATGTTTAGCCCTGTGATCTCCTCTAGTGCGGCCAGCATCTGAGTGTAATCGCTCAGAGGGCAACATGGGAACGTAGAATTCTGGTGCTGCTGGGGAGGCAGCACGGCCTTGTGATTAGCAGGGGTGGCTCCAGGTTTTCTGCTGCCCCAAGCAGTGAAAAAATAAAAAATAAATAAAAAGCCGATCGGCGGCACTTCAGCGGCAGCTCAATCGTGCCGCTCCATTCTTCGGCAGCACTTCGACGGCGCGTCCTTCCCTCCTTCTCTTCCTCTTCGGTGGCAGCTCAAAGAGGAAGAGAGAGACTGAGGGACCTGCTGCCGAATTCCCGCCAAAGACCTGGATGTGCCGCCCCAATAATGGACAGACCTGCCGCCCCTTTGTATTGGCCTCCCCAAGCACCTGCTTCCTTCGCTGGTGCCTGGAGCTGGCCCTGGTGATTAGGGCCTGAGGAAAGCTGGGTTCGGTTCACAGCTCTGCTGGTGATCCTGGGCAAGTCCCTGCCTCTGTTTCCCCTCCCATTTGTTGTCTGTCTTCTCTGGTTAGGCTTTAAACTGCTCAGGGCAGGGATTGTCCCTCGCTGTGCTCTGTGCAGGGCCCAATGCAATCAAGGTCCTATCTTGTCTGGGATGTGTAGGGGCTGCTGGGATGCAAAGAACAGCAATAATACAGACTACGATACAAATCAGTTATAAAAACAGCAGCTTGTAACCTCCCCTGCTCTGATCTGAGGACAACATGCTGCCGGAGATCAGCCTGCAGCTCCCGTGGCTTAAATCTCTTGGATCCTTTCGCCGGTGTATTTGAGGAGAAAGTTGCCTTATTTCCCCAGTGGGAAGTGGTTTGGAAATAGTGTCAGAGAAAGTTCACCCACATCCAGCTTCCCGGCTTTACAGAGCATAATGGTGCAGTTACAGCAAAGGCTGCCAGGGAGAGAAATTGAGTCTGACACGTAAATTGGGTGGAAATTACCCTGTCATTAAAATTCAGTTAGAATGAATTAGATTGACCAGTGATTCCCTACCTTGTACTCCTGGGCTGCCTCCTCGATAGGAACCACTGTGTGAGCTCTGTGAGCCCGGGATCTGTCACACACCACGCAGATCGGGGCTTGGTCCTCTTCACAGAACAGTTTGAGAGGCTCCCGGTGCTCCTCACACACTCCCTCCCCTCCTGCAACCTTCATCACCTGTAGACTCAGCCATTTGGCTAGTTCTAGGACATTTGCCAAGGGTCGGTTCGGCCTCAGGTTTCTCTGATCTGCAGTTTCTCTGCACTGAGGACAGGAGAAGCTTGTATCCAGACCCTCCCAGCACTGGCTGATGCAGGCTCGGCAGAAACAGTGCCCACAGTCTATAACCACTGGGTCTTTAAAATACTCCCCGCAGATAGGGCAGCTAGCTTCGCCCTGGAGAAGATCCATGAGGTTCTCTGCGGCCATGGCTCCCTCTGGACTCTGTTACTGGGTTAGTTTCACTTTCCTGAGCTCAGGAATCCACCCTGCCTGCAGCACAACTGGGCGTCTCCCTGCTCAGAACTGACTCACACTGTTTGCTGATGCTGTTTGCTGAGCTGGAACACGTCCACTAGTAACATAACTGCCCCATGGTCCAGATGGATCCCTCCTGCTTCCTTCAGGATTCGGGCTGATCCGTCCCTTCCAATGCACAGACTCTCTGGCCACCCTCACAGACCTGTATTCCCCACCCCACCCCGACCCCCAGGAATGTCTCCACGAGGTGAATCCTGCACAGCCCAGCACCCAGGGACCAAATCTCTCAGGACATGCAGGATCTTGCATGTCTCACACTTTTCCAAGCCTCTCCCGAGTGACCCTGGGGATCTGTCCATCTCAGGACTCAGACCCAGTAGCGTAGCTAGCGGGGTGCAGGGGAAGCAGCTGCTTCCCCTCTGCACTTTTTCCAAAAGTAGCTGGGGTCAGCACAGCTGGGGGAGCCATGGGGGGAGGAGCGACAGGCGTGGCCGGAGGAGTGAGGGGACCGGCCCCTCGGCCATCGCGCCCCATGCTCAGCGCGGCCCCAATATCGCTGCAGCCACCTCCTGCAGCGGCCTAGCCTGGTCCGGCCCAGCAGCGCCATGGAGCGAGGCTCAGCTAGCGACTCACGAGCCGGAGCCGGGATCCGCCCGCGGCATGGGCTGGGATTGGCCGGGGACAGGCGATGGTGCAGGATAGAAGGTAAGCGGCAGGGGTCCGGTGCCTTGCACTGGGGGTCCAGGCCTGGGGCTCCCCGGGGCTGGGCCCGCAGAGCAGGGGCGCAGGCCGCGCTGTCTGGATGTGGGGCCCTGGTGTGACGCAGGAGCCTGGAGCCCAGGGCAGGGGGGATGGGACCCCGCAGGTGGGGCCGGGCGGCACAGCCCGGCGGGGGACACCTGCAGAGCGGGCTGGGCAGGAGAGACTCTCCCGGGACTGCAGGGGGACAGGGGGGTATCCGCACCACCGGGAAGCCTGCAGGAGTCCTGAGCCCTGGGGTTAATCTGGGAGGGGAGCGGGGGGGGGGGGGGCATGGCCAGAGGAGGAGCCAAGGGGGGGCGCCTTTTTTATGTTTGCTCCCCCTACACTTAGAACCTGGCTACGCCGCTGCCCAGACCCTTTTCTGGCACTTCCCCCTTTCTCTTGGTATTGGGAGAGAGCCAACCAAAAATCCCCACCGAATTTCAGTTAGGGGCCAACATCCCCCTTGACATGAACACAGCAAGTGTCAGCTAAAACCAGCAGCCACTTTTGACAAATTAGGCCAAGATGATTCATTATATAATTCAATGGTTGTCAGCCCATGTTCAAAGGAGCAGGTGCTCGCAGCATGCGTTGAACTGGCAGGTTACTCCGGGTGGGATTCACAAAGGGATTTAGGCACTTAGCTCCCATTGAAATCCATGGCAGTTAGTTGCCTAAATACTTTTGTGAATCCAACGCTCAAGTGCCTGGTCGGATCATTGTCTCCACAGAGACGCTGGTGATTCGTTTAAGAATGAAAAGCTTTTTGTTTTGACCAGACTTTTTTTACTTTTTTTTTTAATTGTCAGCAATATCACAATTTTCTCTTTCATGACAATTTTGATCAACATTGTTCTAGAAATTGTACCAATGTTCCCCACTCAAAAAATCATTTTTTTCTGATAGAAAAGCTTTGACAACAATTTTGATAGAATTTCAACACAAATTGTGAGGAAAATGTCATGTAAACAAGAAATCGGGTGTATTTTAAACCCTGCAAAATAAATTCAACTTTGACATTTTGAAATCTTTCACAGAGTAGCTTTCCCTTGTTCTGACCAGCTCCCTCCTGCCTCTTCTCTAAAAATTCTGGCTTTTCATTAGAAAGCGCACAGCTTGAAAAGCAGCTGTAAAAAGAGAAAACAGTTCTTGTGAGTGAGCAAGTGTCCAGGAGGCACCAGCAAGTGCTCAGAGAGACCAAGAGTGCCCTGTACCTGCCTCTGAGACATACAATCGTAGCTGCATAATACGGTGGTTGCATGAATAATATAAAGCACGACTGACAAAGAACAAGAAAATCAAACTGTTATTCAAATTCACATGTAGAAAACATGGCACTGGACAGCGGGGATTTTCCACCTTGTAGCTCTGGGCAGCCTCCCCTAATGGGATATGAGAGCACTGTCTCTGGGTCTCTCTACCACATGTACAGCAGGGTCTGAGCCTTTCTGCAGAGGAATTTGAAAGCTGCCTTGTGTTTTCACACCCTTTTGTCTCCTCCTGGCTTTCTCACTGATCAGCTGATTGTTCAGCTCTGTCAACCCTGGTGGCCATAGCATTCATGGAATCATAGATGATTAGGATTGGAGGAGACCTCAGGAGGTATCTAGCCCACACCCCTGCTCAAAGCATGACCAACCCCAACTAAATCATCCCAGCCAGGGCTTTCTCAAGCCAGGCCTTAAAAACCTCTAAGGATGGAGATTCCACCATCTCTCTAGGGAATCCATTCCAGTGCTTCACCACTCTCCTAGTGAAATAGTGTTTCCTAATATCCAACCTCGACCTCCTCCACTGCAACTTGAGACCATTGCTCCTTGTTCTGTCATCTGCCACAACTGAGAACAACTGAGCTTCATCCCCTTTGGAACCTCCCTTCAGGTAGTTGAAAGCAGCTATCAAATCCCTCCTGACTCTTCTCTTCTGCAGACTAAACAAGCCCAGTTCCCTCAGCCTCTCCTCATAAGTCATGTGCTCCAGCCCCCTAATCATTTTTGTTGCCCTCCCCTGGACTCTCTCTAATTTGTCCACCTCCTTTCTGTAGTGGAGGGACCAAAACTGGATGCAATACTCCAGATGTAGCCTCACCAGTGCCGAATAGAGGGGAATAATCACTTCCCTCGATCTGCTGGCAATGCTCCTACTAATGCAGCCCAATACGCCATTAGCCTTCTTGGCAACAAGAGCATACTGCTGACTCATATCCAGCTTCTTGTCCACTGTAATCCCTAGGTCCTTTTCTGCAGAACTGCTGCCTAGCCACTCAGTCCCTAGTCTGTAGCAGTGAATGGGATTCTTCCATCCTAGGTGCAGGACTCTGCACTTGTCCATGTTGAACCTCATCACATTTCTTTTGGACCAATCTTCCAATTTGTCTAGGTCACTCTGGACCCTATCCCTACCCTCCAGCATATCTACTACTCCTCTCAGCTTACTGTCACCCGCGAACTTGCTGAGGGTGCAATCCATCCCATCATCCAGATCATTAATGGAACCCTTCTGCCCCTCTGAGTTGCAAGCAACAAGGGCTGGGTTCAGTATCCAGGGGTTCCCTTTCAATAATGCAATGCAAAACCGGCTCGAGCCCCCACCCAGTGACCTGGGACACTTACATACCACCACCCCCGGGCGCCTCTAAGAGGCAATACTTCCCCTCTCGCAAGCACAGAGTCTGAGTGTAGCAAAATCCTTTTAATAAAGGAGGGGAACAATGTGGCATCACATTGGGGAAACACCACAAACGGGATTCATAACAAACTATGAGCAAAAGACCCACCAAGTAGGTTTTGGCAATGTCCTTTTCCCCTTAGGGTCTTAAGTCCAATCACCCCAAAGTCCAACAACCCAAAAGTCTCTGTCTCTGATCAGTGCTGCCCCAGAGTTCAAAAGTTTATCTGCAGAGTTCCCCCCCGTCCCCAGCCTGGGTGGAAATGGGGGGGGGCACACAGGGTGTTAATGGGCACCTTACATGGTCCAAGGCCGACTGCCTCACCTCTCCGTGGAGTTCTGCTGCCGCCTTCACCACAAACAGCTCCACTCCACCAGCCGACCTGTGAGCCACTCTAGCCTTCCCTGGAAACTGCCCCACTCACTCGCTGTTCCGTGGGCCTGTCCAACTGTCCTGCAAACTGCTCAGCTCTGCATTCTGTTCCAACACCCTGCAAACTGCTCTGCACTGCTAGCTGCTTAGCAATATATCTTCAGGCTCCCCCACAAGTTAACACAGCACTCAGTGATCTCAGCCCAGCAAGTTTTGCTTTTTTAGTGATTTCAGCTTGTAGGAGGAGAGCCCCAGTGCTGGTACAGCATTGGCCCAAAACAAATTCAGTTCAGCAGCTTATAGCTAGATTTTTAATAAAATCAAAATTAGCTCTGCTATCTAACAGTGAAAAGGCAGTGCAATTGATATGCCAGGCCATCAAAACAGACCCCCATACACACTCCTATCCCCAGCCTCTCTCAATTCACTAGGTTTTGGGACCCATGTCCCTTGTCTAGCAAGTGCTACTTAGTTGATGGTGAGACCCTCTGTCATAAAACAGTTTCATAATTCCTTATTCACATAATCAGGGTGACAACATTTTATTCCTCATGCCCCAATAACAGAGAAATTGGGGATCCCACAGCTGTCAAAGCGACCATTTCAGGCTGCTGTGGGCTATGCTAGGCAGGGTGAGTATGCCGATGCAAACATGATCAGCCCCTGAAATTCTTTTCCACACTTGCCATAATTCACCACTAGATGTCAGGGTAGAGCTCATCCTGACTCTGCTTACATATACATACAATATGATGGGGGCTAATTTAGCCACAACAAATCATGAAAAAGATCTTGGAGTCATCGTGGATAGTTCTCTGAAGATGTCCACGCAGTGTGCAGAGATGGTCAAAAAAGCAAACAGGATGTTAGGAATAATTAAAAAGGGGATAGAGAATAAGACAGAGACCACATTATTGCCCTTATATAAATTGATGGTGCACCCACATCTTGAATACTGCATACAGATGTGGTCTTCTCAGCTCAAAAAAGATATACTGGCACTAGAAAAGGTTCAGAGAAGGGCAACTAAAATGATGAGGGGTTTGGAACAGGTCCCATATGAGGAAAGATTAAAGAGGCTAGGACTCTTCAGCTTGGAAAAGAGGAGACTAAGGAGGGATATGATAGAGGTACATAAAATCATGAGTGATGTGGAGAAAGTAGATAAGGAAAAGTTGTTCCCATAATACAAGAACTAGGGGTCACCAAATGAAATTAATGAGAGGCAGGTTTATAACAAATACAAGGAAGTTCTTCTTCACACAGCGCACAATCAACTTGTGGAACTCCTTGCCTGAGGAGATTGTGAAGGCTGGGACTATAACAGCGTTTAAAAGAGAACTGGATAAATTCATGGAGGTTAAGTCCATAAATGGCTATTAGCCAGGCTGGGTAAGGAATGGTGTCCCTAGCCTCTGTTTGTCAGAGGGTGGAGATAGATGGCAGGAGGGAGATCACTTGATCATTGTCTGTTAGGTTCACTCCCTCTGGGGCACCTGGCATTGGCCACTGTCGATAGAGAGGATACTGGGCTGGATGGACCTTTGGTCTGACCCAGTGTGGCCGTTCTTATGTTCGTATGTTGGCAAAAGCCCAGCTCAGCCTGTCACACAAACTGTTTGCAAAGTCAGCAAAGCAGGAGACCAACAGACGGGCAGATGGGACTGAGGGAGGGAAAAGAGCTGGGCTCAGGCTATGGGCTCAACTGGGCTCCGGTGAGGTCCCAGGCTGGCATGACAATGAGCTGAGAGAGTCCGGAAATGGTAGGAACCTTCCACAGTTCAAATCCCCAGAGCGCCTTTGAGTGATTAACGTCAATGGGACTAGACCCATCCCCCCTCCCAGATATTGTGTATCTGGGGGTCACTAAACAGGAGCATTGGGATGGGGGGACTGAAAGAAACAAGCCTCAACAGCAAGGCTGCCACCCCTATGTCATAAACAGATAGCTAAGGGTTAATGTCTCTTACACCTGGAAAGAAGTACCTGAAACACCTGACCAGAGGACCAATCAGGAAACCAGACTTTTTCAGATCTGGGTGGAGGGAAGTTTGTGTGTGAGTCCTTTGTTTTTTGGTCTTCTGCCTCCCTTTTTTCCTTGGAAGTCATGGTTCCTGTTTTCTTGTGTTGGGGTGCCCTCCGGTGTTCATTATCTGAACTGCAGGCTCTGTTGCCTCCTGGGGTCTGCCTAGCAACAGTGCCTTTTTCCCTTTCTTCCTCTAGCTAATCTTTTCAATGTAAAGTAAACCAGAAAAAACACTTTATTTTCATGTGTATAGTGCTGGTATTTGACTCCTAATGGGAGTGCTATTGTTTCACAAAAGACCCTTTTGTCACAGCTTAATGGTTCCTTGCTTAATATGCAAGCCAGAAACTGCAAGAGAGAGCAGAGAAAAAAAATTCTCTCTGGTTCCTTTTAAAATCTAACTGTCTCTGCTTAAAAGCCCCTAGCAGAGAAAAGAAAAATATAATATTCCTACTGGCTTCTGGATTCTATCTTTCCCACCGCTGCCACCATATCATAACCTAGTCCCAGATTTGGAGCTTAGCGTCCAAAATATGGGGGTTAGCATGAAAACCTCCAAGCTTAGTTACCAGCTTGGACCTGGTAAAGCTGCCACCACCCAAAAAATTAGAGTGTTTTGGGGCACTCTGGTCCCCCCAAACCTTCCCTGGGGACCCCAACACAAAAAAACAGGAACCATGACTTCCAAGGAAAAAAGGGAGGCAGAAGACCAAAAAACAAAGGACTCACACACAAACTTCCCTCCACCCAGATCTGAAAAAGTCTGGTTTCCTGATTGGTCCTCTGGTCAGGTGTTTCAGGTACTTCTTTCCAGGTGTAAGAGACATTAACTCGTAGCTATGTGTTTATGACACCCTACTGTCTCCTGGGACCCCAGGGTCCACCATGACACCACTGGGCCTTGTTCTCCTCATCCTCAGAGACATGCTGACCAGAGCTGGCCAGAGAGGGAGTCACGTGACACCACCAGCTCCTGCTGAATCTGCTAAACACCACCTGGGATGAGAGATGGATTCCTGCTGATCTCCTGGTTATTCTCCTTCTCCATGTAACTTCTCCTTTTGCCAGGGGTCACTGAAGGTCCCTAAAAGTGTGGGGAGGGAGGGAGAGCACTAGTTTCCAAACTGTGCACCCCCCCATGCTGCCCCTACCCCCAAACCCCTGCCCCTTGCACTGCCCCTTCCTCCCAAGATCCCACCCTTGCCCCTTCTCCCTGAGCCCCTGCCCTCGTGCCGCCTCTCCCCCTAAGGCCCCACTCCTCCACTGCTTCTTCCCCCCCAATACCACACTCCCACTCGCTCCTCTTTGCCTCCTCCCACCGTCGCTCACCCTGACAGCCGTTAAAAAGTGGGAAGGCAAAACTCTCCCATTTTTAAAAGTGTTGGGGCCATGGCCCGGCTGGTACCCCCTGTTCTGGCACCCTGCCTCTCGCTTTCACTCTCCTTTTGCCTCTGTCTGCTAAGGATTCAGCTTCACTGGCCAAGCCATTCTACCCTTTGCACGTGGGCTGTGAGCCTGTGACCAATAAGGCAGCTAAAAGCGAGGCCCTAAGCACCCAGATGCCAGCATGAGTTTGTCAGGTGTGGGATGAAGTATCCAGGGGGCGGCTGTGTTAGTTTGTAGCCACAAAAACAACAAGGAGTCTGGTGGCACCTTAAAGACTAACAGATTTATTTGAGCATAAGCTTTTGTGGATAAAAAAACAGGCAGGGTCAGACTGTGACAACATCAACAGTGGCAGCTGCTCCAGCTCGTCTAAACTAACTTTCCCGCTTTCCCCCCAAAGGACAATTCATACCATCTCTGCTGCCATCCTACAGACCAGCAAGCGGGGGTTTCTCCATAAAAGGCTCCACAGCCACAGGGAACAGAAGAACATAAGAACGGCCAGACTGGGTCAGACCAAAGGTCCATCTAGCCCAGTGTCCTGTCCGCCGACAGTGGCCAGTGCCAGGTGCCCCAGACAGAATGAACAGAGCAGGGACTCATCAAGTGATCCATCCTGTCGCCCATTCCCAGCTTCTGGCAAACAGAGGCTAAGGACACCATCCCTGCCCATCCTGGCTAATAGCCATTGATGGAATAAGGGAGATCATTAAAATGAAAGCCCCATTCATGCTGGTGCCCCTTTAGGCCAAGTGGTTCAGCAGGACTTGCAGGGCTGTTTGCACTGGGAGGAGAAATCAAAGATACAAGACAGGTCTGGGCTTGGTGTGATCTTGTCTAGTTACACAGAGCGCACATACTGTCCTGATTTGCTGAACGCAACAGAAACAAACAGCCGCAGGAAGTTTCCTTGCTCTGAAATCCCCACGCCTGCCTCTCTAGCGGGCTCTGTGCCCATGAAGCTCTGTCCCTCGGCTTCTTCCAAGAAATGGTCTACACTAGTTAGGTTGACCTAATTATATCCTGTGGGATGTAATCAAGCCGATCAAAGCCCCAGTGTACACATGGCCGGGTCGAGAGAAGAACTAATGAACCTGAGACTGGGGGATTCCCTTCCTGCACACAGGGTCACAGGAAGGGAGGAAAATGCTCCTGGCTTCTTCCAAGATCCTTATTGTGACCCAGTCCCCTCCCCCCACACACACACAAACCCTGTGTCTCTCTCCTGGAAGGTCTAGATCAGAGGTGGTGTGGAGAGCAGCAGGCTTGAGGGGTCTGGGGTTATTGCTCCCTTCCCTGTGGACTTGCTGAGATCTGCAATGTGGGAGAGGCCCCAGCAGGCTGACTGGGAGCTATTAACCATTCTAAGCACTTCATGGGAATCTTCT